>NW_015549556.1:257070-262153 GCF_001515605.1 Sinocyclocheilus anshuiensis | reverse complement strand
AAAATTGCCTATAATAATAATAATAATAATAATTATTATTATTATTATTATTATTATTATTATTATTATATTTGTAGAAAATATATTTACATAAATATATTTTGCAATTCATTTTAGCAAATATATTTTTTTGGCCAGAAATGTCAAGGTGATAAAACTCTCCTGATAGTCAAGTCATAAGGATCATGAAAAGAATAAAAAGAAATCTTTTCCTTACAGTTGGTTTATATAAATAAAAAGAGTACATGTTTTTAAGTTAGATTTTGAAAATATTTGTCCTTTTCATCTAACATGTCATTAACCCTTTCCATCATCTGCCAACAGATAGTCCCGGCCCAAACTCACGCCGCTGGTTGGTCTTTGTATAGTGAAGTGTGATAGAAAACATTTTAATATGGAAAAAACGTCACACTTCACCTTTAAATATATTTATTTGTTAAAAATGTAGGCCATGTCAAGGTAAACTCAGACGTGTGGCCTCTTCGTTACATGCAGTAGATTAATTTTTCACAGCGTTTTGGATTTTTCAAGCCTCATGGACTTTGAACTAACATATTTATTTACCATTACATCTATAAATACCAGCACTCGCGCTGCTCTCCTGGTATCAAACCGGCATGCACGGCTCACATATTTCCAATGAGTTTGCCTAATGGCGGGAAACGTCTGTGCCCCATTTGTTTGTTTCACTATTTATTTAATCATGAACCATCATCATGTTATCACGAGTTAATGGTTAAAATGACTCTCTGTAATTGCATACAAATCTCCACACTTCTTTTATTGATGTTTCAGCCTTTACATATTAATCAGTCCTATCTGGTTGAAGAAACAAAATGTATTAAAGGCCAGCCGGATGAATTTGCAATTCAGAGGCATTTTCTTTTCTCTCTCTCGTCAGAGGTCACGTCGGGGTCGCTTCTCGCCTCCGGAAACAATTAAAGGCAGCATTATTTTTCGAGGACGTACCGGCCGGCCTGAAAAGCCTCGTCTGGCAATAGCAGAAGTGCAAGATAAGGGCTCAGAAACGCTCCGGTGAATTATAAGTTTGCGCTCACCGCTCAAAGACCTTTTATTGAGATACACGTTCGCACTCCTCGAGGACGTACCGGCCGGCCTGAAAAGCCTCGTCTGGCAATAGCAGAAGTGCAAGATAAGGGCTCAGCAACGCTCCGGTGAATTATACGTTTGCGCTCACCGCTCAAAGACCTTTTATTGATATGCACGTTCGCACTCCTGTGTGCTTTGTTGACAGACCAGGCAGGGATTTTTAAATATCAGCAAGCTAAATTATATTGAACATCCATATTGTTTCTGGGTGAAAGGTACATGGAAGTAATCAAACTGAGCCCTGGGAGCTGATACGGGCATCAAAAAGAGCTTAATGCAGCTGAGTGTAATGCAAAAGCAGGAGATCATATGACTTCAAGGACTTTTATTCCTCAACGCAAAAGTTTTCGGTGGCATGTTTACATTCGTCTGCAGCTTACAGTTTTGCTGCATGTACTGTTTAAGAGAAATTACTGCTTGTTACTATGGCGACATGTATCGCCCTGAAGCTGATGTGCATGCTGTGACATGAGGTTTATCCTCAATCTCCTGTGAGTACAGAACGGGCCTTACTGCTCATTCCTGTACATAATAGATGACAGATGAAGACCTTATAGTGATGCTCTGGATTCTAAGTATATGATTTGTGGCCGATATCTCCACTCCTCCAAAGCAGAATGCTAGGCTTGGGCCTCATGCTTTTAAACGTGTTAATTTAGTGTGATTAATTACACTATATTTATTTTTTTATTTTTATTGAAGTTGTAAATTAAACAAATATTATCGAAAATACTATTTCAGACTTTCTACTTCAAAAGGTCATGTTTAATTCAGTGTGTTACTTACTGTTTCTTTGTAATTTTTTGGGTGAAATTTACTAATGATTTCTCATTGAAAATTGTTTCAAAGTACATCCTACACCAATATATAAAATCCCACAAGTCTCAGTTTCTCCAACTCCAACTCCTTGCCAAAAGTGACCATGAATAGTTAATAAAGTAGCTCTTTAATTTTTCATGACCTTTCCTAAATAGAAAAATGACTGAACCAATTGAGCCAAATCAACACAAACAAACAAACAAATTAATGCAGAATAAGAAAAGTATTTGATTTTATTACATATGACATTTTAATTAGTTTTCCTGTAATTCTATTCTTTGTCCTGTAATTGTATTCCTTGAATTGTATACTCATAGAAAAAAAGGTACAAAATTGTCACTGGGATGGCACTTTTTCAAAATATACTAATATACACACTTTAGGTACTAATATGTACATTTAAGATACTAATAAGTACAATTTAGGGGTAAATAAGGTACAAAGATGTACCTTTTTAGCTTTTGTACCTTAGGATACCATTCCAGTGATAGCTTTGTACCTTTTTTTCTCAGAGTGTACCACTTCTAAAATGTGAGAATAATGGATGCATGGAGATTTTGTTGTGCATTGTCAATTAAATATTGTCATATTATTGTAGTTACCATTGCCACTTCACAGGAGTCTGTTCTTTGCTTCTATCTTCTGGTTTCACCATGAGGCTTGTTTAAGTCTGAGACACTCCAGGCTCATTTTCATGCCCTAAAGAGCTCAAGGCTGCTGGCCTGTAATGAATTATTTTCCTGCTTTCAATCATTTAAGGCCCAGATGCTTTAGGAACTGTTTTATTCAGCGCTGATTGATCTGCCCTTGGTCTCTCCATTCATTTCATGCTTTCTAGTTTTTAATATAACAGGGGGAGTAAACAGTATCGGCCCGACTTTGAGGCAACTAATCATTCTGTTAATCTGAAGGATATGAAGTCTGTTGAGGTAAATGGTGATGCATGACGGGTATTGTGTGGAGAATGAAGGAGCAAACAAAGACTGGCATTAAAAACAACCATTCAAACAGAAAAAGAAAATGAATGATGGAATGAGAAGGTCTCACATCTGTTTTACATGGACAGAGTGTTTGCATGGGTATCAATCTTGCTTTTACTCTTAGAACAAGAAAAAAATAGTTAGCATGTGTACGTGGTCTTGTTTGTGACAACCAAATACTTTTATAATGATAGTTTAACCAGAAAAAAATAAAATACAATTTGGTAAATTATACTTAAAAAGTACTGAAAAATTATATGAAATGTAATTACATTTTAATATAATATAATATTAATATTAATTTAATTGGTAATTGTTATGAATTATAAAATAGTGTAAATGTTAATTGTAAAATAATTAAAATGTTATACATTTTAATAATATTAATTAATTTAATTGTAGAATTAAAGATAAATATATACATTTTATAGTATCTACTAAAAATACTTTTGTTTTATTATTATAATTTTTTTATTTTTATATATATATCTTTTTTTTTGTGTGTGAGTATTTAAAATAAATTTCCTAGCTTTTGAAATGGCTGATGAAATAAAGGGACAGATGTGATTTTCTCATTAAAGTACCTTTGATGCACAAACTGTGTAATAAAGCCTGTTTAATCACAATTTTGTCCTGACTATATAAAGCTGTAGGACATGCCAGATAATAAACTGAAATCAGCATCTTCAAACCTGCAGCTGGTTTTATAGTGGTTGTTTCACACTTTAATATAGTTGTTTATATTAATTATATTAAATACAAACATGATAAACCAACTAAAATGCATTTTAGGGTACTGTTTGTATGTATTGTATGTACTGAGTACGGAGGAGCTAAACCATTCAGGGCTTTATAAGTAATTAGCAAGACTTTAAAATGTATACAATGTTTAATAGGGAGCCAGTGCAGAGTTGACAGAACCGGGCTAATATGGTCGTACTTCCTGGTTCTAGTAAGAACTCTAGCTGCTGCATTTTGGACCAGCTGGAGTTTGTTTATTAAGCGCGCAGAACAACCACCCAATAAAGCATTGCAATAATCTAACCTTGAGGTCACGAATGCATGGATTAACCTTTCTGCATATGACAATGGTCTGCTCTGCTCCATACAGCACGTATTGCAGAGCCGCAGCACAGTACAGCAGGAGTCAGATTTCACTGATCACGTGAAGAGAATGAGAGAAGCGCTTTAAAGTTTTCAAGTGAAAGTAAAGTAAAAGTTGTAGCAAAAAAAAAAAAAAGTTCAATCAAATCATGTGCTCTAATGATTCTAAATATGCCTGACAATATTTTTTTGGTATATAAACTATTGTTACTTTTTAGTGGATGTCTTCTTTCTTCTGCTAAAAAAATTACGATAGACATTTTAAAATTAAACAAAACATGTATTCATGTATGGGGGGGTAATTAAGCTGTACTTTATTTAGTTTTATTGTTTTGATGCGAGCTCAAGGCTTGGAATCATAATGGATTCCTTTAAGGGGATACGAACAAAAAACCTAGTATCACACTAAGTCTTTGCCTGTCACACAGGGGCTACTGCTTGCTCTTGCCTAAGCTCTGAAAGGAACTGTCTCAACAGACCTCCAGTGGCAACACCCTGTTAAAGTGGGTATCCTAGGATACCTAAGCAAATGCCACCTATACTTCCCGCTCGATGCCTCAGCAAGAGGGGATATCCTGGAGTCCGGACATCCAGGAATTTTTTGCAGTGTCGTGCCGGGGGCCTGATGATCAAGAAGGCTCCCGCAGAAGCCTCTGACCTGGCCGCATGGTCCAGGAAGTATGAAGCCGGAACCAGGGCTATCATACCGGCTGGACACAATATCGACGAGTGAGGTAACACTGCAAGTCGAGCAGCTGGTTTCTGAATCCAGCAAAGGGGTGCTCACAGAGGACCTACCTTAGAAAGGACAGAAACACACCGGTCCCAGAAGACTCTGCAAAGAAATCTCACAGAAGGATTATACACACATAACCATCAGCACATTGAACACACATATATATAAAATGGATCATACTCACCCACCATGGTTCTCGCGCCGGAACCCCGCTCAAAAGGCAATTCCAGAGAAGCCTCTAGTCCGGACCATCAGTAAGGTGGTTGCTATGATGTCATAGAACCAACCAAAACATCATAGGTCCAGCATAGGAGACTGTAATGCAGGAAATTCG
>NW_015549556.1:244955-256675 GCF_001515605.1 Sinocyclocheilus anshuiensis | reverse complement strand
ACGAGCGCGGAGCTTTTTCATCGAAAAACGCTCACAATGCACGCAAATCGCCCCCTCAAGGACGTCGCGTGCTCCTCGCCCAAACAAAAAACGTAGAGATCGTGTGTGTCATCAGGTGTCAAATAGTGACGACACGGATGCACACACCCTGTAAACATTCTGCTAGTGCTCGCCATAATAATAGATAGTAGATCGCTCTTACCACGTTCAAATGCACGCTTCAAACAAAACAGTCAATGAGCTACCCCTAGAGGACGCAGTTCGAAGTTCCCTTGAAAGGGAACCCCTTTTCGTCTTTGAGCCATGTCTGTATGGATGGATTGACATTAATTTTTTACTTTGGATGTCTAAATGAAGCCGTAAGGTTCAAAAGATTTATATGCCCCTTTATATGTTCAGACAGTGATTTGTGTGTGATCATAATCAGATTTGGGTTTAACATAGTAACATATTACTTATAGGAAGTTGTAATACTTTTTGTAATATATGTTATTTTTTGACATGCATTACTTTTTAAATGAATTCATTTACTTATAATTGAAAACCTTTCTTCATACATCAGTTACATTCGTACATAAATTCATACCTCTCTAAGTTAAAATGTGACAAATACACAACTTTCTGTTATATACTTTTAAAAGTAGCGTTCCCTAATGCTGATCAAACAGTACTCTGTGTGTGTGTGTGTGTGTGTGTGTGTTTGCCCTGCCCACACAGGAACGAGTTTTGCTAGCAAAAGTGTTGCAGTGAAATCTTGATTATGCTGACTTCCTGCGCGTCCCTGGTGAGTTTCTCTCAGTCCGTGAACTAATTACTCTAAACCTCTCCAGCATCCAGCGCAGCAGTCTTATTCCACACATTACTGAGGCTGAGGACTCCAGAGGCCTGAACGGGAGAGAGAAAGAATGAAATAGAGGTATAATTCAAGCACAGAGCCCATGTTTGAGTGAGAACCTTTAGAAAGAGATTGGGTGATTTTATTACAGGAATTGGAAGGCTGAGAGATTGATAGACAGAAGAAGAATCACATGTCCTCAGTGCTGAGAGAGGGGAAAAAGTCCCTGGTGTGGATCATCACTTCAGTGTCTGACAAAAGACACACACACACACACACATGTCCAGACTTAACTGATGAGATAATTGCAAAATAGTCGGGTTGTTCCATCTAATTACTTCTGGGGGGGAGTTTGTGGTCGAGGGTGATTAAATCGTTCGAAGACACTAGTTATTTGTGCAGAGCATGAAATCAATTGACTGATAACCAAAATAAGACCGTCTCGAGAGAAGTTAGACGTCAAAGCCTGAGTTTGGCCTGCAGACAGCACACATGAGTTGGCTAAATAGCTAAATGTTTTCTGTCACTTGCTTTGGCAGACAGGTACATCTGAGTGTCCCCGTGTTCCTTTTCACTCACAATCCATTCAGCTTCATCTGCCCCGGAACTCATGCATCTTTCTGAAGAAAGTCCGCAGAGAAGTCTATTTATCTGTGGTGCTTGCCAAGGTGGAGCATCACCAGTAGCCCATTGCTTAAAGTTAGAGTTGGGGGTTATAACAAACCGTTAAAACTTTGGTTTGTCCCACATTGTGCATTACTTCAAGTTTGAAAGCTTGAAAGAAACTCACTTAAATTTGATTAATTGAAAGAAAGTCCCATAAATATATATCGAGAAAGGGACAAAGTACAGCTATATGTGTCATAATTTGGCAACACGAGTTAAAAACATAGCTAATATAAGTGTTAAGAGAAGGATCAGAGAATGAATTTATTCTACAAATGAGGTAGGAGATGGTCATCATTTTAAATCTACACGTGCACTGGAGTTTCTTCTTTGTTGTGTCTGATTTTGGTCCGTGTCATAGGTGATTGAGAAAGTCACTGCTTTTAGATCTATACCTAAACAACAAATTTAGACTAGACAGTGCAGTGCCTTTTGGTTTGAACAGATCTTATGACCTGGAAAAAAAACACTAGAAAGATGCTTACAACAACTCAGAACATCTTAGCACTTTCATAGGCATTGTGGCTTTCAGTGTTGTTGGTAATGCATTACAAGTAACGCAAGTTACATAATCAGATTACTTTTTCAAGTAACTAGTAAAGTAACCCATTGTTTTTAAATTTACAAGAAAATATCTGAGTTACAAGTAAGTAACGCCAGTTACTTTGTTTCCCATGTATGGACTGACAGCTCTCCTGTCTGCATGTTGAGATAAATCAGGAGTGAGTGCAGAGGCGTTGTGTGCGCTGTGTGAACATGATGATACTGTAGATCTAGACTAATTGTGAACATGCATTTACTCATCTCACTTGGCCAAAAACAGATTCAGTATTCCTAAAAATGAATAAAAACTAAGGGTGTAACGATACACAGAAGGTTCGGTTTTGGGGTTGCGGTTCGATACGAGTTCAGTACAACAGTATTTTCATTTATTTTGAACAGACAGTAGTGCTACATACATGTAGCATGAGCAGTTGTTTTCAAATTAGATTGGATAATTTCAAGATTTAAAAGAAAAAAAAAAAAAAAGAATGGTTTGACTTTAAATATGTGAAATTATGTTACATAAGACACCTGCACAAAACTAAGCAGATGAACTGAATAAAAATGCTAATTTATTCTCTGACAGCAGGTGGCGCTTATGGAACAGCAGTGATAAAGTGTTTCCTTGATTACTGCTGTACACAAAGCAGCTGTGCTTATAAATATTATAATTTTTATACATTTTTATGTTTTATTTTAGACATAATATTTTTACATAAGCTTTAATATGCATTATATAGAGGTAAGAGGAAAAGAAAATGTCATGAAAACATTTCTGAAGACGGTCAGCTCCTCTCAGAGATACATTCTTATAAACCTCCACAAATTTGTCTTCCTATATTTCGAGCATCGTGAACACTGAGCTTGATCTGTCTGGTTTCTCCTCTTTACAGACTTCATAAAAATGCCACACAAATTATATTTTGGGAAATGATTGCAGTGCAGTTTGTGTGCAATTCTGGAATAGAGATCGGCCAAAATAAAACTTAAAAACTGTTTACATTTTTTTAATCAGTCGACCGGTGCAACTCTAGAACCCGAAAAAGTAGCTAACGCAATTTGTTACTTTTTTAAGGAGTAACACAATAATGTAATGCATTACTTTTAAAAGTAACTTTCCCTAACACTGGTGGCTTTGAATTGTGAAGCAAGAGTTTTATTTATTATAATTAGTTTTCACCATTTGCCCTGGTTAACTTTATAAGAAGAATAAAGGAGTAACACAATAATGTAATGCATTACTTTTAAAAGTAACTTTCCCTAACACTGGTGGCTTTCAATTGTGAAGCAAGAGTTTTATTTATTATAATTAGTTTTCACCATTTGCCCTGGTTAACTTTATAAGAAGAATTAAAAAATGTTTCCGCTAGCAGTTTGGATATGAACCAATTACCGAACAAACAGATCCAGGGATTAAAAAACACTCTGTATTTCACTCTCCCTCAAACCCACAATAAAGTAAACGCACATCCCGACAAGATAAGCTCAGCTGAGTGAGCACACACTTAGTTCAATGTATACAGGCCTTCTCAGCTGAACACATATGCATGCGTGCTCTTGAAACACACTCAAACAAACAATCGGTGCAAACTACTTTATGCGGCTGTGGAGCCCATTAGCATTCAGAGCTGTTTGTCCATTCACCCGTTCCCGGTACAGCGTAAACACCAGCTGTGATTAGAGCTCAGGTGAAGAGAGAGCCGGAGAGATTCAGAGCTATAGCGACAGAAAGAGTCCCACTATCACGGAGGGGAGCGGGAATGCAATCAATTTGAGCGCAGGAAGTCAGAACATGGACATAAAGAAACAGACCCCCGGAGGAAGATGCGGGACAGAAGCCAAATGCAGAGCGGAAATTGACATTTCATGGGCATAAAAGGGACTCTATAACACCTTGAAAGGGGCCAGATCAAATGGTTTTCTGTCTGCATTACGCCGGCACATGGCTTTCTGCTTCCACGCGAGCCTCCGGGCTCTAATTTCTGTGTCGTGTGTGCGTTCAAAATGAATCCTCTGCTGCGTTTTGCTCTCTGTACTAGGAAAGCACTATTTTCTGTCTCGAACGAGGCTGTAACATCAATAATGCAGCATCCGAATGGCCAGCAACCAGAAACTTGCAACCAGAAACTTGTTACAGTAAAACTTTGACACCTCATCAGCGGGAAGAGTCTGCTCTCCCTCTAGAGGAACCTGAGGGCTAATTATACTGGCAAGAGGTTCGGGTTTCATAAGCCGCGTGATGACAGAAACTATGCTACAATCTGTTGTGTAGGTGCCTTGTGGACAGCTGCATATTCACCGGCACTGTTAGGAAGTCCTCTGGCTGTGGGATCGACATGAGGAATGGTTCTCTCTACCTACGGGTCAAGGTTTAGCTGTTAGCGTGGCCCTGTTAGCCTCGGATGTTGCAACTACACCATCTGGCTGCAAAAAGCATCTTTCTTTTGGACAGTAGCTGTGTATGTGAAATGCATTACTTTGCAAAATTTTATGTTAGTGCATTAGTATATTTACCATGCAGTGTCCTATACTCCCCTGAAAAGTGTGTAAATGGCTGAGAACGCCAATGCAACTGGCTGAAAGAACCTTATATTGGTGGTCTATTAAGTGCCTGAATAGAAATCATACAAAATTGCTTTATAATTGTCAGACTCTGTTCCATGTCTGTGTGTGTTTCCTTCCCCCACGTGCTCCTCACCGTAGGCACAACGTGACAGAATACCGGACCAAGACAGAAAAGTAAGCGGAGCTCCTTCTCCCCGTTTTGTTTTCATTTTAAAAGTCTTTTGTTTTCCCTTGTTTTCCACCCGCGATCATGGAAATCGCCGCTCGTTTCTCCGCCTTAGCTCGCAGAGATCTCCCCTTCTTCGAGTACGCCTGGGAATTCTGCGTGCTCGCCGCGGCGACAGCATTGGATGATGCCACCATCAATTCTCTGTTCTGGCTTGGAGCCAATTACCATCACCCCGTGGACCTCCCAGAAACTAAGGGACTATGCTGGAGGGAAGGGATCTACTGGTGTCTGGGGAGTGTCCGGGCCCGAGCCAGAACCAGCCCACCGTCAAGCACGCCGGCCGTGCCTCACTCAAGCCTTTCACCCTGAACCTAAAGGGGAATCGAAGGAGGAGAAGGTGGTCGGCTCCAGCCCCAGAGCTCGCTCCAGTGTCGGCTCCAGCCCCTGAGATCGCTCCAGTACCAGCTCCTCGAATGCGCCTTGCTGTGCCTGCTCCTGCCCCTGTTCCTGAGTTTAGCCCACAGAGGGCTCCTGTTCCCGAGTTTAGCCCAAGGAGGGCTCCTGTTCCCGAGTTTAGCCCACGGAGGGCTCCTGTCCTCGAGTTTCGCCCAGTGAGGGCTCCTGGCCCCGAGTTTAGCCCAGTGAGGGCTCCTGTCCCCGAGTTTAGCCCAGAAAGGGCTCCAGTTCCCATGTCCAGCCCAAGGAATGCTCCAGTCCCCAAGTCAAGTCCAGGGAGGGCCACCGTTCCTGAGTTATGCCTACGGAGGGCCTCTAAAGACGATATTCTCCCCGAGCTCCCTCTGCTGCCATGGCACCCTGGACTGTTTGATCTGCCCTGGAGGTATTCCCCGTGTCCCAGTCCTGCACCAGCCTCCAGGGCACCCACCCCCCCTCCCTGGTAGAATTGTTATGGCGAGGGACGCACCTTCCGGGAGGGGGGAGTAATGTCAGTCTCTGTTCTGTGTCTGTGTGTGTTTCCTTCCCCCACATGCTCTATGTTATGTTTATTTCCTTATTTGGTCTTCCTGTTCCTGTCCTGATTGTGTTATCATTTGTTCCAGGTGTTCCCCGTTATGTTCTATTGTTCCCAGGTGTGTCACATTAGTTTCAGTGTATTTAAAGTGTTTTCTGCCCCTTGTTTCCCGTCCGGTATTGATCATCAATCCCTGTGTCCTACGTATGATTCCTGTGGTGTCAATGTCAATAAAGACTGTATATCCTGATTCTCCAGCGTTCTCCTCGTTCCTCGTTCCTTGTTCCTCGCTCCTCACCGTAAGCGCAACGTGACAGAAATGTATATTGTGCAATATGATATGACCATTATTGTCTTTTAACTGAAGCTAGAGATTGTGAAATCCTGCTCCGCCCTGGAGGTATTCCCCGTGTCCCAGTCCTGCACCAGCCTCCAGGGCACCCACCCCCCCTCCCTGGTAGAATTGTTATGGCGAGGGACGCACCTTCCGGGAGGGGGGAGTAATGTCAGTCTCTGTTCTGTGTCTGTGTGTGTTTCCTTCCCCCACATGCTCTATGTTATGTTTATTTCCTTATTTGGTCTTCCTGTTCCTGTCCTGATTGTGTTATCATTTGTTCCAGGTGTTCCCCGTTCTGTCCCATTGTTCCCAGCTGTGTCCCATTAGTTTCAGTGTATTTAAAGTGTTTTCTGCCCCTTGTTTCCCGTCCGGTATTGATCATCAATCCCTGTGTCCTACGTATGATTCCTGTGGTGTCAATGTCAATAAAGACTGTATATCCTGATTCTCCAGCGTTCTCCTCGTTCCTCGTTCCTTGTTCCTCGCTCCTCACCGTAAGCGCAACGTGACAGAAATGTATATTGTGCAATATGATATGACCATTATTGTCTTTTAACTGAAGCTAGAGATTGTGAAATAAACATTTCTATTGTTTTGGATACCAGTTTAGTGCACTGCTAGATGATTCAAATGTTAAATTATTCCTTTTTATACATATCATTTAGGGATGCAGCTAACAAGTATTTTGATAATCAATTATCTGTCGATAATTTCTTTGATCAAATTAAAAATGGAAAAATTCTAAAAATAATAATAATAATTGTGATAAAAAAATAAATTAATTTTAATCCACTATTTGCAATATTGTTATTCCACATTCTGCCTAGTGATGTCCTCTAAACAATGTGCAATTTGAAGTTTTAGTAATTTTGTTGTCTTTTTGTCATTTTATAGTTTTTATAAAATGATAATATATATTTTATAAAAAATATATAGTTTTAGATTTAGTAAACAATAATAACCCTTGTTTGACATATGGATTCAGGCACTCACTCAATAAATCTGTTTAGTTTAACAAGTATAAAAGTGTGTCACATTAGTTTCAGTGTATTTAAAGTGTTTTCTGCCCCTTGTTTCCCGTCCGGTATTGATCATCAATCCCTGTGTCCTACGTATGATTCCTGTGGTGTCAATGTCAATAAAGACTGTATATCCTGATTCTCCAGCGTTCTCCTCGTTCCTCGTTCCTCGCTCCTCACCGTAAGCGCAACGTGACAGAAATGTATATTGTGCAATATGATATGACCATTATTGTCTTTTAACTGAAGCTAGAGATTGTGAAATAAACATTTCTATTGTTTCTATTACACAACACACTCACACATAATATGCTTCTCATATTTAGGACAACTTTTCCTCTACTATTTTCCAGTGACATAACCGAAAGATGTTTTCTGCGTTGATTAATCGATAATCAGAGTTGTTGTTGAGTATTTTAATTTTCAATTAGTTGTCGCAGCCCTACAGTAGTATTATTTGTGTTATTACAAACGGCCTAGGGTCTAGGCGGACTCAATTCATCGAGTGGACTGAATAAACATACATGACAGATTTCAAATCAGGTATGATGAACTGCCATTGAGATGAGCTTTCTCCAAGTCCTGGACAGTAGACCTCCTTTTATTCTACCAGTAACAGACCATCAATCCAAAGCCTTTCACTTGAGCCGCTGCTGAGAATCTTCCTGAAAAAGACACCTATAAATACATAGTCATGCCAGCGAAAGCCGGTGCTTACTGAAGTGGAAAAGGGCTACAGTGTTTTCTTTCTGGTACTTTAGCTCCATCACAGCTAGTTTGTGTGAAGTGAGTCCAACCAAGAAGTTCAGAAGCTCCTTCTCTCTATCCCTCACTTTCCGTTGGGTCAGAATAAGACGGTGGTGAGTAGATGCACTCGTCTGCCGATCATTCTTTACCTATCAGTCTTTTCCTCCATTCGATGTCACCTCTCTCCTCACCTTGGACTGATGCCCGTGTGTGAGTGTGTGTGTTTACACAGACGCTGTGTGTGGATTGATGTGTGCTGTTGACTGCATCGCAAGGTTCATTGGAGACAAGTTAATCCGGCAGTGGCAGGGCCAGGGAGAATCACCATTAATAACGCATGGAAGGAACAAATAATATATAATTCCACAAAGCTCTGGGCTTTACTGCTGTCCTCCTCAAAGTCAACAGAGACCTGTATCGCTCAACGAGCGGCTCGAAAGATGATGCTTGGTGGTTCAGGTTAAAAAAGGATGTGCTGCACATAAACTGTGACAGAATTCAGTGGATGAATCTTTTAGTTCTCAGACTTGCAGATTAAGCTTTGGCCTAGTGTTTAGTAGTGGTCAACCCATATGGATTTTTTTGATGGCCGGTGCCGATATTTTAGAGAGCAGGATGGCCGATATATGATATCATATTATGTATGCATGTAATATTTAATTTTATTTTAAAAACACATAATTAGCTGAAGTTAAAACTATATGTATTTTATACAATATTTACTAAATTATATAATTTGAAAATGAATACATATGAAAAAAGTAAACTTGATCAAATCTGTAAAATAAAGATATGTATTTACTTGAGTCTGTAATTATATTTTCCACAAATAAAGAAGTTGATAAAAAATATGAATAAGAAGAAAGTAAACGCTGTAACCAGCAGTGCATTCAGTCATCTGGTAAGTTTTACAGACAGAAACAAAAAATGATTGGCTGATGCGATAATTAAAAATGACAAATATCGGCCGATATATCGGCCATAGCAATATATCGGTCGACCACTAGTATTTAGCATGCATGCTCTGAATCACTGGATTCAGTGTTGGGGAGTATATAACGAAAAGTAGAGATGTTAAAAATGTTTTTTCAGTAGTTTTTGGAGCTACTTTTTACAAAACATTTCGACAAAATTGTACAAAGCTACATGTCATGTTGTCACGTTGTATTGCAGTTTTACAGTTGAGAAAATACAGCACAGAAATATTTTTATCATTATATTTTCAGTTGTTACATTTCTACTCTTGTGGAAAAGAAGTCAACGTTAATATACTTTTTTAAAAGAGTGCTTATTATTTTAACAGGTTGCTGTATAATGTGCACGATAAGGAGTAGAAATCAACAAACAAACAGTCTTTAATAATAAATCCAGTGGGAATATTCAGGAGAAATCAGGACACAGCAACTGATGCATACAAACAATACCGGACACAGAACTCAGGAAACACGGTGTTTAAATAATCAGGTGAAACGAGGGAGAACAGAAACAGGTGAGAACTAATCAATTAACTAGACAAACTGAAAACTAGGTCAAATGAAAAGATGGAAGAGAAAACAGACCAGACACGTGACAATTATGAAAATAATATATATTAAATACAAACTGAAAGTAATGTTTTTGGAAAATTAATTACTTATTGTTAATTGCAAATGCATGGAAATCATAATTAAAATTTATATTGAATGCAATTAGTTGCATTCCCAGTCAAAAATTACCAGTTTTTTAAAAATTGCTTGTAAATTTCAAATAGTCAATCTTTTTGTCAACTAACTTTTTTTTTTTTTTTTTGGAACTGATTGAGTGCAGTCTAGCAGTGTAGTTCTAATTATTAATTGTTTTATAATTATTTTTATAATTTTTTTGTTAATAACTTATAGCATGTTGTTGTAATGATCATTGAGATTGACTTGTCAGTGATCAGTCTGTAGACATCTACATTTAAATGTCAAACAATTATAAAATAAGCTGCGGCTGTATTGTTTTCTAGATCATTTTAGATTTTAGAATTCTATAGCCAATTTTTAATCAAGTAAAATTGTATATTTAAATATCTCAGTTTGTTTCTAGTCAGTATGTTCTGGAATTTTGAAAACAGGATTAACATTCACAATAACTCAGAAATATCCCAAAATAAAATCTATTCGAGTGAATATCGGCATCAGAACACTATGAAAAAAGATTCTCTGATGATTAGACACAGAACAGAGAAGCAGGCGTGAAAGAAAAGGAGAATTACAGAGAAAATCTGCCATTGTTTAATTGTGGTGATCTAGTTTCCTTAGAAAAAGACACAACAGTCATGCATGAGTCAGCAGAGAAAACCATGTGACGTGTTTATGAAGGAGGAAAGTAAGAAAAGCGAGGAAAGAGAGCGAGAATAAGCTGGGCATTAAAATGGATGACAGGTGACATGAAACAAATATTTGGGAGATTATATTTTGATTGACATTAGGCCTGTGTCTCGTCCCTTTTATCAATGCCATTGAGAACAATTAGATTTCCAAGCCTCACCTTGCATGCCACCGAGCCTCTCTCTCTCTCTAATAATCATACGGCGAGAGCGAATGTGACATACAGTACATGTCTATTCCCAGGAGAGATAATGGCATTCAGGTTTTCGTCACATGAAAAGATATAATAAAATATTTACAAAAATGTGAGGGGTGTACTCACTTCTGTGAGATACTGTATGTGTATATATATATATATATATATATATATATGCTGTTGTTCAAAAGTTTGGGGTTGGCAACTTTTTATATATATATTTTTTTAAAGGCCTGAAAAGTCTCTTCTGTTTACCAAGGCTGCATTTATTTGGTCAAAAATACAGTAACAAATTGTGAAATATTATTAAAAAATAATAACTCGTCCCTTTTATCAATGCCATTGAGAACAATTAGATTTCCAAGCCTCACCTTGCATGCCACCGAGCCTCTCTCTCTCTCTAATAATCATACGGCGAGAGGGAATTTGACATACAGTACATGTCTATTCCCAGGAGAGATAATGGCATTCAGGTTTTCCTCTCTGAGAGGTTGAATTAATCTCCAAGGTGACATTGGGTATAAAAGCTGTCGATAGGTGGCCAGAGATACCCTGTATGAAGCATACTGAGTGGATGCCGTAAGCCCGGCGCATTCTCTCCCCGAGAGACGGATCAATTTTTTTACAAGGAGCCTGTAAACAAATCAGAGATTCACCTTAAGAAAAGGACTGACTACGTGAATATCTGTTAAACTGTAATTTATTTCTGTGATCAAAGCTGAATTTTGAGCATCATTACTCCAGTCTTCCGTGTCACATGATCCTTCAGAAATCATTCTAATATGCTGATATTTGCTGCTCAAGAAACATTTCTGATTATTATCAATAGGGATGCACGATATTTTCAAAGCTGTCGATAGGTGGCCAGAGATACCCTGTATGAAGCATACTGAGTGGATGCCGTAAGCCCGGCGCATTCTCTCCCCGAGAGACGGATCAATTTTTTTACAAGGAGCCTGTAAACAAATCAGAGATTCACCTTAAGAAAAGGACTGAATATAAGCGCAGAGCCTCAGAATAAGGAGCCAGAGGATACTCTCCTTTGATATATAGTGTGCAGAAATCATTCACTTAGTTGGCATGACATGAGAGGGGAAGCTTTAGGCTTTAGACCGTATGAATATTTATGTATGGTTATATTCTCAAAGATTGTGTTTTTTTTCAGAAAGATTGTGGACTCTAGTCTGATATTTTCCTGGACTCAAAACATTTTCTTTGATTAAAAACACCAAAAGCACTGGGACAGTGACAGATAATAGAGGATTTGTTTGTAATTCAACATTTTTACGATTTGTTGTTTTATGACATTTTAGGCCCAG
>NW_015549556.1:243578-244872 GCF_001515605.1 Sinocyclocheilus anshuiensis | reverse complement strand
TATTTTTAGCAACGTCATAAGCCCCCTTTAAATGCAAATATCGGCATCGGCCCGATATGAAAAAATATGCCGATATGCCATACTGATAAGACGAATAACTCACATGTGCTCAGAGTGTGATAGTGATAATATCACGTCAGCAATGTGGTCAATCTTGAAGCAAACTTTTTTTTTTTCATTTGTTTATAATCTCTGTACAGGAGGGACTTGGTGTTGTTTCCAAACAAAAGTGAATATATCGGTATCGGCATCGGCTATCGGCCAAAATGAGTTGAAAAATATCGGCATATCGGATATCAAAAATCCAGTATCGTGCATCGCTAATTATCAGTGTTGAAAGCAGTTGTGCTGCCGAATATGTTGGGGATTATTTATTTATTTATTTATTTATAACTTTAATAATACTTTCTGTGTTGTGATTGGCTGAGACATGTGATGGGAGGATGTAATTAAGATGTCAATTGTGAATATTAGCTGGTTTATGAGGCTGCAGTCACAAACCTTCTCTAGGGCAGCACAAGAATGATAAAACACAGAGATAGCGCATCAATTAGACAGCTAATGTGCAGCATTTACTCTTCATTTTGTTACAAAGACACTAAACAAGCTTCCTGTCTTTATTGAGAAGTTAAATTACACAGCGCACTCATGTTGTGCCATACAAAATCACTTGAATGAACATCACGTCGTAATTACGGTTTCCGAACTTGTAAGCACACATTTCCAAGGAGGATTTGAAGCTATGAGTGTCATCCACTAAAACTGTTGCACATATTATTTTGCTTCATAAAGAACTGAACATATTATATAAGATTGACGAACAGCCCTAATGTAGAGGTTTTACTATAGTACCCTTGTACTGTATTTACGCATATATGCAGTGCATTTATGTTTACATCAGGCTGAAATGAATTGTTCATACAGGCTACATTAACAAATATTTAAGTATAGAATACTGTATATATCTGGACACTTACCTGGACCATGTTCCTTAATTATAAAAACCCCGGGACATTGACAGATAAAGGAGGTTTTTTTTTTTTTTTTTTTTGTAATTCAACATTTTATGATTTTTTGTTAATGCTATTTTAAGCCCAGGACATAATACATACACTACCATTCAAAAGTTTGGAATTGGATAGATTTGTTTAAAATATATTTGAAAGAAATCTCTTCTGCTCACCAAGGCTCACCAAGGGAAAAATTGTGAAATATTATTACAATTTCAAATGGCTGTTTTCTATGTGAATATCTGTTCAAATGTAATTTATTTCTGTGATCAAAGCTGAATTTT
>NW_015549556.1:206020-243404 GCF_001515605.1 Sinocyclocheilus anshuiensis | reverse complement strand
TTCTAATATGCTGATTTGCTGCTCAAGAAACATTTCTGATTATTATTAATGTTGAAAACAGTTGTGCTGATTAATATTTTTGTGGAAATGTTTGTTTTACTATAGTATCCTTTTACAGAATCTATATTTCCGGATGTAATCACCACATTTGCGTTTACATCAGGCCGAAATGACTTGTTCATAAGCTACATTAAGAAAACATTTCCTTTCACGAGGGTTCGTGCTTAACTCATCTGTGAGAGCCCAGGGTGACAACTTCATAATCACATGCTTCACTAAAGCACATTTGAATGGAGCTTTAATCACGGCCTGTTAGACGATCCCTCTTAAGGGCATAATCATGTGCGATCCATTAGATGTCACAGAAATCCTGATGTACATTAGGTGCTGTCATTATGCAATACGCAGTACGTGCCGGCGATAAACCTGAGCCCGCATTCGCCCTGATGCTGGAAAACGGTGGCATTAGCGCTTAGACATTTTCACCTGGTCCAACCCTTGAGCTCCACTTCACCTCCTCTTGCCCGTCCGTGACACAGAACAAATTATTGTAATGTCCCTGACAGGGCAGAATCACTTTTTCTGGAGCTGCTGATTGGTGAAGTTATCTTTAATTGGTTTAAACTTTGCCCTAGCTGCCTGGGGATTGGCAAGCTTAATTTCAGCAAAAGGTCAACATCAATAAATCCAGCTGAAGAAGGGAAAGTGAGAAAGAGGGACGGGGAGCGAGATAAGGAGAGAGAGAAAGATTGGGAGATGCTACCCATTACCTTTGGAGACAGAAGGTGAAGGTACGAGAGCGAGAGTGTGACCTCCGACCTGACAGATGGACGATTCGAATCTCCAGCTTAGTGGCTCCACCTCCGTGTCTCCTATTTATTGGCACTGACCCCCAGCAAGATGGGGTCATATTTTCATATAATGGCAAAGCTACTCCGTTAGTGGCCATATAATAAGGCTAAAATGAAAAGGACACAGGCACGGCGAAGGACGGGATCATAGAAAGGGGAAGCGATGGGATGAGAGCGAAAGAGCAAACGACTGAGATGGACAGGTAGTTGACCCAGAGCTAAAAGGACAGCTCCATTTACTTTGCGTTGAGAGGTATGAGAGCGAAATTCGAGCCAACAGAACATCACTTCCATTAACCAGCATGTCATTCCAAAGCGGTGTCTGGGTTTACACGCACAGATATGACTCCGCTGTACAAATCATTAGCATTTTTGCACGATATCGCCGTTGACAAGCGCTGGAAATCAAACTGGTCATTATCCTCTTGTCGGTTTTTTTCTTTCTTTCTTTGACATTGATGCACAACTAGGTCTGTGGTGACGATTTTAAATCTATCACAGAACCACAAGTTTTTGATTCTCTAAAAAGAACCGACTCATAATAATTATTCATTCGTGACCATACTACACCCGTTTTGTTGTATGTTTTTGATTCGCTAAAAAGAACCAGCTCATAACAATCAGACTGCACTGGTCATGCTTTGTTTTTGATTCACTAGACCGGTTTTGTTGTATATCATTGATTCACCGAAAAGAACTAGCTCATTAGAGTCAGACTACATGGGTTGGCTGTGCGTTTTTGATTGACTAGAAAGAACTGGCTCATGAGTCATTTGTTCAGGAGTCAGTCTGCACTGAGACTTCACAGGTTGCGCCATAGGTTTTTGATTTTATAAAAAGAACTGGCTCAATAGAGTCATTTGTTCTGTAATCGGACGACACTGGTTGCGTTGTATGTGTTATGCTGTATATTCACTAGCGTTTTTGTGATGCTACTGACTAAGTATTGCAGAATGTCAGAGTATTTTAGTTCTATATTCTCTCTGTATCAGCAGAAAAACAAATGTAAAAAAAACCCTGTGTTTTACAGTGTTGTACATTAATATTTCTTGTATGTACATTTTTAAGGTTTTTGCACATTTATTCTTTTTGGTATTTCTAAAATGGGATCAGTTCTGATTTAAGAACTAGCGACTATCCTGATCTGTGATATGTAAAAGTTGACTTTGAAAGTGACTTCTGTGTGAGCTGTGCCAGAAAAAAAAAAAAAAATCCATTGTATGCTTTTAAGAGCTTCTAAAAATAGTCTGAATGCAGTGAAACATCTACTATAATATAATTAAATGTTCTCACTTTATTTGCGACCCAGAGCTAAAAGGACAGCTCCATTTACTTTGCTCTGAGAGGTATGAGAGCGAAATTCAAGCCAACAGAACATCACTTCCATTAACCAGCATGTCATTCCAAAGCGGTGTCTGGGTTTACACGCACAGATATGACTCCGCTGTACAAATCATTAGCATTTTTGCATGATATCGCCGTTGACAAGCGCTGGAAATCAAACTGGTCATTATCCTCTTGTCGGTTTTTTTTCTTTCTTTCTTTGACATTGATGCACAACTAGGTCTGTGGTGACGATTTTAAATCTATCACAGAACCACAAGTTTTTGATTCTCTAAAAAGAACCGACTCATAATAATTATTCATTCGTGACCATACTACACCCGTTTTGTTGTATGTTTTTGATTCGCTAAAAAGAACCAGCTCATAACAATCAGACTGCACTGGTCATGCTTTGTTTTTGATTCACTAGACCGGTTTTGTTGTATATCATTGATTCACCGAAAAGAACTAGCTCATTAGAGTCAGACTACATGGGTTGGCTGTGCGTTTTTCATTTACTAGAAAGAACTGGCTCATGAGTCATTTGTTCAGGAGTCAGTCTGCACTGGTCATGCTTTATGTTTCTGATTCACTAAAAAGAACTGGGTTATTAGAGTCATTCGTTCAGGAGTCAGACTGCATGGGTCATGTTTTATGTTTTTGATCAACTAAAAAATTTGGGGTTGTGCTACACTGTTTTCGTTGTATGTTTCTGATTCACTAAAAAGAACTGGCTCATGAGTCATTTGTTCGGGAATCAGACTGCACTGGTCATGCTTTATGTTTCTGATTCACTAAAAAGAACTGGCTCATTATTGTCATTAGTTTTGGATTCAGACTTCACAGGTTGCGACATAGGTTTTTGATTTTATAAAAAGAACTGGCTCAATAGAGTCATTTGTTCTGTAATCGGACGACACTGGTTGCGTTGTATGTGTTATGCTGTATATTCACTAGCGTTTTTGTGATGCTACTGACTAAGTATTGCAGAATGTCAGAGTATTTTAGTTCTATATTCTCTCTGTATCAGCAGAAAAACAAATGTAAAAAAAACCCTGTGTTTTACAGTGTTGTACATTAATATTTCTTGTATGTACATTTTTAAGGTTTTTGCACATTTATTCTTTTTGGTATTTCTAAAATGGGATCAGTTCTGATTTAAGAACTAGCGACTATCCTGATCTGTGATATGTAAAAGTTGACTTTGAAAGTGACTTCTGTGTGAGCTGTGCCAGCAAAAAAAAAAAAAATCCATTGTATGCTTTTAAGAGCTTCTAAAAATAGTCTAAATGCAGTGAAACATCTATTATAATATAATTAAATGTTCTCACTTTATTTGCGATTTGCAATTAAAAAAAGTTAGAATACTATACACTAATGGCAATTTGTAAATATTTTACGTTTTGGTAAATTGGTGGCTAATTCGCACAAATCCTTACAATCTCATTTGTACGATCTGCTTACACCTCAGTGACAGTTAGGTTTAGGGTTGCACCTTTATGCTTGCTTTTTGTTTTTCTTCTAAATATTCACATTGTGCGAATTCACACAAAATCACCACATTGTAAAATAGTAAAACATTTTCCGTGAGATTCCCGTTGGAATAACCAGCTACTTTTCATGCTTACCTGTTTTCTAAAAAAAAATCAAATTGTACGAATCATATGAAATCACCACCTTGTAAAACAGTTACATTTTCCTGTGAGATCGGTTTGGAATATGCATCTACTTTTGAATGGCTATCAATGGAGAAAGATGCATTTTGGATCCAGATGGTGTATTTACGGTATCCGCCAGAAGGGACTAACTTGACACATGCTAATCAACTAAACCTTGAGCGTCTGTGTACAACTCATAACATTTAGATTTTCACAACAGGAGATTCAGCAAACCTCAACTGCACCCTACACTTGCCTCTCAAGTTTCTCCCTCAGCCGTTGATTGATTGTCGTCCATATTGACCGTGAGCTTCAGGGACTGGTTATGCAAGACTGAGGTCGAAGGTGAAAGTGCACACGAGGGCCAGTGCTGGAAAGCGTGCGACGTCAGTGACAGCTCGGCTCAGCAGCACTGCCACAATAAAAGGTGACAGGCAAACCTCAACTGCACCCTACACTTGCCTCTCAAGTTTCTCCCTCAGCCGTTGATTGATTGTCGTCCATATTGACCGTGAGCTTCAGGGACTGGTTATGCAAGACTGAGGTCGAAGGTGAAAGTGCACACGAGGGCCGGGGCTGGAAAGCGTGCGACGTCAGTGACAGCTCGGCTCAACAGCACTGCCACAATAAAAGGTGACAGGTCCAATCAACCACTCCATCAACAGCTCCTGGCCTAATGCTCTCTCATGTCAGACTGAGTTAGAGAAGACCGCGCTGACTGCCCCACACGAGACAAGGAGGGAGGACAACTCTTTAATGGAGATCCCCAGCTCTGTAAAATAGATACGTTTAAGTGTCTGCACGCTTCCAAATAGTTGAGTGATTCTATCTCTTTGTCTGCCTCTGTGCAAACTTCTCATCACAATGGAGAGGTGCTGAGAAATCGAAAGCTATTTTGCTTTCGCCTCAAAATAGCGGCGGCATTGACTCTCTGTCTTGGTCTATATTTCACTCCATGTGGCACCGACGTGCTGAAGAGCAGCCGTCGACTTTGAGAACGCACTGATAAGACGAGTGAGCGCACTAGTGAGGCGTGACATGCAAATTAAATCCTTCTTACGGAGAATCTGATTTAAGTCAGCCGAGGAGGTTGAGATAATGGAAAAACAGGGAAAAAACAAGCGTGTAGAAGATGACAGGCAAGGTAAAGCGAGTCGACGGAGTTGCGTGAGGAGATAAATTGTTCTGGCCGAGCAAGGATTCCTACCTGCCACAAGGGCAGCTCTACGTCCGTCAGCTCGCACCGATGTGGCAGCTTCATCTAAAAAAAAGCAGTGTCGAATTGGAGGGAATTTCTGTCACCCGCTCTGCCGACTGGAATGGGACACTCTCACACTCACGATTCACTCAATAGGATGCAGCTCAGAGATAAAACCCCTCTTTAGGAGAATGGGAGACGAGTCGTGGGCTTAGAACTCACCTGATGCTCTGCGGAGGTCAAGGCAGGACAGGTGACGGCGGTGTACCGTGAGATTCGGCCCATTTAAGCTGATTAGAGCATGCACAGTTTGTTCAAACCATATTGTTTTAGACGAGCCAAATGGAACGCTTACATAAAGTTACTGTGAGAGTACAATTGGGCATAGTTTTACTTTTTACACAAATTTTTGTTTTGGGGGAATTTACATGACACTGTTTTCATCTAAAACAGCAAATTTTTATGCATTTCGGCCGTTCATTTACACAACAGTGGCATTTTGCAAGTGCAAGTTTTTGAAAACGATGCCGTTATCGTCTCCAAGTTTACTCCGCGAATTTGTGACGAAACTGTGACATAGTGCATATGAATATTACATGTCTGGTCTGTAGGCGTGTGAGTTTCTTTACAAAGTGACATCGCCAACTACTGGCCTGGCATGCATAATACAGTGCTTTCAGATGTTTTCAGATTCATGTGTGCGGGGAACGTTTGGACAACATTGTTTTCTGTACGCAAAACCTTTCAAAAATGCAAATGAAAACTTTTTCATTTTGTAGTACATCGTTGTCTTGTAAACGTACCCTAAGTTTTGTAATTTGATGTAAATATCCTTTAAATGTAATCAATATTTTGTCAATATTTCATTCATTCGTTTCAGTTAATTTTGCTCAGCTAAAATTAAAATTTCTGTAAATTATACTTTTTGGCAATTTATTTATTTTTTTTATGTTATGTTTTATGTAAATTATGGTTTCTATGGTACTCCAAAGTACTTTAAAAAATGCCATGGTATGCATTTAGCAGATGCTAAAGCAGATGCTAAATGCTTTATCCAAAGCAACTTAAAAAAAAGAAAAACAAAACAATTTGTCAAAGAGCCACTTAACATACTTAATTGCATGTAGTTTGCAATTAAATTATTTTAGTTTACATTTGTATTAAATTATTGTATACTAGTTTAAATTCATATTAAATGCAATTAGATGAGCTTAAGAGTGTTTTTTGACCCACTTAAGTTGGACTTCTGTTCATCTTTATATGCAATGTCATAATTACTTCTATTGTCTTTGAAATATGGTTAAAGTTACTGCTGAATGTACTGACAAGCATTTATGATAAACTAAAATATACTTTAATATTTTAGACTAACATTTTATTGTGTGCAAGTACATTTTTTTTAAATATTCTTTTAAGATTTGAAGTACGCATTCAATACAATGAAATGCAGTTATTTTTCACAAGCAGTCTTTTACAATGGTGTACTTTTGTACTTTTGTTAAGGCCTTATTATTTTTCCTCAAGTACACAAAGGAATTATTAAAACAAGCTTTCATCGTGCAGTTTGTTGAACAGTTTACTAAATTGCCCAATATAGCTTCACTCTTTGTCTCTATCCGTCTGTTTTGATGTCACCACTTGTTTGCGGGGCCCTGTCTCTTGGTTCCCTGGGGCCCTTAATGTGTGTTTTATGTAAACTGAGGTATATATGCCACTGCAAGGGCCTCTTTTGCAGTTTAAAGACAAAGTGAGAAACTTGTATATGTGGACTAAGAGAGGAGTGACTGTAAACTCAGTGGCAGTAAGATTAATCCAATCTCTTTCTATTTCTCTTTTTTTTCATCTCTATACTTTTTTCTCTGCTCTGGCCTTGATGCATTGATTGTTCATGGCCAAACTTCAGTCATCATCAGCCAGCCTTCAGCTGTCTCTCTCAGTACAGTCAAATAATATATATCGCTTGAGTCTACTTTATTTTAAATCACCATAACATATATTTTCCTGCATGAAGTTCACAGAGATTTACCGCAGTAAACAACACTAGTGTGTGTCTTCCCAAGACCTTTAGAATGAATATATGATAAATTATTAATAAAGCTGCTGATCAGAATAATGACAACAGAAACATTTTTTCTCAAGGTAAAGTGGTGAACTATCAATCCAAAGGGACTCTGCAATGTTGCATACAATTTATAAATAAATGAAACTAACAAACTAAATAAATAAAACTACTAAATAAATATATAGAAATAATGGGGAACAATTGACTTGTGTTTGACCTTTGATTTTAAAAAGATCTCAGCTTGCACTCACTATTTCAGATCTAAAACTTTGATAGTAACACAAACACACATATCTGTGCATACATATAAAAAATAGACATATATTTTATTTTTTCTTATGAGCAGTCTTTCTTCCACCATAGTGATATTTTTAAATTAAATTTAATATGTTATTGTATTTTATTCCTATAGACAATCGTTCTTCCCCATATAGTAGATTTTATTTTATTTTATTTTATTTTATTTTATTTAAGATCTCAGCTTGCACTCACTATTTCAGATCTAAAACTTTGATAGTAACACAAACACACATATCTGTGCATACATATAAAAAATAGACATATATTTTATTTTTTCTTATGAGCAGTCTTTCTTCCACCATAGTGATATTTTTAAATTAAATTTAATATGTTATTGTATTTTATTCCTATAGACAATCGTTCTTCCCCATATAGTAGATTTTATTTTATTTTATTTTATTTTATTTTATTTTATTTTATTTTTCCTGTGAGCAGTATTTCTTCCACCATAGTGATGTTTCTAAAATTTAATTTAATTTAATTTAATTTAATTTTTAATTTTTACTTTAATTAAAAAAAAAAAAATCCTTTGGGCAGTCCTTCTTCCCCCAATAGTGATATTTTTATTTTTCTCTATGAGCAATCCTTCTTCCCCCACAGTGATATTTTTAATAATTTAATTTAATTTAATTTTTTTCATATGGGTCCTTCTTCACCCTATAGTGATATTTTGATTTGTTTATTTTTTATTTTATTTTACTTTTTAATTTGTTTTACTTCTATTTATTTTATTTTTTTATTATTTTATTTTCAGTCCTTCTTCCCCTTTCGTGTCTTTGGTCATAGTGATGCCCATGCCTGTGTTTACTGTTCTTTATTCCTCATTTCAGTTGTACCGTCCTCTGACTTGTGTGTATGTGGCGTTTTCCGAGCGCAGAGGTCAGTAAGACAAATGGCTTCTTCTCATGAGGATCCGTGGTTGTGTGTTGCTTTGTTTTCAACTCTGTAGGCAGCTAGCACAGCTCCAGCACCCTAAACAGAGCACTCGGTTTCAAAGAGGAGCGACAGTAGGCATTATGTGCTTTGTTACATGTGTTTGTGCACCTAAGCACACGCACAAGGCTCCGGCCGTTGCTGGCTGACTGCGAGCTAACAGATGCCTGCCTGCAGCGGCGATGACAGGCTTTGAGACGGGGCTGAAGGGCCGCCTACAGAGCACTTTGCTCTCTGATAAGTGGGATGACTTCCCCTTCCTTCAGCCTGACACCTAGACCTGCATTACCAAGAATATCCTAGAGGGCATAACTACATAATAACCTCCTGAGCTACTATTATGTTATGTGTGACTGCTATATTTAACAGACACATTTATATCTTTCCATCGTGAATCTCTATGATTTGGTTTCTTATTTGTTTTAGAGCACTGCTGTTTAGTTTTCATATACGATTGGCTCCAAACTCTCTTGACTAAAACTTTTCACAGAATACTGTTTACCAAATATTAGGTATAAGTCTCTGTTTTGCATTGGTTATTTGTTTTCGATTGGCTAAGGCAGACTCAATGGTAACCTGCAGGCATTTATTTGATATCTAGATATTAACCATACATTTATTTTCTGCATTTGTTATTCCATATTGATTCATGAAGGTAAACTCTGAGGCCGACCTGCATGCATTCATTTAATTTCTAGAAAGAAAATATGAGTATAAAGAAAATGGGAAAGAAATGCCAGTACTAGTTAATTAAAGAAGGTCAAATGTGAAAGGTCAGAATGAAGTTATTGTAGGTAATGGGATAAATCATATAAAATGTTCTTTCTAACCATATGGCTTTCTACAACAATGTTGACACTAAATGTTTTACACTAACAATTCTCCTTGTCTCCATACTAACAAGCTCCTAAGTTAGTATGTTTCCTTTATTTACTAAAGCCAAGTGTGCTAAAATGAGATGTTATCTGAGTGGAAAGTGTTAGAATGGCACAGCATCCACTCTCGTCTCCATGGTGATGATATTGAGTGACATCTCGCCCTTGATTATGTTTGCACGAGCTGCGAGTGAATCAAAAGAGCTGTCAGAGCCACGCGGCCAACACCGGCAATCTCCGGTTCTCCGTCAAACGCCCTGCACGTCAGTCTCCACATCGCATCGCATACATCAACGCTGACATTCGGTTCTTATGCATTACATAACTGGTGTAAAGTCGAGTTTCCTGAAGGGTGCGGGGCTCTAAACGAGGCCAGACCGGGGGAGAAATGTGATGATCCGTGTTGCTGGGACTCCTGCTGAATGAACAATGAGCTGGTCTGGCTCGTTAGTGCTCCGGTGGGGAAGCCGGGGCTGATTGGGGATGCGGCGTCCGTCGGCGAGATCCACGGCAAGCACACATAGCCCTCGGCAAACAGCAGAGCTCAGGGAGCCCCTGCACCCGGCAAGGACAATTAGAAGATGTGTTTGAGAGAGACAGCAGGACACAATGATCATTTATGAAGAAGAAGAGCGAGTGGGTAAATGAAATGATGGGCTGAGCGACCTATAGGCTGAAGTAAATGCGGTTTGTGAAGAAGACCAGACGGAGGGTAAAGCATCACATCATCACTAAGTCCATCATGACAAGCCTCTCACGCTCACATTCATCTCACAAACACGGAAAGTAATGAGCGGTGAGCTTGATGTCTGTGAATGTGAGGAGGTCAAATAAAGCAATAAGCTGCTGGAGGATGTGCGTGATAGTGATTGCATCATGGGGAATATAGTGCTGTAAAACCCTGTTAACCGTGGTAAAGTCACTGCAATGCATGGTCTTGGGTGCCTTATTGCGTTCATACAGCAGTATGATAGAAGAAGCCAATTGTTTCCTACCCTAAGCCTAACAGTAACACTTAAGGGAACATATATTCACTGTTAACTAAGAGTTTTCCCTGAACAAACTGCTAATTTGCTGCATATTAATGGTTAGTAAGGTAGGTAAGTTTAGGTATGGGGTAGGAGTATGCTCATGCAGAATAAGACATTAATTCTGCTTTATATGTGCTAACCCTAAATATTTACATATTAACAACATTTGAGAGAAACAAAAAAGTTTTAGTCCATGAACATTATAAATATAGGTATATGTATACCATATGTGGGTGTATGCATATATGCATGATTACATTGATTACAGTGTCATTAGGTTTTGTTTTTGTTTTTCTTCTTTTTTTCTTTAATTTTATTTGCTGGCATGGGGGTTGGGGGACTATTCTCTAAAATGTGAAAAGCTTAAAATAAAATATTCAAAAAAAGCATAAAAAAAAATATTCAAATATATATATATATATATATATAGAGAGAGAGAGAGAGAGAGAGAGAATGTGCAGTCAAAGGAATGCTTTTATTGGCATTTATTTGTGAGATATATATATATGGTCATTAACTAAAGTGCCTTGTCCAATCAGAATTTATTGAACTATTATGAAGCGAAAACAGGCCTGGTAAAACATGTTCATGCAGTATACCACGCTTTCTGTGTGTAAATGTGTTTGTATGATGGAAGTTCATGGCTTGGGTCTCATATATGGCTCGTGTTTTTTAGGAGCCCTCATTACGGCGCTCCGGGACTGGGCTCGCAGAGCGGCTTCGTTCTGCAGCTTATAGCTCAGCGCTATTGGATGCGTTCCCCATAAGCATACAATGCAATGGGAGAGACCGTTTGAAAGGGAACACTCCAGTTACTTTCTTAACCTCGGTTCCCTGAGATAAGGGAACAAGCGTTGTGTAAGCTTTCGTGCTATAAGGCTGCACGCAAGTCAATGACTGCCGCTATTAGTCGAAAGATTCTGATGAATGGCTCTCTGAGCCGACTTATATAGCAGTCAGCTCCACCCCTTTTAGAGGGTTGAAGCGCCATTTGTTCGTGCAGCTACACGAACGTGAACAAATCAGGCTTCAGTATCAGTGTAAACAGGAGTTTACCCCATAAGCTAATCACCTAGATCCAGTCCATATCCAGACCAGATGGTGGATCAGCACCTAGAGACGACCTCTGCAGCCCTGAATGTCAGCAGAGAGCATGTCAACTAGATGAGCCCCAGAGACAGATCCCCTGTGAAGACCTCGTCACCTCGATGTCCATCGGCACAAGACCACGAGAACCAGACGAGTCCTCTGCACAATCTGACCTATGCTGCAGCCTGGAATTAAACCACGCCATGCTGGTTTCGTCTGGCCAGAGGAGAACTGGCCCCCGACTGAGCTTGGTTTCTCCCAAGGTTTTTTCTCCATTTCTGTCACTGATGGAGTTTTGGTTCCTTGCCGCTGTCGCCTTTGGCTTGCTTAGTTTGAGACACTTAATTTCTGGCAATATTGTTGGCTTGACTGCACAGATACTATTTGAACTCAACTGAACTGGATGATGACATCACTGAATCAACAATGGACTGACTTTAGCTGGAAAATTGAGTGTTTGCTATTGTCCTCTTGCATTAACGACACACTATTTTCCTGTTTAATAATTTCCTGTTTAACACAATCTGTATTGTATAAAGCGCTATATAAATAAAGGTGACTTGACTTCACATAAGCGTACAATGCAACGCTCGTTCCCCTATCTCAGGAAACCGAGGTTACGAAAGTAAGCAGACTGTTTTATACATTTTGTTTATTTCGTTTTAGTTATTTTTGTAAATTTTAAGTGTTTTAATAAAAAAACATTTCAATAAAATAATTTAAATATTTACATAATATATTTAATAAAATATTTTTAAAGAAATATAAAAAAAAAAAGAAATGAAGAAAAAAAGACTGTGCCACCTTGTGGAGAGGAGAATCACAAGATTCCAATAAGAAAAAGATGGCTTTATATGCCTCATACATGTGTTTTAACATAGCAGTGATAAGCACGCAGTTCCTGTCCAATAGTGAACTCTAGCTGTGATGGACAGGTAGCTATTTTGACAAAGAAACAGGCCGAGAACGCCTCTATCGACCAGTTGGGTCCCTCAAGTTTTGGTTTATGAGAAAAATAAATCCTTCTCATACCCTCACACACAAACAGAGACACAGCGGCCGTATCTCAGCACGCAGAGAGCCAGCCAAATACTGACTCGTCTAATAAAAAGATACTAGATCTTGAAGTATCAAATAACTGGGGTGTGATTGCTCATTGCTGTGTAAACAGAAGTGGTCAAATAAACCCCCACGGGCCGCTTTCTTCTTCCCGAACACTTCTTTATTCCTCTCTCTCTTTATTCCCTCGCCCTCTCTCTGTAGTATCACATTACCCGAGTGAATTCCTCTGGAGGTACACCTGTGAAAGCACGAGCGTGCAGCCCTGCTAGAAAAATATTGTGTTCTATAAAACTTCTCCATAATCAGGCCAGGTGTAATAAATCCAGGACAGAAATATTAAGTGGGGCTGATATTTCCTTGGCCTCTATCCAGCTCTGCTAGTAAAAACCGGCAGCCAGAATGACCTTAGCGTTAAAGAAATATCAACGCGGCAGGAGGAGGACGGAGACGACAGTGTCGGCGATTCTTCAACAGTTTCAAATGTGCTCCGTTATCAGTGTTCATTAGATGCCAAATTATGCTAAACAGGGCTGTAAAGGTGTTTAAGAGAGTTTGCAATGATCGATGACTTTTAAAGGCATATCGCAAGGACATCTTTCTGTGCAATGCAACTGCTCCTCCAAGCCTACACGCTTCTACATAGAATAATGCCACATCAACCTACACAGACCCACAGACACACACTCTGAAACTACATGTGAACGTACACACAGACACACAGTGCTACACACACTGGCTTTACGTATAAGCGAATTCAAGAACCCGAAGCATTATAGATAATCTTATTTCACAGATACGCAGAGCACATTGCCTTTGGGACACATTTGCTTCTGTAAACGGAGAATTCCCCAATCACACTCTTCACAGCTGTAGATCAATAGCCCTTAATTAAGCCACATCTAAATGCATAATCAACTCATAACTAGATTTGCATTTCCTGAAGGGAATATCAGCCATTGCAAGACAGCAAACGAATGTTTCTACAGGTAAGTTTAGGTTTCAGGCTTTTCTCGTTGCTGGCCGGATGGTAAAATAGATGCAAGAAAGAAATGGCCAATCAGAATTCTGAATGCAAATTGATGCGAGGGAAATGACAAATCAGAATGCATATGCAAATATGATGATTTCACATTTCTAGACTGAACTTAGCTGCAAAACAGTTTGAATTGAGTCATTACACAAAGTGGTTTGAGTTTAATTAACAGCGGAAATTTATGGAGAAGACAAAATACAAAGAAATAAGAGGAAAGTCAATACAGTGCTCTGAAAACACACAACAAAACATATGTTTGAAGCCAAATGTGCACATTGTATTAATGTGCTGAGTTTATGAAGGGGAAAATGTTTTATTGATCAAAGTGGAAGATACAAAAAGGAATATTTTACTCTGCATCATTTTCTCAATTTGTTGGAGCCTGTGAGTGATGAACGAACATAACATTTTAGTAACCCTCCCATCAGGGGTCTGAATCGAGCTTCATTCAAGCTTCAAGATTCGCTAATCAGTGTTTTGTTTTCCAGTAAAAATATTTAGATTAGTGTGCACTATTGCTTATTAGCATGCTTATTGTTAGCATATTGGCTGTTTATTCATACTTATAAATCACATATTAATGCATGAACATATTCTAAATCCGATAAGCCTACCCAATACCTAAACATAACAACAACAACTGCTTTACTTACTATCAATAAGCAGCAAATTAGGAGTTCATTAACTCTTAGTCAATAGTGAATAAAAGTGAAACCAAACATTTAAATACCTTTAAAACAAGAAACACATTCTTAAGACATGAAATTGTGTAAGATAACATACCTTGATTTCACTTTATTTCTTTTAGGAAAAATATAAGACATTGAATAAAATTATGTTTTTTTTTTTATCAACAAGAAATTCAGTATTGTTTTCAATAATACATTTACTGAAATGTTTCTAAAATATTAGTTTTTAGAGAATATATCTTTAAATGTCATATCATGTAGTGCAATTTTGTCTAAGTCAGTTTATGAAGGTGCTATTTATAGCATATATTGGGAGAGTGAAGGCTTATAGGCAGCCATAAAGAAAATAGAGGGCTATGAATAAACAGACGAAGGGAGACATAAAAGAGATACAGTGTGAAGCTTGCTACTGTCTCTTTAAATCTTCTGGTCCCTCCTCCTCCCCTCCAGAGCCAGAGAGAGAGCCGTCTTCACTAGCAGCCAAAGCCTGTCCATAAACTCCAGCCTCTTCCCCCCTCCATCTGGCAGGAGGGACCGAGAGAGATAGAGAGGGGACCAGAGTGCCAGAGTGCGCGTGTATCCACAGGGTTTAGAATCGGAGGCAAAGCCAGCATCCCTCCCTCAGTCAGAGACTGTCGTCACGGCGACAGGAGGTGTCTGTTCCACGGCCGAGAGACGGAATACGAGGCGGAACCGGCAGCTAGTGGTCGCCGCAGCAACAAGAGCATCCGAGGACTTCCAGGAGTCCATGCAGGAGCAGAGAAGCCAAGGCTGCCGGGGGCTCGAAAAGAGGGGACCCGGGGTAAATCTTTCATCCACCACCTCCTCCCTCACTCCTCCTCCGCTGCTGCTTCACTTTCTCTCTGAAGGACGGCTCTGAATGAACTCTCCTTCTTACGGTGGGCGAGTGTGGCTGGATGGACACTGAAGGGAAAGACATAATACAGTGGGATTGTGTGTGGGAACGGGAGAGAGAGAAGTAGGGGTGATTGGGAGGAAGACGGCGTGTGTGAGAGAGATGGTGACTGACGCCGCAACAAAACGGGAAAGATGATCCGAGCTCAGCCGAGCCGAAATCTGTATTCCCGTTGTTCCTCAGGAGGGAGTAAAGGCAAACCTGCATGCACTTTCTACCACTGACCAGGCGAGAGGTGAGAGCGAGAAAGAGTGCCAGAGACCCCTGTTTTATAAAATGTATTTCCACGGGGGCTGGTGTGATTCAATTTGGTGAGCGTGTTTATTTGTATCGGTTCTTCTTAGTCTCTCTTTGCTGTCTGTAATTGATTTTGTGTAGTAAACCGAAGCTTGAACACGGTTAAAAGAGAAAATCAAGATATGTGTTTAAGAAAATTGAGTATGGGGGAGAGAAAAAAATGACAGGAAGAGAGACGTTACCAGATAAGCAGAGAAATTGCTCTCCTTCCTCTCTTTCCAGGTGTTGTGTCAGATTGTCTCTTTTGGCAGCGGTTTGAAGGGTCAAGTTATCCTCTTTTATTCCCTTCCAATTCTTCCTGGAGCAAAAGACATGGAATTTACCTTCTCTGATGGCTTTTGAAGAACGCCACGCTATTCTAAAAGGGTAACAACTGGATTTCACCCGACATCAAAGGGAACTAGATTGAGATTCATCTCTGTCTCTATTTCCATTTAATGAAATGGGTGAGAAATGTCTCTCTGACCTGGAGAAAAGGATGCGCCATTCCGTCTGAAACCCCGTGGGGGATTACATGTGAAACGTTCATCATAACACTTATTGTAAGTGTAGTTGCAATTTTGCTAATCACTCTGAAAGCATTACGTCGGTTGCCTTGGTTTATCGTTTCAGACATGCACAAATGCACAAGGACAAACATATATATATATGCACATAAAATCGCTGTGGCTTTTTGGCTGAATTAACATCCTCTCTCGCTCCGCTTTTCTTTCAGATCCCGTTCAAGGAAACGCAAAGTTGGAATATTTCACCTTTTGGTTTTACTTTTTTTACTCCGAACACAAGACAAAAAGACAAAACGTTGCAGATTTAAAACAAAGAAGCACTTCAGTCTACTCTGACAGAAAGGCAACTTTGGGAGTTTCCTTTTTTGTCCTGGATTGGATTTTACAAGAGTTAGCAGTGGATCAGTCGCTCATACAACCCTCCTAGCCATGTCTTCATGGAAGAGAAGAATTCTGCATCATAGACAACTGCTTTCCATCCAAAGTTACCCCTAAGGACTCACACATGCACACTAAACACATGCTAGGGTGAAATGAGCCACGCTTCTTGCACATTTCACTTCTTCATCCTGGAGTTCGGTGTGTATTCTTGGATCTAACAGCCTAACCATCCTTCAATGATTCCAGCACCTTCTGTTCCATCCGCGTCTGTCCCAAGATGCCCCGCCGTACACAGCAAGAGGAGGCTTGACCCCAGACCCAGCGAGGTCTCTCGACTGCCCGGGCATATTTAAGATGTTGAACCCTTCCTGCGTGGCCCGAGCCCCAGATCGGATCAGTAGCACTGCGGCTCCTGGAGGCCCCAGACATGGATCGTGGCTCGGCTCGCCCCTGCCCTCAGCGCTCCGCACCCCGGCCCGTGAGCAGCCTGTGAAGGATGTCCCAGAGCGGAGCTCCAGCCCGGGAACCCTCTGAGACCCCCAGTCAGAGAGAACAGATCCGCAGCCACATGAAGATGGTGATCAAGCAGCTGGAAGGAATCCTCAAGGAGCTGAAAGATGTGGCACATGAACTGCGGGAGGTAAGGATTGGGAATCCTTTGGTTGCCTTTTACCTTTGAGGGAAATTAATAGGTTCTGTTTGGACTTTAGATGACTGGTTTCTCGAGCAGGAGATAAATAATGAATGTTTTCCAGTTTGGACTGGCAGGTTGAAGCAGTACCAGTGTGGTAGGGAGTCAATGTAGCCTCATTACAGTAAGAAACCAAAGCAAGCGGCCTTAACCTGAGAATTTAACTGTCTTGGGAATCAAAGAAAGGGATTTAGCTCTTTTATCCAAAGGCAAGGTGCACTTTTCCCTTGCAAGAATCTGTTGCAATGCCAAATGATGGCGTGAACAGATATACAGAGAAAAATAGAAAGGGAACAAAAGTGAGAGGCAGAGAAAAAGGGAAAGATCCAGGCTTTTAACTGTAAATCAGCAGGTTTGATCCCACTTACAGGTGATCCATTAACTATAGACCCTGTTTCTGTTCTACCGCCATCGTGTACTTGAGCAAACCACTTAACCCATAGCTGCTCCAAAGGGACTCATTGAAACTGCCCTACTGTAAATTGATTTGGATTAAACTATCTATATGTATTAAGCACATTATATTATTCATAATATTGTTATAAGATCACGCTCCACATGCACATGCATTTTTATTGGCCTTTGTTTAAGCCTAGCATTATCATGCTGATTGAAACAGACAGCGCTCCCTCTGGAGTCAGCTAGTAGTTGCACTGAATTTGATGATCAATTTCATTAATGAGTCGATTCGCTGCTGCTGTCCTCAGTGAGCTGATTGGTTCTGAATTCTCTGTGGCGCGTAGCACAACATGCAAAAACCATCGATAACATAAACACTCCCATTACGGTTAAACGCCCCAGATGCATAACGGGCCCACACAAGATGTCTATGGATTGTCAGAAAATACAAGTGCTTGAAATTAAGTGTCAGAAGAGAGTGAAAAAAGTGCCATTCTTTCTAGGAATGAGAGAGAGAGAGCTTTAGACAGACAGACAGAGAGAGAGAGAGAGAGAGAGTGATGGGAGGAGAGATAGTAGCAAGTGATGAAGACGGCGTCTCACAGGCAGACAGAGAGAGTGTGACAGGATCAGTCGGGACTCTCGGCTCACAGCGTGGAGGTAACCACAGGGGGCTTAATCCCCGAATCAAAGGCTGCCGCACTCTCGCTGAGACTGTTTACCCTGTCTGCCCTCTGACAGGACCACTGTATCCGCTAGAGGCGCTGCGGTCGGACAGATTCCTTCATGCAGATTCATCAGATCCAACAGTAGCCAAATTTGGAATTTTTCAGAACTCAATTTCGATTCATTCAAGATTTCATTAGATGACAGGACAACAAAATATTATGGTTGAGTCATTTTGAATACCCAAACTTGCTATTTAAAGTCAAGTTTTTGCTCAGATGTTGCTTTTTCACCACTTAGTGAAATTGTGCACCTTAAAAATCAACGTAATTGCAAACTGAAGATGTTTCATACCTTATGACAGGGCTTCCAAAAAGGTGGTTCGCAAACCCCTGGGGTTTGTGAGTTCATGAGAAGCTAACAAAAAGTTAAATAAAATATAATATTAAAATAAGTGTCAGAAGAGAGTGAAAAAAGTGCCATTCTTTCTAGGAATGAGAGAGAGAGAGGAAGTAGACGGAGACAGAAAGACACAATACGGAGAGGAGACTGTGTCTCACAGCATGTAATGAGAGAGACGAGTGTCATTTGGACAAAGAGTACTTATCTTTGCTCCAGTGCAGTGTCTGCAGCTCGTTTAAGTGTCTGTGCCTGAGCTCAGTAATTTGAGAGATTGGTTTATCACACAGAAGCAGAGGGAGTGATGCAATGGCAAACATGGCTTCCTCTAAGTTGAGATTTTAGACGAAACGGCTCGGCCTCTTCTAATGTCCTCACTCAAATAATAATGAGACGACTCGTTAAAGGAATCGTTTGCCCCAAAATGGACATTCTGCCATCGTTCATTCACACCGGCGTCGTACGATGTTCTTTCTTCTTTTGAAACACAAAAGTAGGGATTTTCAAGAATGCATTTTTTTTTTCATCTCACGCAATTATAATGAATTAGGACTGTAGCTTTCAAGATTCAAAAGGGATGCAGAAGCGCCAAATATAATGATTTTACTACACTTATCAATTCCTAATGGTTGCATTTCATAATTTGCATAATTTCCAACATTTTCCTAGACAGATGATTACAGCATTCCACTAGGTTTGTAATGAGAAGTGTTTGTAAACCTGCTCTCAGAGACACTTAAGGCTTTCCTGCAGTTTTCCAGCAAAATTAAAGCTTGAGGGGTCCCCCCCCCCGCCAATTTAATTGCCGGACGATTAAATCAGTTTTAGTCAATTAAAACTAAGCCACATTTTAGTCATGCTGCATAGTGGTTAAACTGCTAATCGCAATTATTTTGCTCAAAATTATTATTGTGATTGCTGATCATGATTGTTGTCATTTGAGAAATTACATCAGAATTATTGCACTTTAACCGATAAGCACAAATCAAGAGAATGTCAACTCTTGCACATGCTTTAATCTAGTTTCCTGATTTATTATATTTATTATATATTCAGTTGTGTCACAAAATAATATATTTCTGTCTTAGAAATAATAATAATAATAATAATAACAAAGTTGACAATACAAATATAATTAGTCTGAATGATTCAATCATGAATCTTAATGATTTTGCTTTAATCTAGTTTCCTGATTTATTATATTTATTATATATTCAGTTGTGTCACAAAATAATATATTTCTGTCTTAGAAATAATAATAATAATAATAATAACAAAGTTGACAATACAAATATAAATTAGTCTGAATGATTCAATCATGAATCTTAATGATTTGGTGTTTGAATTCAGTTCGTAGATTAAAGGAGGGAACGATTATAAGTTAATAACTACTTTAATTTTGGTCTGATCATGTCACAAACATGACTCTAGAAGACTTGCAAGTTTCTAGACTAATTTTATGATATCTTTATGGTACGCATTTGTCCTTTTTGAAGCTTGAAAGCTCCGGTCATCTTTAATTGTAATTGATCGAAACATTTCACCTTTTTTGTTTCACACAAGAAAGTCCTATGTGTTTGGATTGATATAAGGGTGAATAAATTATGACAGTATTTTCATTTTTAGGTGAACTATTCCTTCAAACATGATTATGTTGCATATATGCATCACATATGTGTCCCCAATAGATGCAACAGTCAAGTTGGATCCTTGTAGAGATCTATAGCACTTTTTAGGCAGAATCAAGTCAAAGGAATCAGCAAATGACTTCACTGAAGCTCCTCTGATCAAACAGCATCAGTCCCATTTGTAAAGACTGTGCCGCAGGCTAGTTCCTTCCCTTCACACAAAGCCTGTACAGTTGCAAAGTGTCTTTACAGTAACAGTATGTCAGCAGTTAAAGTCAAAACCCATTTCTCTTTTCTAATCTGACATATATATGAAGCAGGATATTTAACGTGAGAAGATGTAGGACAGGACTTGATTTTATTCATCTGGAAGCAATTGTGAAACAAGCAGGATTTCTCATGTCAGCTGAAAATGAAAGTCAGTTCATACAGAACGAGTTATTATTTTTTGATGAAAGATCATATGTTTTGATAAAGTAAATCCAGTCTGTTTTGATTTTATGTTTACTTTAAATGCAACACATAAATAAGAGTAAAGTCCCAACAGAACAAAACTCAAAAAGTTCAGAAACATGAAGTTGTAACATTAAGAAGCTACGGCATTTCTTTCCTAACTCTTAAAAATTACTTTTGGTATTTAGCAACATTCATTTAGTCCAGGGTTGTTATAGTTAACCAAAACTAAAACTAAAAGCAATAATTAAAATTAAATATACAAATAAATTAATTTTATTTCAGCTAGTTTTAATTTAACATGAAGTATTCAAATAACTAAAACTAAATAAAAACCTAGATGGATGGATGAATGGATGAATGACAACTACAATGAAAATCAGAACAGAATATAAAGATGAAATCTACTTAAAAATATTGACAAAACTATAATGGCATATCATTGATACTAAAAGAACACTGATTTAGTCAATATATTTTTACATCTTTAACTTCAATAAAGGCAGTATATTTAGAAGCACATTTTTAGCATCACATTGTATTATATTCTGGTGAGGAATCGAACATCTGAAAACACACACACACACACACACACACATATATACACATACATACATATATATATAAATATATATATATATATATATATACTGTATATTCACATAAACATTGAACAGTGCAACACCAACAACACATATGAGAAAATAAATTAAAATGAATATAAACAAAACATATTTTTCTTAAATATAAACATGCATGTGTGTGTATTTATATATACATAATAAATATACACAGTACACACATATGTTTTATTTTGGATGTGATTAATCATGATTAATCATTTTACAGCACTATTTTTTTTTTCAGTTCACAGTAAATGCATGCTTCTTAATACTAACTCCATTGAAAATGAAATGTGCACTAGGTTCACTTCATTTATATTCACATAAATGTCAAGATTTGTGGACATCAGTTTATAGCATTTCACAAATACTCAGTTAAAATAAAAGCTTGAGGGTTTGTGGGTGACATTTCTCACCGATCGGTGACATGCAGCCACAGCCGAAGTCAAAGGCAACTAAAATGTTCTTATGCAAGACATGTGAATAAAGCTCCTGTCTCCTGCTCTTGAGCTTCATTGTAACTTGATGAGACTTGAACGTTTTCTCTATAATAAAATTACACACACCCAAATCAAAAAAGCTAATTTTGAAGCTGTTATGTTTATTTTTAAAAAACATGTTTCTAATAAGTAACTCGATAAAAAACGTTTGGGGTGTGAGTAAGTTATGTTGCAGAGCAAAACATGTATCATCAAGATATGTTTACCACAGACCTTGTTTTACTTTGAAAATGAAAAACCCCATTAGAAAATCTTGAGGGAACCCGTGGCAAATTTTGACGTCATGCCTGCACCACTCTATGGATAAGTACATAATCTAATTCATAAACCATTTTAGCATTAATAAAATTACATACTGACTGATACAATATTTGTCATAGAATACACTTGTTTGTTTACACTGTTTTAACATTGATGCTTGCTTTATTTTCAAGATCTGAGGTAAATTATCTATTGTCGCTTTCAGTATGGCTATAAAGGTCACTCAAAATGACGTTCAAACTCATATTAGACCCTTTTAACATTAAATAAAGCATATACTCAGATTATCATTGTCATAGTTTGTATGCTGTTGTTTCAGCCGCGATGTTGTAGTGTATCAGCAGTATATGTTGCAGTGTATCTGATTGAAAAACGTTGATTGAAATGGAAAAGATTGTTTTTTTTTTATTATTATTAAATGTCATGGCGTTGTGTGGCATCTGGTTAGGACTCGGTTTAGTAAGCATCCAGCCAAACCCTGGCTCCGTCCGTCCGTCTTACTTCACCCGCTTTCAAAGACCCATTTCCATTTTCTCTTGACCTCATTTCCTTCGCTCAAATTAATTTCTTAAATTAATGAGTGCCACCTCAGGAACGAGAGCATCAGCCAGTCTTCAGAGAGAGATGATGTTGCGCTCGATAGCGTCAGCCCGTGTGATGACGGAGCAATGATGTCTGATTTCAACAGCCCTTTTGGAAAGGAGTGAAAACTGACCAACGAGCCCGCAGTTACCAGACGCTGCGAGCTTCCAGCTTCATTACACCCCTCTCCAGACTGCTGAAGCTGCTATTGATGCTGGTGAAAGCCATGGATTAGCTCCCACTTTGGCTCGCACCACGTCCTCCATCTCTAGTGGCCATTAGAAGCTTCTGGATGCTGAGGCAAAGATTTTAAGTTGAGTTAAAAGGAATAGTTCACCTAAAAAATGAAAATTGTGTCATATTTTACTCTCATGTCGATTCCAAGCTCGTATGCACTACTTCTTTTTCAGCAAAACACAAGAGTAGAACATTTTGAAGAAACAAAAGCACCAAAAATGGCAATAAAGCGGCACCACATAAGAAATACATGACCTGTAAACTGTAAAATATAAATAAACAAATAAACATATATATACAGTATGAAGAGTTCATTTGCAAAAACCAATAACTCCTCTTTTTTTTTTTTCAGAAATCACGTTTTTTTATTGCACATTCCAAGTAATATCAATCAAACTGCAGTTGGGTTGTTTTGATTAAGTAATAATAACTTAAACAAATACAGGTAATTTACAAAATTAATGTTCATAGAAAGTATGTTTTTTTTTTACATATTAAAAGTTTGTTTGATAGCAAAAGCAGATAACTCCAACAGTTGTTTTTTGGCAAAAGCAGATAATTCCACATTTCATGTTTTAGAGTTTAAAAAAACACTGGTTTAATCTTTGTAATCTCCTCAAATGATAATGTAGACGCCTGACAAACGTTGTTGTTGTGATCATAAACTGTATGGATGTGATTACACGCAATACACGCAGCTTTTCCCTCACCGTTGTAATGCGCTGCTTTTGCAAGGTTCGGTGAAAACGTTTCAGCTTTTATTTTCCTTTTTCACCCTGAAGAAGATATCACAGGTTCTTCAAGTTAGTCGAAATGATCCTCGATCACTTTTAGTCAGCTTTGACGAAACTCCTCTCAGCTAGCGCGTCTTTTCAAAGTAGCCTTGCCACCTGACTTATCACTTTGTTTGCACAGCAACAACAGCATTAAAGCCAAAAACTGTCAAAAAAATAATGATTTACACAGATTTACAGCTCAAAAATGCAAACATTTTAACAGAATTAATGTAATAACTTTTATAAAGTTTTGCTTTTATATCCTCCAGAAATGGGCGTCATTGTAAGTAGCTCACTGTAACCTCGATTATCCACCGAACATTTTGCTAGTTTTAATAGAAAATTATTGATTGTGGTATAATCACCATTCTGCCACAAATTCTATCGATTAAGCATAACTTGTATTGAACCTTAAGCATTTTTAAGCCACTTTTATTGTGTTCTTGTCCTTTTTTGTCGCCGGTCATTGAACTGTGGCTTTGGAACGACATTAAAAGGAATACATCACATAAAAATGAAAATTGTGGCACCATTTACTCTCATGTTGATTCCAAGCCCGTATACACTGATTATTTGTTTCAGTAAAACGCAAGAGTAGAGCGTTTTAAAGAACAAAATGCACCAAAAATGGCAATAAAGCACCACATAAATGGTCCATATGAATAATACACTATTTTCGAAGTCTTTGATGGCTATGGCTTCAGAACATGTATTATTCTGGTTTCAGTGCAAGCTAAGCTCAATCAGCTGTATTTGTTTCAAACTGATTTATTTCCACTTATAAAAATCTGGGTTAGAGTGACTTTTAACTTGCAATGGAAGGGAATGGGGCTAATCTGTAAATGTTAATATATAAACTATATATATATGCATCTTTTTAACAGAATTAATATTTTATAGTTATAAGGTTCACATTTCTGCTTTTATATCCTCCAAAAATGGGCCTTATTGAGAGAAAATTAAATAATCAGCATTATGCCAGAAGTTCTACTGATTAAGCTTAAATTGCATTGAACTTTTAAACCTTTAAAACTTAAGCTTAACGTGCAGTTTTATGGCGCTTTTAATGTGTTTTGTGTCCTTTTTGGAGCTTCATAGCCGCCGCTCATTGACCTGTGGCTTTGAAACGACATTAAGGTGACTAAACAATGGCATATTTTTTATTTTTAGGTGAACTATTCCTGATGTAACACCCTTATGTTATATTCACGGTGAAGTTTGTTGTGAAATGATGCAATCCTTTCCCAGAGATTTCAGGGTTTATTTTCTGAAGCTCTTGTTTTACCTGAGCGCTTATACAAATATGCCTGCAAAATCTGCCAGCGTCTTTGGAGCTTCAGCTTTTGCCTTATTAAACAGGACATACAGTATCTGTTAGCGGAGGGAATAGCGATGCATTGGTTGCGTGGCACAGAGTCACATTTCCTCCACATGCACTGAGAAAGCAGAGCGATAACACCTTGTCTGTCAGGCTCGCGGCCTCCTGTCTTTCTGTCCTCTTTTCCTCATCGATGCTCTTTCTCTCTTTCGCCGGCCAGGCTGATGCTGGCATGTGAAAACAGCTCTGGTCGCTCTGAAGGGCGTGCATGGGACAGGTCCTGGCACATCTTTATGCTATGAATTAAACCACTGGGCTGAACTTAATGGGGTGAGAAATGGCAGACTGACTCTGTACATGGGCTAATTGCTTTCCAAGCATGCTTAGCACACGGAGATGCACAAATGCTTTTATCAGGCCTTAACTACAACAGGGACTGAATGCATAATGGGATCTGGAGAGCGAAGGCGTTTTTCAGACCATAATTTCTGAGCGTCCATCACATACGATGACTGTGCTGTGCGACGTGCATGACTGTATATGCAATGATGTCCTTGAAAATAAAACGCTTTCTTGAAACAAGTGCGGCTGAACAGCATCCATCTCAGCACTGCGATATTACAGTGTGACCCAGTGTGCAATGATCTCATAATGTAGCTGCTGATAGAATGAACTGTAACAGCCAGAGCTTAAGCAGCAGGGCACAGGCAGCCTTTAACCTTTAAAGCCTCTCAACCGGCTGTTAGAGTCTTTTATTACATCTGTGCGAATGGAAAGAGGTGGACAAGATTATTGTGCTCTACATGGATGTTTGTGGTCATGGGAGGTTGAATCATTAAACAGTAGGTTTCCAGTTTTATATCAGTGTTGAGGGCGTTTTGAAATAAGTGACATGCGAACATTGGTTTGGAAAAGCATGTTACTATATTAAGATCCTTCACTTCTTCAATCCATTCATTTGAGGCTGCACTAAAACTTTGGCATCCAAAATCCCTATTTAAAACTGAAAATTTGTTTAAATTAAAATCAAAGTGACATGATGTAAACTGAAAAAAAAAAAAAAAATCAGATTATGCATTTGTTTTTCTATAAAATTGTGACATGAGCATGTTAACAAAAGCGCAAAAGTAGTAAGTGGTTTATTTTGCCATTGTATAATTTAGCTGGATGTTCAATAATAACAATAATAATAATAATACATTTAGTTATTATTATTATTATTATTATTATTATAAAACAATGCAGTTTTATATCATTTGCTCCGTAGGAAGCACATCAGAATCAGCTCGATATAATTTTTTTCAATAACGGTGATATGATTTTTAAACACATTTCCGATATTTCGATATTTCAAAAAACATTTATGTAAACTGAAAAAAAAAAAAAAAATCAGATTATGCATTTGTTTTTCTATAAAATTGTGACATGAGCATGTTAACAAAAGCGCAAAAGTAGTAAGTGGTTTATTTTGCCATTGTATAATTTAGCTGGATGTTCAATAATAACAATAATAATAATAATACATTTAGTTATTATTATTATTATTATTATTATTATAAAACAATGCAGTTTTATATCATTTGCTCCGTAGGAAGCACATCAGAATCAGCTCTCCTGTTTTCTGTGTTGAGTGAATCTCACACACTTCTCGCGGTGGCTTTTACTGTACCTGTAACAAATCACTGTCAGCGTCACCTTGTTCGGCCCAGCTGGCCCTGTATGCATGACTGGCACCCCTCTCTGTCCCCTCACTGTCCTGCTCTTGGTCCCGTCACTGTCTCTGGATCACAGGTGTCAGCTTCAGGCAGAGCGTGATGAAAGAGATGCTGACCAGAGCCAAGATTAATTATTCAAGCTGCACCACGGCTGGCAGAGCAGAGAGCGAAAAATCAGACTAACTATTAGACTTTCTGCTTAGAAATATTCCAGAAAGATGCATGTGCTTAAGGCATGGCTCCATGATAATACTGTGGTATTCTGTGAAGTACAGTATTTTACTGTAATAAGCACAAAACGTTGATCTGAGTGGTCAGGTTTAATTTGAATGTGCGTTTTACAACTATAACAATTTCAAAACTAAAACAGTGCAAAAAAATATTGCCTTTGTGTTGCTGTTTTTATTTGCAGTTCATAGAAAAAAAAAAAAGTATTGATTATAATTAATTATTAAGACAAAAGGAATAAGGTTAACGAATAAAAAAAATCATTAAGATCAGTAGGTAAATGTAAATTTTATTGATAAGAAATGCATATGTAAAATTGTTTATTGATGAAGTACAGTATTTTACAGTAAAAAGCTGAAAATGTTGATTTGAGTAGTCAGATTAAATTTTAATGTTTTTTTACAACTATACAAATTGCAAATAAAAATAGCAAAACAAAAACTATGCTTTTGTGCTGGCATTTTTATTTACTATTTTGTATTTATTATTTAAACTGAAACAAAAAATACAAAATTACAGTATAATGTAATTATCATTAATTATAAAGAAAGACAAAATTGATACGGCTAAATAATAAAAATGAATGAGATCCCTTGAGAGAAAATGTTAGTGATAATAAATGCATTAATGTAAAATTGTTTATTGATGAAGTACAGTATTTTATAATAAAAAGCAGAAAACGTTGATTTGAGTGGTCAGACTGAATTTATTTATTTATTTTTTACATCTATAAAAATTGGATAAGATTAAAGAATATAAAGAAGTTCATTAGGTGAATGAAAATGTTAATTATAATAAATGCATAAATATAAATTTGTTGATTGATGAAGTGCGGTATTTTACAATAAAAGCAGAAAATGTTGATTGTTGAGGGGTCAGATTCAAATTAATGTGCTTTTTACAGCAATGAAAATAGCTAAACAAAAACTGTGACTGAAAATGAAAATATTAATGATAATAAATGCATCAATGTAAAACTGTTTATTGATAAAGACACAGACTCTATCCCTTCTCCTGCGCGTATAAACCGAGCAACACTCAATCATAGAATGAAAGGAAATAAATAGACTTTAAAATATGTCAGCAGTAAATATTGATAGACATCACCACCTGCTCTGGCTAGTGCTGACATCTGTGTTTAAGCGGATGAGTTTTTCTCAAACGTGTGCAGTGTGTGACTCTCACAGACTGATCCTCAGGTGCAGCCACTGACGCGAGCGACGCCTCCTTCACGGTTTGAGCTTGACGTGAAGAAACGCTTCTGTCCTCGACTCAACCGTGCGCTGGCCACGACTCTGACAGCATGCTAATTTACTGAATATGAGACAGACTCCTTTCTGAACGTGACTGTCAAACGTCATGTGAGGCTAATAATTACACAATGGAAAAAAATAAAATCAAATAAAAAATACACTATCAACTCGCTTAACATCTGTCAAATGTCAGTCCTGCAGCCAGTGTTTCTGCAAGTGCAGTCTGAATATAGTCAAGCCAATCTGCACAATTATTATTATGAAAACTACTGTAATCTTCAGGAACAGAAAGATGAGGCTTTTTCATTAAGTCGGTTAACAAGTTTTTAAGACTAGCCTCTAAATGTGCTGTTTATTAGGCTAATAAAGCATAAACAATGTATAATTATTGGCTTTTTGATGGTCATAACTGTTCTGCATTTGCTGTTTTTGTAGTTTTTGTTATATAATGCAATAATTGAAGTTATTTATTTTACATTTGAGTAAAATAAATACTTCAAAAAACACAGTACACTGTAGTTAGATGCTTTTTTTTTACTGATTTTTTCCTTTATGAATATATTAAATATTTTATATTTAATTGCATGCAATAATATTTAGATATGTTTTAATTAAATGCAATACTATTTAGATAGTATTTAATTAAATGCAATAATATTTAGATATTTTTTTAATTGCATGCAATAATATTTAGATATTTTTTAGTTGCATGCAATAATATTTAGATTTTTTTTTTAATTAAATGCAATAATATTTAGATTGTTTTTTTTTTATTAAACGCTAAAAAATTTTGCTCAAATACAGCTAAAGCCACTGGTAGGTTGAAGTGACACTAGTGAACGAGCCGCGGTCTCATTAATTGCTATAAATTCATCCCCTTTGACCAGTCAGTCAGTCTGTTATTCTGTATGCATGTCACTCGTCCAGAGGCAATTAAACGACTAATGGGCAAAGCCACTAATTCCGGAGCTCGTTTGACTAAAAGCCTGGGCCGTGACAATAAGTGAAATGGCAGATGACTGCGACCTTCGGCTAAAATTCCAAGGTCAATCATTAGGTTTAAGTGTCTAAATATTAATGAAGCGATTAAAACTGTACAAGTTAAACTATATCAGTGTAGTTTTAGGGAGCTGAATAGACTAAAATTTCCGTTATTATTTTTTATACTTTTTAAAAGTTATTGCAGTTACTTGATATCAAATAACAGCAAATATTTCTGAATCTGTTCTAAATCAAATCTGTTAATTTTCTGATATTGTTAACAAAAGTTCTGATGTTCTTGTTTCTAATAATAATAACAACAACAATTATTATTATTGACATTACTAATAATTAATAACATAGTTATATGTATTATTATATTTATGTTTCATACCAATTATTATTATTATTATTATTGTTGTTGTTGTTATTTACCTACATATTGATAGTAATTATTATAATGTTAATATACTACTACTACTAAAAGTAACATTTTATTATTATTATTATTATTGTTGTTGTTGTTGTTAAATAATAATAATAAATAATATTATTAACACAATAATATAATGATAATATGATCATAATCATAATAATAATAATAATAATAGTAGTAGCATCGATATTTATTATTATTATTATTATTATTAAACAGTACAATATGTTATCAGAAACCAATCTTTAGTGAGATCAATAGACTAAAATTGTCATCACAACAAAAATGATTTCTATCTGAAGTAATTTTACATACAGTAGCTGCTGTGTATTTATCATCAATAGTTCTGGTGTGTAAACTACTGTATAGCCAGTAATTATCACTAACTTTCAGCCCTATGAAAACATGAGCTTTATTGCTGTTTGTCAGTAATGGTTTGTGAACTTTGGAAACATGAATCATAAAGCGCCGCTCACTGCAGAGACTCGTTCAGCATCTAGAAGCTGATTTTGTGCAGAACTAACATACTCTGTCCTATAGAGAATTCTGCGTCCTGTGATGTGCTCACATTTGCCAATTAATGAACGTGTGCCTTAATAAGCTTTGATGTATGCCACAACATTATCTCACCAGATTGCTATGTAAATTACAGAAACGTCTTGCTACTTAACATATCAGTCCAAAAAGATGAATGTCTTCTCATCTGCTCTCTGTGTTGAAACAGAAAAGCTCTCGCTTCAGTGCAGAAACGCTCTAGAAATGTCAGCACTGACTACTGTCTGAGGCAAACTAGGTTTATTCCCCTCAGTTTTTGATATGTTTTTGGTAACATGCACATGCTGCAGCCTCATTAGCAATCTGTGATTGCTGGCTTATTGTTGGCTGAGATGTGTTCAGCATTAGAAGCCGCTTATGAAGACTGGATTTGTTTGTGTTAATCAGCATTTCTGCTGATGTTTCTTTTGATCTTCTGTTTCTCAGAGCTTGAAGCTTTAGTCAATGCTCTGCTCATATTTCACTCGCGCTGATGCTAGTTTAGAAAGCAGATGAGAAACCGAAACCATCATCAGCTCACAGAGGAACAATGAGTTCCAGATAAATGCAGCTGAGATCTGACCAATCACGTCCTGCTCTTTCCAGCAGAATTCCTCTAGAAATCATATGAAACTGTTCACTGCATTCAGAATGATCAACAGATTCAAAATCTTGTTGCTTTTATTTTCTATTTATTTATTTAATTTTTGCTGCAGAAAAAGTGAGTAGCATTTTGCTGAATGGCATTACTATATTACATATTAATTATTTTCCCCTTAACCTGCTGGCTTCATTATTTAGTGTATGTTTGATTAAATATTTGTATTACAGCCACCATGTAAATATTTATATTTACAACAAAGAATTGAAGTAATTATGTCATTAAAAAGTTAATATAAAAATGCCTTATCTGTGTTTTAAATGCTTATATACAACTCTGTTTTATTTGAGTTTTAACTTGATTAATTAAATTCATTTTCGTCTTTGGGTTTTCAGCCAAAAAGGTAACTGGTAAATGCAGTGCCATTAAACAAATTTCTTCAATTTCAAAGGTGAACTCTTTTAACTTTGGTAGCCCTAAACATGATTTATCACAGCTGATATATAGAAGCAAAGAAGTAAAATTAAAATTGATTCAAATAATTCAATTATACTTATTTTCAAACTCATTATTAAATATTTTCCATATTTACAAAGATTGAGGTGTGGCTCCAGGAAGTGCATCTGTGTGACACAATCACAACTACAAGCTGATGCTAAAATTAAAACCAAAATATAGCATCTGAAATAAAATAAAACATTTTCTATGTTTTATGTTATTTTATTTTGGTTAATGATTATTTAAGCTAGTTGTCATTTTAAACTTGTACTAAACTTGATGTAATAACTAAAACTGAAATTAAAATTTATAAATCTATATAGACATATAAAAAAGCAAAAACGACTAAAAATGTATTTAATAGTTCTTTATGTATATGTGTGTGTGTGTGTGTATATACTGTATATTTTTGTTCAGGATTCTTTGATGAATAGAAAAATCCAAAGATCAGCATTTATCTGAAATAAAATCAGCATGTAACTTTTATAAAATTATACACTATACCATTCAAAAGCTTGGAGTCAGTATAATTTTTTTCGTTGGGAAAGAAATGATAGAAATTACTACTTTTATTTAGCAAAATACAGCTTTGATCACAGAAATAAATTACAGTTTAACACATATTAACATAGAAAACAGCTATTTTAAATTGTAAACATATTTCACAATATTACTGCTTTTGCTGTATTTTGGATCAAATAAATGCAGGCTTGTTGAGCAGAAGAGAATTCTTAAAAAAAACATTAAAAATTGTACTGTTCAAAAACCTTTGACTGGTACGATATATATATATATATATATATATATATACACGCACACAGACACACACACACACACAAATCTAAAATCTAACAAAGACATTTTTAAATAATTGATAAATAGATAAATAATTGTTAAAAATAGATACTGAAAATGTAATAATTTATTTAGGCTTTAATACAATATATTACATAAAAGACAATTATGTAATTTTGGAAACAACAGGTTTCTTTACAGTGTCACATTTAGTATTTTTCACACACAGTATAAATGAGTATGAAAATATCCAGCTGCCATTATATGGGGACGGAGGCCTGTATTTCTCTACTGTCTCTAATAATAACAACATAGCTAAAGCCCTAAACTGATAATGAAAACAAATGCATTTGTCATTGTTGCCAACCGAAGCAGCTGATTGGCTCCTGGAGCTCGCCGACACCTCGCCGCTAATGCTGCAAGATTTGATTGACAGGTGGCAATATTGGCCAGCAGCGTCCTCAAGGTTGCTTTGACTTTGAGTGTGTGGTGTGCTGGATATTTGTTTAGTGATGGTGGGGGACAGATTGAGGTGTCGCTCTGTGGAAGTGCATCTGTATGACGCAATCACAACTAGAAATCCTGCAATTAGGTAGACACAAGCTATCCCGCTAATTTATCCACCAAAACCTGTCTGTGCGCTTAATGAATATGGATGGCTTGCTGGAAAACATCACCCACCTCAGCCTCCAAAGTGGTTTTCCTGCCACAAAACAATATTGTTGTTTTTCTGTTACAGAGAGAGAAAAGCGTTTTGAGCGACAGTCACCGAAGCTAAAGCTTTTTGTAAATGACAAGACTTTTCTCGCACACTTAAAACAAGCAAACTGAATCAATATGAGCTGCTATTCCATTCACAGAGAAGCTCTTTTATGGAAACCTTGGGCGAGCAAAGGCTATAGTATTGATCTGTGACTGAACAACACTGCTGAATAACCCTGAGAGGAAAAAAAACTAACTTTACAGGGATGCCAAGAGCTGCTGTTGTTAAAAAACATCAGTTTACTGAACCTCTGTGCTTTTGTTAAAGACGCAACCTGTCTGAAATCTGACAAACATAGAGTACAGGTGTTGTAATGGGAGTCAATTAAACTGGGTTCATTTCAAACCTCTGTCTCGCCTGTAGACGTTCATCTCGGACACGAGTGCGAGAAAAACACTTTAACCAACAGCTTGCGCTCACAACGGGGAACCAAGTAGCGCAGACAGATACTTTCATTTACTTTTTTTTTTTTTAAATAACAGGGTTTCAGACAACATTTTTATGCCAGTTTTTTGACGTTGCAAAAAAAAATGCTGGAATGCATTGAAACACTGGACTGATGCAAATATAGTTTGTGTATTTTGTTTGATTATTATTTTTTTTATTTTAATTTACACAACAGTTCTTTCTGGTCCTTGAATCTGATTGGCTGATGAGAGTGCGATATTCTAGTGATAACAGCACTCCAACCGTTTCACCGTTTGTATCACTCCGCTTGCAGTGTTTCTCACAGCGAGCGTCATGGCGGACGCCCAAATCCACTATAATTGTATAAATAATACTGTTTTTGTGTCACGGAATGTAGTTTTAAGAGTCTTTTATATGTGAGCTCCAGGGCGTCAGCGGCCGTTCAGCGCTCATGAACCCACCGAGAGCAGCCTCACCTCGGCCAGATCTTCTGGAAATCACCGCTGGCTCTGATGTCTCTGTAGTGGTTAAACATGAGGTATAATTCATTTTGGGTAAATCTAACGGGCAGTCTTTGGTCTCATTAATCTATCATTTGTTCCAGAGCAAATAGTTTTGGCTGAGGGCAAAGTCTCATAACATAATGTTTTATATAACTTCAATGCTGTATATCAGAGCGCTGCCTTTGTGCTTTTGACTGAATTGCCTAGCAACTTTTATGATGGCTGTTGTTGTTGTTTATTAAATAGTATTATTCATTAAATAATGCTTTATATAAATTTTTTTAAATTGTAAAAATGCAGAAAGTTTTCTGTGAGGGGTAGGGGTCGGTTTAGTTTAAAAAGTATGTGTGGGTGTGGGTGTGGGTGTGTGTGTGTGTTCATGCTGGTGATTTTAGTCACATTATTCCCGCCATTAGATGGCAACAAGAGACTGTTTCTCTGAGTGAGTCCGCAGTAAAGACTTTTATATTGAAAGAGACTGAAACAGGGTTGTAAACAAGGAAGTTCTTTTTACTTTTAATAACAGCTTGTAAGACGCAGCTAACAAATGCAGTGAGCAGCGCTGTCATCAGAAATAACCCTTAACAGATGAAAGATAGTACGACAAAGATATCGCTTTCCTCAGCGGACATTCAGACTAATGTTTTATTGTGAATGCTGTATCAGATGCAGGTAATCACATTCGCTCAGTCCATCTCTCTCTCATAATACAGAGAGCTTTTAATACAGTGATACAATAAGCTTTCAATGAAGCGACTCAACGTTCCTTCGTTACTAAAGTTCTAAAGTGACGTTCTCGAATTAGTAACGGATCTTGATCTCAGCTGTTAAACTGTCAAACTGAGATTTGAATCCATGGCGGAAGGAAGTAGTTCCGCACAAAAGAGGGTTTTTAAAGACACTCCGTTGTTGTTTTTCTTATATATTTACACACTCGTGCCGTCGAACTCTATAAGCACAATATCACACTCGCAGCCATGAGATATGGCTGTATATCAGCACGCTGTGATAACCTACGGCCGAATCACAGCCATGGTGATATATCACACTGCTACTCATGTGATATTGCTCATATATAAACAAGATATCTAGTCTAATATCTCTCTCTCTCTCTCTCTCTCTCTCTCTCTCTATATATATATATATATATATATAATTTTAATAAACAAGATGTCTAATGCATTCATGAAAGAGAAATCCTAGTTGATTCAGTTCATCTATGAACAAGATTTCTCATTTAAGTCACAGTTTAAGGTTAGACATGAATGAACTAAGCGTCTTGTTCAGCACCAAAACAGTTTGTTGAGTTTGTTGAATTCAAGGTCTCATTCAGTTCCACTCCGAATCTTGTTCAGACTTCAAACTCAGACTCATTCAGTATTCGTTCAGCAGGTCCAACCAATGAAAAGATTGTGCTGTTCAGTCAAACAGAGACAGACTTGACTGAGTTGCAAGATTTGTTCATGACTGCTTTCTTAGATCTAGAGCTCTAAGGCAATTTTCTGTTTGTAGCTTGAATAACCAAAATACAAATTCTCTATATCTCTATAATCTCTAGTTATATTTTGGACGTTTTTAGGGATGCCACGAGCTGCTCACCAATCCCTGTTGTTTAAAAAATATACTGTAACCGAACTACTGTGCATTTGCTAAAGAACCTGTCCGAAACCTGACAAATATAGAGTACAAGCATTGTAATGGGAGCCAAATGGTTCATTTCAAAGCTCAGCCTCGCCTGTAGATGTTAAACAGTCCGTCTCAGACCGTAGCTTGAGAAAAACACTTTAACCAACAAAATCGCGCTCACAACGGGGAAACAAGTAGCGTGAATGGTATTTTCTGAGAGCAGTCGTGTTGTTACTCGACCTGGAGACGGCGGCCAGTGTTTTAGCACTGATATAAAGGGCAGCGAGGCGAGCGGCTCCTACTGAGTGAATTTGTTTTGCACGTCTGCTGGCCGCAAACCTTCGGCAGCCAACTGTAAAATTACCAATGCCAGCTCAGCCAATATGTGAGACACAGCCGTTGGACATGGACCATGCTGAGCCTGAGCCAATGCTTTTTATATTTAAAATTTTTAATGCGCTTTTAGCTCGTCTGGCGTAGAGCACTTTAATCTGCGTGGCTTTCTACACTGTGACTCTCTTTTATTTTGTTCGCAATTCAAGGGAAGCCAGTTCGGTTCCTCTCAGCGGATCGCTTGAAGAGACAAACATTCTGGTGTGGAAATAGAGGGGGAAATAAAATACTGGGCAAAGCTAGAAAAGAAAGAAGGCTTCCGCCCAAGGCATCATCTCAGTGAGAGGCATTAAGCTATTAAACACAGAGAAAAGCTTTAGAGAAATGGCACAAAAACTGCACGCTGAAGCTTGAAAGGACAAGCCAAACATTTGTTTGGCAGCGTTTTGTGAGATTGTCAAAATATCTGTCAGTAATGGCTCCTGCTCGAGGATGAGTGACACGATGCTGGGAAAATGCCTAATGGGAAGCTGATTTGAGTGAGTTCAGAAGGAACGGATACGGTGGACCGGGTAATGGGCCGTTGGTTTAAAAGCAGATGAAAAGAGAGCCTGCTGAATCACAACCGCTCTGAACAGCTGCTTCAACAGAGCAAAAAGAAGCATGGATTCTGAAGATGCTTGAAAGAAAGCGCACACGCATGCTAGTGCTGGAGAATTTTTCTTTCGAATAGGTTCACTAGAGAGATTCGTTCAGTGGAGCTCACATCGATACGGCAGAAAGTGGCTACGATGAGTGTGTTATTGTGTGTTACGAGTGAGTCGTTGAATAATTTATTCTACCGATTCATTAAAAATACTGTGAAATGTCACAGTTCAGTTAGTTCATCCGTAAATGAAACGCCTAGGATTTTTGCATTCTGTGCTTTGAGGCAACTGTAGGGTTTCAGTCAACATATTATTTTAACGAACATTCTGGGATTTCACATAAAAAAACAAGATGCTATTCAAATTTATTTCTAGTATTTTTAATAGGTAAATGAGATGCATCGTTTATTTCATGAAAGAGATATCCTAGTTGATTCAGTTCATATATGAACAAGATTCTTTGTTAGTTCACGAAAGAGAAGTTGCATTTTATAAGTTCAGTCATGAACGAACTAAATGCCTCATTTAGTTCAGTTAAAATTATGTTTGCCTTGTACCTGTTTTTTAGCTTTGATGTTTTTAGTTGCAAAGCTTTAAAGGGGATGACTTTAGAGAAGCATCTTCTGAGAATTGATTTTTGAATGCTGTGCATTACTGTGGCAACAGTAAATATTTAAATAAAATGTTCATATATTTCATATATAAAATATTTCATTTGATTTATTTAATTACATCTTACTTATTTTAATATATAAATGAAATAGTTAACTGATGAAAGACAAATCTTAATTGATTCATTTTCTTGTTTGTTATCAGTTTTGTTAATTTCAGTCATGAACAAAGTCAGTTCAGGTTTTTTTTTAATTTTTTTCTAGATTTTAGAATATTTTAGACTTCTTCTAGAACAGGGTTTCAGTCAAGGTTTGTGCTGGTCCATCTTTGAAATCAGGAAAATACACACAGAGAGAGAGAGAGAGAGAGAGAGAGAGACTTGGTTCAGTTACAAGATTTGTTCATGACTGTTTTCTTTAATCTAGGTCTCAGGGCAAATTTCTGTTTGTAGTTTGAATAACTAAAACACAAATCTAACTCTTGTTGTATTTGTGTACCTTTCTCTATGTACACTGCACTTCCTGTAAACCTTCAACCTCCGCAGCATCCTGTGTAGTAACTGCAGTGTGTCAAATAAACTAGGACACCTCTACCATCTTTTCAACAGATTAACTGTGCCCTAGTTTGTGCTGTGCAGCGGCTGACGGGAACATTGAGTTTTGGGGCTGTAATTTAGAGTGTGTGTGTTTGTGTGTGTGTGTGTGTGCGTGCGTG
>NW_015549556.1:203002-205830 GCF_001515605.1 Sinocyclocheilus anshuiensis | reverse complement strand
GTTTGTAGTTTGAATAACTAAAACACAAATCTAACTCTTGTTGTATTTGTGTACCTTTCTCTATGTACACTGCACTTCCTGTAAACCTTCAACCTCCGCAGCATCCTGTGTAGTAACTGCAGTGTGTCAAATAAACTAGGACACCTCTACCATCTTTTCAACAGATTAACTGTGCCCTAGTTTGTGCTGTGCAGCGGCTGACGGGAACATTGAGTTTTGGGGCTGTAATAGAGTGTGTGTGTTTGTGTGTGTGTGTGTGTGTGCGTGCGTGCGTGTGTGTGTGTGTGTGTGTGTGTGTGTCACGGCACGCCAGCATCTGTCCGTGCCATGTGAGGACGTTACTGATGCGTCCTCTGTGTATGAGAGAGACAAATGATGGTGGTCTGGAGTGAGAGTGAGGCTGATCCACTTTCAGGTCACCTTACAGATTCCAAATAGTCTCTTCCAGTGACGCATCCAAATTCTCCATCCTCATTGATGAGCGGTATAATTTGGCCGGCTGCTGCTCACAGTCTCTGGAGGACCGGAGCTCGTCGCTCAAACATTTCTTCTTCATTACAGGGTTAGTTAAAATACTGGGTTTAAACCCAGATGGGTAAAGATGATTAGTGAGGTCGGCTAGTTAGTTTGTTCCTTGATTTTCTCTTTTAAAGACTTTTAGCTTTGATGTTTTTAGAAGCGGAACTTTAATTAGGATGAATTTAAAGATGCATATTCTTGGCATGCTGTGCTTTAGTTTTGAATAAAAATAGTATTACCTAAATATAATTTTATATAAATAAAATGTCCAAAATTGCTAAAAACATTTTATTTTATTTTATTTTTTATTTTTACACATAAACATTCATGAAAGAGACTTCATCCAGTAAAAAGATTTTTGCATTTGTTCATATTTGTTCAAGCCACATGGTTACTTTAATATAGGGTTATTTGGGCAATTTTGCTGTTTCTAATGTGATTTTTATTTTATTTGATTATTTACTTTTATTTATTTATTTTATTTTGTTTGTTTTTTAATCCACAAAAACAGTCATGAGAGAGGCTTTGTTCAATTAAAATATTTCTTCATATTTGTTCAAACCACATTGGTTCTTACTTTAATCTAGGGCTCTTACGGCAATTTTCTGTTTGTGTTTATTTTATTTTATTTTATTTTTGCAATAAGTGGCTTCCTGAGTCAAAATTTGCAAATTAACTGTTGTGACATGATTGTTGCATTTTAAAGACAGCACGTCATTCGAATTTCAAATTTAGTTTAATTTTTAATTACACGTCTCTAGACCCACGTGTTCGGTTCTGTCTGAACACTCCCTAAGAAACATGTCTAAGTGGTTTCTGCTAGACGTGACCCTAAACCGCAGCCTCTTCAGCTTCCTTAAGACGACTAGCAGACTAAACGTTCAGACAACCCTGACAAGGTTTGAAGTTTGTTCTATTGTGTTTGTAGAGCAGTTACACACAGGACATACATTAAAGATTCAGATAGTGTTAATGGATAGATAAAAGGCCAAAGGGGAGATGTAGAGTGTTTATGAAATATATATGAAACTTATCATGCATCTCAAAAGGACTGCATGTCTTTCTGTCTTTGATGAATCTTCTGCAACATAGTATGTTTTGTTTATCCTATTGATTATTCCAATGCTGTTTAAGAGCTTTCAGAATGGTTCGAGAGATTAATTTGAATTGACTGTGAAGTTGAAGTGTGTAATTACTGTGACACTTGCTTCGAAATGGCAAAATCTCCTGAATTCTCCACCCATTTGCTATTGGTTAGACAGACAGATAGTCCCGCCCCCAAGCTCACGCCATTGGTCGAGCCAGTTTTGCTGTTAAATAGAACATAGCAATGTTTTGAAAGCTCCGGTTTTCACACGTTTCAGGTGAACCATCCTACGAATTATGCTAATGTGGGACAAGAAGAAGGTATTTTAGCATAGAAAGAAATGCATAACCTTCTGTACTGAACTGCAGCTGGTTTTTGAGCTGAAGTCTGTCTGGATCTGAGCGAGTCTGTGGTCTGTGTCTGACTGGTGAGCAGTCAGTGTTCAAGTGCTGGCAGTGTGATGCTACTGGTCTTGTTTTCATTGGCTATATTTAGATCATGGCCTGCTCCTCTGCAGAATACTAATCAGGACACTGCAAAGCCTCGGCGAGGATGGCAAGAGGTTCTCTCGCACAGTAAATCTCACGCAGACACTGGTGCTCTAACGCTTAATCTGGTCATGTTCACTATAGACTCCAATCAAACAGTCTGATAATATCCTCGAATAAACATCTTATGCTGTTATTTTCCTCAATGGATTGTAGCGAATCAGCTCATGGGGAAATATGAATAATTAATCATAACTAGTTATAATTAATTATAAATATTTAGATCCGCTGTAGATATTTAGCTGACCTCTCAGGGTCAACTGTCTTGTCAATTCTAAGAACGTTAATTTCCTGGTTAAAGGAAATAACTTTCTTACTGTACAATTCTACAAAGAGCTTGTAGCATAAATCTGCATGATTAAGTGACTCCAGTTATGAGCAAACAATGAACAACGTCAAGTGTGATACAAGTAAGACTTTATTAACCACATAAACACTTAAACTAGTCTAACATACTACATAAACACTTAAACTGGTCTAACATACACACTTAAACTGGTCTAACGTACACATACACACATACAGTTGGTATAGGAAAGGGTTAAAGCTTAAGCAGTAAAGAGTAAATAAGGAATGAAGTTATGAAACCATTTGCATATTCAGCAGATTTACACCTGAAGGAAACATCAGATTCTTAGTTCAAACACACCTTTGTAAAAAGGTGCAAATGATAC
>NW_015549556.1:199971-200053 GCF_001515605.1 Sinocyclocheilus anshuiensis | reverse complement strand
GGATAATTAATCTAATTAATCATAACTAGTTATAATTAATTATAAATATTTAGATCCGCTGTAGATATTTACCAGGGTCAAC
>NW_015549556.1:192135-199844 GCF_001515605.1 Sinocyclocheilus anshuiensis | reverse complement strand
AACATACTACATAAACACTTAAACTGGTCTAACATACACATACACACACACACACACATACAGTTGGTATAGGAAAGGGTTAAAGCTTAACGCAGTAGAGAGAAGAGAAAATAAGAATATGAAGTTATGGAACCATTTGCATATTCAGCAGATCTACAGCCTGAAGGGAACAACAAATTCTTAGTTCAAACACACCTTTGTTAAAAAGTGCAAATGATCCCTAATGTATCAATTAATAAGACTAAGTTTGAATACTTGCACGTCTCGTCTGTCTGAAAGAAAGGCTTGATGCAGTCCAACGGTTCAAGGTGATCTTTGCTGAAGTTGGTTGATGAAAAAGAACCAGTTTGCGTCAGAGAATCTTGGTGAATGGAAATTCAAGGCCGAAGGCCTGGCACAAAACTTAGGATTTCCTGGAGCGTTGTAGCTCACATCTTTTCAGAATTCAAACAAGCCACCAACTCTGGGCGGGTCCCTGGTGTGGTGCCTTTAAGGTCGGAGAAGATTCCCGCCTCTCAAGATGGGCTCACAGACAACTTGGCACCCAGTATGTTTATTGGGTGAGGGGTCTGTGAACGTTTGTTAATCTAATGAATAATTGATTCGTTAAATCAAATGAAAAATGGTGTGTCTGATTGGTCCAGATGCTACAGGATTTAATATTTGCATGATCCATTGGAATGAGACGACTCTGTTAATGGACATACATGACAAGACTCTTTCAAATCTTCCATCTACCTCTGTTTCTTGATCTTATTTACATTCATGTTTTCTGCTGTCTCTCTTCCTCACTTCTCTGACCATCTTTACACCTCATGCCTCTCTCGTCCTACCTTTGTCTTATTCCTCCTCTCCTCCGGTGGACGACTGTAGCAGATGCCAAATGATTCACCGGACTAAAGATGAATGTTCATGCACATCTGTCCCTATATCCGGACGGGTTCGAGTACGACCATACTTGATGTGTGTAGTAACTGATTAAACAGATTTATCAGCATCAGCTTTTGAGACATTGAGCCGTGGAGGTCATCTTAGAAATGTAGCTTTCAGTCTGGCTTGCAATGCATCTGGACACTTTTGTTGAAAATGTTGATATTAAATCAAGCATTTTGATATTATTATTATTATTTGCATCATAATTTAGCAACCATGTGAGTCCTTTTTTTTATCAGTTTGCATGATCACATCAAATCTAAAAACACTAAAACAGTCACACTTTACAATAAGTTTCATTAGTTAATGTTGGTTAATGCTTTAATATTAACTAAGATTTGTTACAGTATTTAATAAGTTCCTGTTAGCTAGGAACATTAAATAATATTAACAGATGCAACTTTTGATTTTAATAATGTATTAGTAACTGTTGATAGCAGATGCTCTTATCCAAAGCAACATACAAAAAAAAAAAGTAATTCATCAAACTGTTTATTTTATTTTATTTTATTTTATTTTTACCTGAAAAAATACAAATAAAAACATGAGATAAAAAATATATAATAATAATAATAATAATAATTATTATTATTATTAATTTTGCCTTGTAACTAACTGAATTAAAATAAGTTGAAGTTGAAGCATAAAATAAATTAAAGCTACACAGAAATAATAATAATAATAATAATAATATTAATAATAATAATAATGATAATAATATAATCATCAAATAAAATAAAATCATCATCATCATCATCATATATAAAATATGAAAATATATAAATACAAGATCATTCAAAATATAAATAAATGCTATTATATTACATAAATAATACTAAAATAATACTACATGCAATCCAGTTTTAAAAAATAATTAATCAAAGAGTCAACAATAGTCATTTCATGTTAACTAATATAGTCAACTAATGTTAATAAATGAAACCTTACTGTAATGTGTTACCAAAGCAACTAATATAATTTCAATCCTGAAAACATAACAGCATGAAACAGCAACTGCATATTTTCTTTAAACACTGTGTGGGGACTGAATAAGTGATTCAATTTGGAAGCTTCTGATATAAATTAACCATCCAAACACACGGATTCAGATAAATGGATCAGGTAATATTGCGTAGCTTCAGTAGAGATCATCATCGTGGTGTAGTCGGATGACTGCATCAGTCCGTCAGCGCTTTGCTCTTTAATAGGAGTTTGTTTGAGGGATGGAGGGGGTGAGATTGAGGGGAAGTGTTGTCAGGTCGTATGGATGGCCAGTACAGCGGCCTTTGATCTCAGCTCGCATCTGGACGCTGGGGAATACATCTCTATCTGTACGAGACCTCAAATTCTCCCGTACACAAACAATAATCACTCGTGCACGCACTATTACGTGAACCGCTTGCTCCGACTGGAACTACATATTTTTATCCACTGAAATGTAGTCACTGGGGCAAATTCACTAAATAATTGTGACACTTTTGCATGTTGCAATTCAGAGTAAAAACCTGCATCTTAATCACTAAGCACCTGTAATCGGTGTTGTTATAGGGATAGTTCACCCAAAAATTTAATTTCTGTCATCTTTTACTCACGCTCGTGTTGTTTCAAATGTGTGTATTTTTTCTTTTCTTTTTTCTTCTGCTAAATACAAATGAAGATATTCGATAACCAAACAGTCGCTGGTAGCCATTGACTTCCATAGTACTTTTTTCCATATCATGGAACTCAATGGCTACCGGCAGCTGTTTAGTTACCAGCAATCTTCAAAATATTTTATTTTATGTTCAGCAAAAGAAAGAAACACATACAGGTTTGGAACAACCCCAGGGAGAGTAAATGTTGACAGAATTTACATTTTTGGGTGAACTATCGCTTTATTAATAAAAAATAAAACAATTAATAATGGTTTCCATAATTGAAGTGAATCTGAAATAAAATAAAATATACATGTTTGATGAAAAACTGAAAAGGAAAAAAAGATAGAAATACAGCTAACTGAAATAAAATAAGTTTAAGTTGAAGCATAAAAATGAATAAAACTGAAATAAAAATTAAACTAAAAATAAGTAATAAAATAAACTATAAATCTGAAAATGTGCATTAAAATGAGCAAACTGAAAATATCAAAATAAAAGCTAATTCAAAACATAAATACATACTATTATATTATATAAATAATACTAAAATAGCACGACATGCAATCCAGTTCAACCAGCTGCTAATCCACTGAAAGTGGATTTTATTTGCATATTTTACATAAATAAAACCATTGTCTACATAAATTAGTTTATATCATTACTATGCAAATTAGACTCATTGATTTGATTGCTTTAGTGCATTATTTACAAAAGTCCCGGTGCCTGGGACAAATAGCGTTACATGGTTATCACCCACCAAAACCAAAGGTTTGTATGTTTACATTTTCTATTGATAATGGCAGCAGTTATTCCATAAATGATGGAGAACAGAATCATAACTGGGAAAACATCCAGGCATTTTAAAGATCCAGGTGCCTGAATTAAAGTGTTGCAGTGAAGCGGTAAAGTATGTCAGATTGCAGTAGATTATGGCAACCCAACACCCTCAACAAAGAAATTGCTTTCATTCAGTGAATCATCCACTAAAACAACAGAAAAATCAGTGGACACAGTTGATTTCGATTTAGAGAATTCCCTCCAGAGAGAGCAAAGAAAGAGTTTTGCTGCAGATAGTGGAACTGGCATAATATGAGATTGAAGTTTGACAGGATTTCATGAAGGAGAGAGAGAGAAAACGGGAGACAAGAGGAGTGTCCATGTGCTTCATCATGTATGTGTGTGTGTGTGTGCGTGCGTGCGTGAGTGTGAGTGTGTGTGTGCGTGCAGGCGTGAGTGTGAGTGTGTGTGTGCGTGCGTGCGTGTGTGTGTGTGTGCATCTGTGTGTGTGTGTGTGTGTGTGTGAGTGTGAGTGTGTGAGAGAGAGAGAGTGTGTGTGTGTGTGTGTGTGTGTGAGAGTGTGTGAGAGAGTGTGTGTGTGTGTGTGTGAGTGTGAGTGTGTGAGAGAGAGAGAGTGTGTGTGTGTGTGTGTGTGTGTGAGAGTGTGTGAGAGAGTGTGTGTGTGTGTGTGTGAGTGTGAGTGTGTGAGAGAGAGAGAGTGTGTGTGTGTGTGTGTGTGTGTGAGAGTGTGTGAGAGAGTGTGTGTGTGTGTGTGTGAGTGTGAGTGTGTGAGAGAGAGAGAGTGTGTGTGTGTGTGTGTGTGTGTGAGAGTGTGTGAGAGAGTGTGTGTGTGTGTGTGTGAGTGTGAGTGTGTGAGAGAGAGAGAGTGTGTGTGTGTGTGTGTGTGTGTGAGAGTGTGTGAGAGAGTGTGTGTGTGTGTGTGTGAGTGTGAGTGTGTGAGAGAGAGAGAGTGTGTGTGTGTGTGTGTGTGTGTGAGAGTGTGTGAGAGAGTGTGTGTGTGTGTGTGTGAGTGTGAGTGTGTGAGAGAGAGAGAGTGTGTGTGTGTGTGTGTGTGTGTGAGAGTGTGTGAGAGAGTGTGTGTGTGTGTGTGTGAGTGTGAGTGTGTGAGAGAGAGAGAGTGTGTGTGTGTGTGTGTGTGTGTGAGAGTGTGTGAGAGAGTGTGTGTGTGTGTGTGTGAGTGTGAGTGTGTGAGAGAGAGAGAGTGTGTGTGTGTGTGTGTGTGTGTGAGAGTGTGTGAGAGAGAGAGTGTGTGCATGTGTGTGTGTGTGTGTTGTAGCAACATGTCCAGCGGTAACCTCACCGCTGTCTGGCCAAGACCCATTTCCCCCCCAGCATTTGGAGCGCGTCCAGGCTTCATCTCTGTTCCCGATCCATTCCCGCTGTCTGGCTACTGCCATCATGACCTGTAGAAGTGTAAAAGTAAGCGATGCCACCCTGAGAACTACAGCCATTATGTTCTTTTAACACGTGTCCTTCATTTAGCCTAGATGTATTAATCCACATTCATACTCACGAACTCTTCTCCAGCGCTCATCCGTGTCACTGGAGGTACACCAGCCATCTGGATGTGGCTTACACTAGAAATCTCTTAAATCCAAAACTCTTATCACCGTGGGAACTGCTGGAGAGGTCACGAGGAGGTCACGACAGCTGCCCCGCCCACCCTGCCACACAGCCAATCACGTTTAGCCGATCATGAGCCACCAAATCAGAGCCTAGAATTAATGAGATTCAAATGTTCTTGTAGCTCCAGAATGAAGAATGTACAGTGTTGTTTGTGAAATATATCTTATGTGATGTTTTTCACGTTATATTGCATTAAAATGCATGACAATGTCATTGAATTCAAACAGTGAAAAATATAGATATTTAATTACAGGTAAACAACAGAAAATAATAGATGTGCATACTGTATATCCACCCACACTTCCTTCGCACTTGTCTGTATTCAATACATGTCAAGTCAAATCAAATTTATTTGTATGGCACTCTTTACAATATGCATCATTTCATAGCTGCTTCACAGAAAGTCGTACTCTGTAATGCTTTAGTGTTTTATCACAGAGCACGTTTTAGGGCTGGGCGTTATGACGATATATGATGATGATACGAGTGATCCTTCGATTCAGATCTGGCTATATTGTATTTATAGTGTTGTCTAGCACATATATATCAGTGCCACAGAAATGTAAATATTAGTCGATTTTATATTAGTCAGCTTTCTTTGATTAAGAGATTCAAATATTGGTTGGTTCTGTTCTATTAGAAGATTTAGATAATGGTCGGTTTTTGTTCAATTAAGAGATTTCAAAGCCAGTTGGTTTTGTTAGATTAAGATATTTAAATGGTTTTGTTCAATTAAGACATTTTAAATGTTGGTTAGTTGTTATAGTAAGACAATTAAATATTGCTTAGTTTTGTTTCATTAAGATATTTAAATTTTGGTTTTGTTCTATTAACAGATTGATTGATTGATTGATTGATTGATTGATTGATTGATTTACATATTTACTTATTTATTTTCATTAAGATATTTTAAATGTTGGTCAGTTTTGTTATAGTAAGACATTTAAATATTGGTTAGTTTTGTTTCATTCAAAATATTTAAATATTGGTCAGTTTTGTTCTATTAACAGATTATATTTATTTATTTATCATTAATGTATTTAAATATTGGTCGGTTTTGTTCTATTAACAGATTGATTGATTGATTGATTGATTGATTGATTTTCATATTTACTTATTTATTTTAATTTAGCTATTTTAAATGTTGGTCGGTTTTGTTCTAATAACAGATTTAATGATTTGATTTATTTGATTTATTTATTTATTTTGTTTATTTATTTTATTGTTTGTTTGTTTCATTAAAACATTTAAATATTGGTTAGTTTTGTTTCATTCAAATATTTAAATATTGGTCTGTTTTGTTCTATTAACAGATTGATTGATTGATTGATTGATTGATTGATTGATTGATTCACTTATTTATTTTCATTTAGATATTTTAAATGTTGGTCGGTTTTGTTATAGTAAGACATTTAAATATCGGTTAGTTTTGCTTCATTAAGACATTTACATGTCAGACGCTTTTGTTCTAGTCGGAGATTTAAATATCGGTCAGTTTTGTCAAAGCGAGAGATTTAAATATGGGTGGGTTTTGTTCAAAGCAGTAATTAAGTAAGTGATTCCAAAAATTAAATAAAGAAAATATGATCGGATATAGATTTAGATAATGGTTGGTTTTGTTCTAAGCGAGAGTGTGCAATACTCAGTAAGCATCCACGAAGATATGACCGATTGTCTTGAGTGAAAAATAACTGGGTGTCAGAGAGTCTGATGTGAGTTTAACATTCTCCAAACATAATTAACAGTCATCTAAGTGACAATGTTGTGAATTTCAATGAGTAACGTCTCTGATTTCAGCCAGGATTACTAAATACATGTCTGTGATTTCAGGAAAAATACACCTGTGATCATTAGGAAGCATTGGGACTATTTCCAGCAGAAGAATTCTGAATATAAAAAGACTCACCAATTTGTAAGAGTGGTCTATGGCTGGATGAGACCAAACCTGACCTTCAGGCCTCAGCGCTAAGTGCTTTGTTTAGTGCACAGTGAAGCACTGAGATGGCAGGGAGAGTCTCTGTGACACAACCACACAAAAACAGATAGACTGTCATTTGAGATCTTTCACAAATGTTCATTTAAACACACAATGATTCTGTGCAAAGAAACAGAAGTAAAATGTGAACAGATCTGACTTTTTGAGAGCTCTGCAGATGCAGCACCTGCAGCAGAACTGCTCTGGTTTTGGTAAGAAACTAAGGGGAGCTTCAATCTATTTTCATTATGAATAAATGATTGGTGCATGTCAGAGGGAGGAAAGCTACTCTGCTGGATGTTAATAGAAAAGTTTCAAATGTCTTGCCCTGGGCCATCAGTGACAAAAGTTTTAGCAGATTAAGAAATACAGCTAGATGTGCTTGTCTTGCCATAATGCTAATGCAACAATACTAGAAGCAGGGTGTTGCAAGGGTGTTTTGCTAAGGTTCGTGGGTAATGTAGTTTTCACCAAGAATACTGCTGTTAAACATGATTATTTAAAAAAAAGTTGAAACAATGCTGGATGATGGCTTAAACAAAAGCATGTACCATAAATTAACAACCTCGGAGCTCACAGTAGTAAGTTTTGCAAAAAATAAATCCCCATATGGAGAAAATGAATGGGATTTATACTTCTGAAACTGGATGTTGCACTATACACTCTCAAAAAAAAAAAAAAAAAAAAAAGAAAAAGAAACCACAGGAAAAACCCAAAAAAAAAAAAAAAAAAAAAGCCAC
>NW_015549556.1:187226-190750 GCF_001515605.1 Sinocyclocheilus anshuiensis | reverse complement strand
AAAAAAAAAAAAAAAAAAAAGGTACAAAGGCTGTCACTGGGCTGGTACCTTTACAAACAGTTTAGGTACCACCCCTGTGACAGCTTTTGTACCTTTTTTTCTGACAGTGTACATGCTGGCTGGTACCTCATTCCCCTCTTTAGCCCTTATAAAATATATAAAGTAAAATAAATATGTTTTGCATTCTCATTGAGCACTCAACATTTTTGCTTATTTTTGAAAAAAAATGTATTTCTCATTTTCAACTTCCAAATAATTCCAACTAATTCAGTCCCTAAAGCACATTAAAATCCAACGCAGGCTCATTGGAATTAAGTGCTTCTGGCGTCATTTTTGCAACAGATATGTTGTACCTTACTGCACGTGGCCGTTTCAAAGTGAAATGTGGCATGCTAAAACGTGCATTCAATACGTGACCATAGTCACGTTTTTATTATGTTATTCAGGTACGTAGTTCAGAATTCAGATGTCCTGGGAGTTTGCTAAATGGTTAACGCTCTGTCGTGTTGGAAAATAACAAACCTCCTACACCAAACCCAACCCTAAACCTACCCAATAGTGTTAATGAATGTAAAAGTGATATAAAAACGCATCTGCTGATGCAACCGTGCTATTTTAACTTCTTTATATGCGGGTTTGAGCTGTTTTGTCGAAGTGTAGTTTTTTACCGGAGCGCTTCACTTCACTAGTGCATCACCGTATCGGGTGCGTTACAGAGCAAACCTACCGAGTTAGAAAACCCACACATGAAGCTGTTTATGTGGCGATAACATTCAAAAGTATCCGTTTTCAAATCTCGCAACATGTTAAAATCATTTTGACGTCGTAACATAATACTGTGCAAGCAACTGTGCAAAAATTCAGCTTTCTTAATGGAAACTCTGGCCCTGTAAGTCACGATTTGTCTGAGTTTTACTGCCTCTAGTGTACATTTCAATTGGAACCTGCAGTGATTTGTACATGTAGGTACATGTTTTGAGTTTTGCAGAAACGTAGGTGGCAGCACGTATTTCCAATGAGCCTGAGTAGTTAAAATAATCTGTGCATCTGTTGTTAAGATCAGATTGTCGATCTAGGACTCCATGCTTGGCATACTGTAACTTGGACGGCTCACAGTAATAGAGCTAGTTTGTCCATGTTAACAAAAGGCTAAACCCACAACAATCATATTTGAGCTAACAAGCTAATGAACAATGCCTGAAGGGAGACAATCTAACAACCTCTGCTCAGGGAAAGAAGCAGACTAATGATTTCATGTGTTGTTATTGTCTTTTTGCGATCACATCTCCAACAGGCAAATATCCCAAGGCCTGCACAGCTGAATTATGTCAAATTGTGTGTGTGATCTATCTTTATGCACCTCGTCCATTACTAAAAACCAATGCAGCCACTCTCTCCACTGGAAAAATGATTCCTGTTTCGAGACACAGAGATGTTGTGCGTGCACTTTGGTAATGGCTGACCGGTTCAGAATAGAAATGGCTGGCATATGGTCAGGGTGGCCAAATTGTGGGCTCTAAGAGTGAGGAATTACATGATTCAAAAATATATGATGGCAGAAAAGGAATAGCGGTTGTCGTGTGAGAGTGTGTGTCACTCTGAATAGGCCGTTGAGTACGGATGGGGATTGTGCTCCGAGCAGATTCACAGCCTCACACTCCTGTGAGTGTGGAGGAAAGGTCAGCTTCTTTAACATCGGTTACACTTTCACACACACGACTCTGAGGACTATCTCAGGCCTGCACAGTGAGCACACATGTTCCCTCTGGGTCCTGCCCTGGATGTCTCCAAAAAGGATACTTTAATAACGCACAGTTTCTCCCTATCAGTTTTTATTACCTCCCAACCTACAAAAGCAGTGACACAAACAAAAAATCTATTTTTAATAGCATATTGGTGCAACAGCTGTGAAGCACGGTTAAAGGAAGAGTTAAGCGTAAATGAAGAGATGGTGTAAATACTGACTATTATTTCATGTTTAGGCAAAATATGCCTTTAATCACTTATTAAATATGAAGTACATGGTAAGATTTATGAAAGAAGTCTCTTCTGCCAATCAGGCCTGCATTTATTTGATCTAAAATACAGTAAAAATTGTGAAATATTATTACAATTTAAAACAGCTGTTTTCTATGTGAATTTTCAGCATCATTACTCCAGTCTTCAGTGTCACATGATCTTCAGAAATCATTCTAATATGCTGATTTGCTGCTCAAGAAACATTTCTGATTATTATCAATGTTGAAAACAGTTGTGCTGCACGATATTTTTGTGGAAAACATGATCATTTAAATATGTATTTGAAATAAAAAAATAATATTTACTGGCATTGTTGATATTTAATTCATCCTTGCTGCAGGGTTATTATTGTTAACTAAAACTAAAAACTAAACAAAAAAAAAAAAAGAAAAATTTAATTTCAGCTAGCTGAAGCATTTATCTATAACATTTATCATCCGATTTAGTTTAACATGAAGTACTAAAATAATACATTTAATAATAATAATAATAATGATAACAACAACAAAATTACTAAAACTTTAACCAAATTTAAAGTGAATATGTGTGTGTGTGCGTGCGTGCGTGCGTGCGTGTGTGTGAATAAAATAAAACTATTTACCACTATTCGTTTAAAACTATTTGTTTTATAATGCATATCTGGTAGTGATCATTCGAAATACAGTATCACTAGTAAGGCAGCATACAGAGACTCTTTCTTTAAACCTGGTTGTTTCAGGAAATTTTGCAGTGGTGATGAAGCGCTTCCTGTGTGTGAAAGATGTTTATCCCTGTGTAAATAGCTCGTTTGTGAGGTGCTCAGCTAATATGAGCTAAATTAGGCCTGAGGCAGGTGAGAGTGACTCACAGTCTCTCAGTCATGCTTTACGCTGCGTCTGCCGAGCTGAGAGCAGCTGTTTCTTCAAGAGCTTCTTCGGTTTCATGTCTTGCGTTTTGCAGAATCTCGGCACCTACTGTTGACAGTGTTTGTACGCATGCAGTGTGTGAAAGAGTCTCACCTCTGATCTCTGCTCTCGGGGCGCTGTAGGATGATGCAGAATCATAGATACACACGCTCATTCTCCCTCACTAACACACACACACACACATACATACAGCAGCAGTCATATTAATCTAAACACACATAAAAGACATGTTGAGTTTGTTCAAGCACATGCTGAGCGTAAAGATTTCTCTCTTGGCCTTCCTTCTCAGCACATCATGAGAGCAAACCATGTACGAATCAGTCATGCGTGTCTCCTCTCTGCATTTGGGTTTAATGTAAATTGTTCAAGTAATTATATATATATATATATATATATATATATACACTGTATATATATATATAGTGTGTGTGTGTGTGTGTAATATTTTGTTTGCCATGTTGCACTTACAAAGGAACAATAATAAATATCTCTGCATCAACAATTATGCATGTATATTTACTACAGGGACAGCATGTCCCCTGCTCAAGGGTACAACAGTAATGGTTCTTCAACCTTTTTTTTTTTTAGTGTAACACCAAC
>NW_015549556.1:182832-186746 GCF_001515605.1 Sinocyclocheilus anshuiensis | reverse complement strand
TTTTACAGTTGTAACTGAATGCGGTAAGTGATGATTTCAAAGTCTGAAACTTGTCAGTGTCTTAACCCATATTTTGCAGCATTTTTCTATTTTAATTTGTATACTGTTGAGTTTTTTATTTATTTATTTATTTATTTTTGAGCCTTGGCAGTCACTCTCTCTCCAGTGAACTAAGACAACGGCAGAACAGAGATCATAATGAGAATAACGACAGTGTCACCAGATGGAAAGGAATGGCGTGAAAAATGAGAAAGCATGTGGCAAACACAGAGATAGTGAGAGAAAGATGAGCATGAGCAGGAAACGTGGGAAGAGAGAGAGAGAGAGAGGAGCTGACAGTAAACACTGTAAATCCACTGAGCTTTTCCGATGCAGACGCAAAGCAGAAGAGACAACGGCTTTAGGGGCCAGAGAGCATCGGTCAGAATACCAGAAAGAGAGAAAGAGGAATAGAGAATAAGAGAGAGAGACAGGGAGAAAGAGAGTTAAATAAAGAAGGTGGCAGGAGAGGCAAACAGGCTGGAGCTGTCAAGAAAGCTCTGTCTGGAGATTAAAATCAGGGCTATTTAAAGAAGATCAGCATGCAAAACACGCATTCTCCCTCATACATACAAATAAACATACGGACAAATGCTCACAGACAGATTCAGAAACAGGTGGCTTAGTACAGATAAACTCGCATATACACTCTTTAATATTTTTCTGCATAAACATACAAAGTATGTCACAATGTGCTGACGGTGATTTCAGTCAACATAATAAATCAAATGCAATCCATATTGCTTCAGTGAGGTGACGTATTTCTGAGTGTTCAGGCTAGTCAATGAGATATTGATTTTATTCGTGGGCTCACATAGTTCCGAAAAATCACAAATGAGGATCTCTTTAATGTCTCAGTTGTTTTGAGGTCTTAGACTATGAGCAAACAGCAAAATAAGACGTTTACTGAAGCCTCCTGTTCCTCAGATATTACTCTTTTGAGGAAAAATAACCCCAGTGATCTTACTTGAGCACATAACAACGTAACATAACATAGCATGTACCATAACATAACATATAACACATAACAACATTTAACATAACATACTGTAGAGAGACTGTGACATTACAGCATTAACACATAACAGTACATTAACCTAAAATATTAAAATAACAGAACAAACATAACATTACCATTCAATAAGATATAACATATTGTGACATAACATAAACATAACATAATGTAACATAACATATCATTACCATAGTATAACATGTAACAAAATGTAACATACCATTACATTACAATTGCATAATATATAACATAATGTAATGTAACATAACATTACCATAGCACACGTAACATAATGTAGCATACATTACAATTACATAATATATAACATAATATATCATAACATTACCATAGCACAACATGTAACATAATGTAACATAACAAAACATTGCAATTACATAATATATAACATACAGTAACATAACAGAAACCTAACATTACCATAACATATAATGTAACAGAACATAAACAACATATACTGTAACAAACATGAACATAACATAACAACATAAACATATCACATAACATAAACATATAACAGTGTAACACTAACATAACAGAACATTATTTAACATTAATGTACAGTATCATACTGTTACGTAACGGACATAACATAAACATAACATAATGTAACATAACATAACATATCATTACCATTGCATAACATGTAACATAATGTAACATAAAATTACCATAGCACGTTACATAATGTAACATAACATTACCATAACATAACACATAATATAACATAACATAAACAACATATACTGTAACATAACATGAACATAACATAACAACATAAACATATCTCATAACATAACATAAACATATAACTTTATAACACTAAAATAACAGATCATACTTTAACATTAATGTATCATACTGTTACGTAACATGAACATAATATAAACATATAATATACTGTAACAACATAACATACTATAACAACAGACATAATATTGTAACATTAACAACATACTTTAACATAACATTAACAAATCAAACATGTTGTAACAACATAAACATTACAGCATTTACATAATGTACCGTAACCTATAACATTGACAAAGTTGATACTTCAAGGAAAATAGCTGAGAACTCTATTAAACCTCAAGAGCTGTGAAAGAGCAACCTCTGAGCAATAACATTTCTCTCTGGGTTTGATCGTGAAAAGCAGACGTTCCATTTTATGTGGGGACGTGGAAGTTGAACATCAAATTCACCCTTGAGAGCATCTTGATGTATCCCAAGGGTAATGCTTATTTTTACAATATATCTTTATTTCAGTAACCTTTATTGTTAACCTGCATTCAATTAATGCACTAACTATTGGAAAGATTTTAAAAAGCCAGCATTACAACAGCAACATACAACAAGGACTGAGTAGCTATTTGGCTAATGGTTAACAATATGTTCACCTCCCGTGCAGCCTGATGTTTCAGAGGCCATACAAGATATTACAGTTTGATTAAAAAAATTGCAAATACCTTTTTTTTTTTCTTTAGAATAACGTGCACTGGTGAATCATTCACAATAAGACCAGCAACATGCATTAATAAAGCAAATATGGCCTGATTTCACATTGACTTGATTTGAGTCTTGTCAAGTGTTGATCATGTTTCCATGGGCGTCCCAGAGCGTGTCGATTAACGGCCATGAGCTCATCCTTCTTACCTTCTGCAAAAAGCATGTACCGTAAAAAAGCATCACTATACCTCACTTAACTTCAATCTCATACACAATTAAATTAGCTTAGACAGCAAAGATAAGTTAAGGCACTGGTTTCCTATCAGCTGCTGGTGAGGACTCGGAAGTGCTTGAGTGTGTTGTCTGTAAATGTTGTTGGCATGGAATCATGCACATTACTGTGAAAGCTATAAATGTATGGGTATTTTTATGTGAGCAACAGTGTACAGAGCATGCATATTGTGTGTATGTGTGTGTGTGTGTGTGTGTGTGTGTGTGTGCATCTTTGGTGGATTGATCGACAGCTCAGTTTTGCTGTGTGGCTTTCAATCGTGATCTTAGCTCTCTAGCATGATGTCATCGCGATGACGGTATAACCAGCATCACACTGGCTATATGCACAGAGTTTTCACTCCACTTCTGCTCTAAGTGTTCACTCTGACATTAACGAGAGTAGAAAGCGCTTTTACAGAGCACATTAAATCTGTATAGTGTGTGCATTACTGATCTGAACAACCAGTTGTTAATGCAGTGATGTCATTGTCTTTTGAATATAGTTGCGGTGCTGGAAAACAGATGTACACGTCTTGACTTGTTTGCATAGTTTGACACTGGTCTATCTCTCAGTACGGATTAGGAGTAATTGGTTTGAAAGTTGCAGCTTAAATTGCATGAACAAAAAAAAATTGCTTCGACAGTTTCAAAAACTTCTGTATTCTGTACACAAACAGAACCATAGTTTGGAATAATTCAGGAGATTCAGTCTGGCATCTCAGGCAAGACACGACAAGGAAAAACCATTGTTTTTTTCATGCACTGGTCAATTTTGAGATTTTGGTCTATTTTGCTTCCATAACATGTCTTCTTCCAGACTAGTGGAACAAAAAAGATCCAAAATACACATTTGAGTGTTTGTTTTATTGTACTTTATCTATTTGCATCGTAGCTTTTAACTCATATCTTTAAAGGTTGTTTCCTCAAAATGAGCTTGACATACGCCAGTTTATTTATTAAATGTTCGGATTTCTGTTCTGGAAATGTATGCAAATTTGTGCATATTTAATTAGATAATGTGTCATTTGGATTAAAAAAAAAAAACATTTCAGAAAACTAATGCAAAACTTTTTTCTTAACGTACTGTGATTGATCAACTAGGGAATTATAGTGATATTGATTA
>NW_015549556.1:181830-182822 GCF_001515605.1 Sinocyclocheilus anshuiensis | reverse complement strand
GGGAATTGACTGTATCGTTGTCGCTTGCGATTGCTGCAATCTCATGTGAGTGACAGTCTCTACAGTTTCATTATTTATTCTAATTTAGAGTTCATGAGTGAATAATGAATCATTCTTTTGAGCTTGATCTGTTCAATGAATCAGTTCACAAAACCAGTGATTCGTTCACTAATCAATCCAGCTGCAGTGGTTGTATATGAACTGCTTATATATGGCATATGGACTGCTTCTCTCATATGTTTATGCATCCTTTCTGATGACAGCATTTTATTTTTGCGTGAACTGTCCCTTTAATTAGTGAGTCTAATTTCCTCTACACTGTCTTTCCTTATCATCTCTTTTGCTCACAACACTTTCTCTTTCCTCTGTCAAGCGTCTCTCTCTCTCTCTCTCTCTCGTCACCGTTCCCGTCCTCTCTCTGAATCCCTGCTCTCATTATCCCTCCTTTTCTCTCCTTGTCTGCCCTCTGTTTCTCTCTCTCTCTCTGGTTTTCGTCTGTCAGGCTCAGGCCCATCCCATCCATTGACTCATCAGCAGCTAGTCACTTATCTCCTTCTCTCCATCCCTTTCCCGGAAGGATAGATCTCTCCTCTCTTCTCTTTGTTTCTCTCCATCTGGGGCTGAAATTGCCAGCGCAGCCGCGGCGTGTGAGGTGTCAGAGTATGGCAGCGAGCTCAAACCGCACTCGAATCCCAGACACTGAGCTATTCATTATTCATAAAGCTGTTTCTGAGAGCGCTGAGGACCGCCGTCATGGAGGAGCTCCAGAGGGGCCTCGTGCCGTACATGTTCACAGACGCGCAGCATCATTCACCGGCTCCAAGAGGAACTGAGAGCTAGAGTCACTCGCCAAAACAACTTTATTACTGAACAGAGCTTTATGTAGGAAACCTTCAAAACTTCATGCTCTCAGTGATAAATGTTGTTTAGATATAAGACTCCATGACTGCTATCTATCTATCTATCTATCTATCTATCTATCTATCTATCTA
>NW_015549556.1:180190-181577 GCF_001515605.1 Sinocyclocheilus anshuiensis | reverse complement strand
GTGCGTGCGTGCGTGCGTGCGTGCGTGCGTGCGTGTGCGTGTGTGTGTGTGTGTGTGTGTGTGTGTGAGTGTGCGTGTGTGCGTGGCATATTTGCATCTTGTCTGTTGTTAAATTCAGTTGTCACATCTCTTTGCAGTTTCTTTTTCTCTGTACTGTGATTCGATACAGATATTTAACATAATTACTCTGCAAATATAACTATTAAATGTACATGAATTGTAAGGTGAGGCATTGTGAGATGCAGATCCATCATACAGACGTGTCATATGTCACATCTCTCAGCTGAAGTCGCTCTAATAACTGCACTGAAAGCATGCTTGGCAGAATGCCGGTTCTATTGAAGATTTTCGGTGGTGATAACTAACTGTGAAAGCAGGAGGCAGCTGCTGAGCTTCATGAACTCATCTTATATTAGAGCTCCTTTGTTGTTTTGGAAGCGAATCTCAACCTTTCCCACTGAGAGGGAAGGAAAGAAACAAATCTTTCACTCCTGACCTGAGGACCTCTGAATGTTTGAATGCAGATGTGCCCTGATCATGGCTTGAGTGCTCTATACACATCTGAGAAAATAATCAGAAATACTGAAATAACAAAATCAACTGAGCCAACTCTCATTCCCAAATGAGCTCGTATAACATCAGTACGAACACTTACATTTGCTCTGTTTCAATCTTTTAAATGAATGTCCGTTTAATTACGTATTTATGCATTCAGGTCATTGTAATTTGTATAGTCAAGTCAGCTTTATTTCTGTAGCGCTTTATACAATACAGATTGTGTCAAAAAATTAACAGGAAAATAACAGAGTGGATTCTGGAAACTCAACTATTGAAGACAGACCAGAATCTTCTGTAAAGCAGCTCTAAAAGTCAGTAGCGTCATTATTCAGCTTACACCTCTTCAGTGTTGGTTGACTTTATATCAATAACAGTGTGACGTGTAACTTAAGAGGTTAACAGTATCGTTGTGAAAGCATTCATGCAAACATTAGGAACAGATCTGTTCACTTATATTAACGTTATCAAATGAGGCTTTTCTCAGTTGACTTTGAGAAGCATTTGTTTTGAATCTTATTCACAGTAACTGAAGCTTTTAATCATTATACTGTAATAATTTAATCATTTTATTTATTTATTTATTTGTTTTGGGAAAAAAATGTTTGCAATGCCACAATTTATTACAGTTCATTTATAGATAATATGCAGTAAATATTTACCACTTTTCAAGCACATTTTAGGTGTTTACATGACAACAATATACTAAAATTCAACATTTTTCCTTTGCATTTTTAAAAAAAGTTTCATGTACAGATGACAATGATTCCCATTCACACAAATTCAGAAAAATGACTTAAAAACGCTGTATTATTCATGCCAGGCCTGTTTG
>NW_015549556.1:171949-179796 GCF_001515605.1 Sinocyclocheilus anshuiensis | reverse complement strand
CCAAAAAAAAACACTGTGTAAATGAACAACCAAAGCACATACAAATATTCAGTTTTTAGTTGAAAAAGGTTTTGTGTAAATGCCCCTTAAGTGTTCATAGAAATAGTCACGTCTGTGGGATCTTCTCTAACTAAGTGTGGGCGGAGCTTAGCAACTTGTCAATTACTGCTTGACTGACAGGTGACAGTAAAAATGATTGTCAGTGAACCATAAATCATATGGTTCCATATGGTACCATAAACCATTATTAGTTTATCGCATCTGTAACCAGCCCACGTTCTAAACCAACAAAATATCTATTTGTGTTGGATCTGACTTGCACTTCTGTCTGAAAAAAGGTGGACAGGGCTAATAATTAATGCTGCTGATATAATTGCTGTGGTGCTTGTACTGTCACACTGAGGCCTACTAGTCAGAGCAATTTTCTGTGGTTATTGTACTGATCCAAGCTGCTCCGAATCCAAGCAACATTTATTGGCCCTTTACAATCCAAGAAACTGAATCTGACTTTTGGTATTGCAGTGCAAACAGACATAATCACCCACTAAAGCCTTCATGCTTTTTGATAAATATGAAAAGTAACACTTTATTTTAAGGACCATTTCTCACTATTAACTAGTTGCTTATTAGCATGCATATTACTAGTATGTTGGCTGTTTATTAGTATTTATAAAGCACATATTAATGCCTTATTTTGCATGACCACATTCTAGATCCCTTAATCTACACCATACCTAAACTTAACAACTACCTTCCTAACTCTTAGTTAATAGTGAATATCTGTTCCCCATTCTAAAGTGTTGCCATATGGGATGAATTACAGTATTGAATCAGCAAATCCTATGGCACAATTTACAAACTGTATATTGTTATAAACAATATAATTTATGTTTATGTTTTTGACACATTTGGATTCATAAATGTATTCAGATACGTTAAAAGTTTAGTACTTAGCATATACTGATATGATGTATTAAAGCAGTTCATCAATATATTGAAAATATATTTTTAAAAAATATACATAAATATATTTTTTAAAGCATTTAAAAAATATTTTCAGTCCAAGAATATACATTCACATTTCACATTTGAATAATTTGATTTGTTGTCTATAACACGTGAACATATAACACATTTGAATTTTTTTTTTTTTTAAATAAGCATTAATGAATTATTATGGATCTAGTTTTGATCTCCAGTAGGCTATTGTATCCATATTTAAATTTAGTAGGCTACTGTAAGATTGGAAATGTATTTTCGTGCCCCTGAAATACATTTTGAAATATAAAGGCTGAAACTAAATATATTTTCAATTTCAAATATATTTTTGATTTTATAACTTCATTGTTTACAACGTATATTTAAAATATATATGAAAAAAAAATGCTGTATGGAGTTCATCAGTCAAATGTGATTCTTTACAGATGATTAATTCCTTTCAATTCATTCCCGCTGAACAGACTCTGGTTGTAGATTGAGTGTGTTTTCGGAGGTTAAGCAGGCCGATGTTCCTCAGGGGACTGCTGCATATATTGTTGTGATTGTGTTTGCAAATAGACTCACCTTTGCTTCCGCTCCTCCATTCAGATTACAGCACTACCATCGATTCGGCAAACTAACAAGTCTGATAGAGGTGTCAACGCCTCTCAGAGGTCCTGCTAAAGAGGAAAAGGAAGGAGTGGATTGAAAGAGAAACTCAAAGGAAGAGGATGACTGAAGGAGAAAAGAGAATATGCATGTGTGTTTAAGAGTCTAGTCAGTCTTCATGAGGTCCGGTTGGGACGGGGTAATGTGGCAGCACTGACAGATTGTTGTGATGGGTGAAGTACCAGTATGTTGTCTCAATATTCAACAGCTGGATTATCTGGTCTAAGACGTTCAGTGCAACTCTTTGTTATGCACAATTCAGAGCCTTATTTTTGGTTAATTTCTTCTTCAAAGAAATAATTAACTTTGAGGCTGTTAAATCCGTACTGCTTAACCTCCAGAGAAGCACTGTTGTGAAAGTTATTAAAATCAATTAAATAATACATGTGTTTTCAGTAAATATGCCTTGAAACTACAAATAGCAGCAGCTCACAACAGTTATGGCAGGAGCATGTTCAACTTACCATTTTATTTATAAACAGAACTGACCATAATATATACATATTTTATTTTTTATTATGTTATTATACTGTTTTATATATATATATATATATATATATATATATATGGGCAGGAACATGTTTATTATTTGAATCTACACTATATATATTTGAGTTTTATTAAAAAAATCAAACCCCAAAAGTCCAAGCATTTGCAGTTGCATACTTCATTTTGAGATGCTGCAGCCCTGAAAAGCCAACACAGAAATATTGCAATGCTTTATTTTTTTTTAATTCAGCCCATAACAAAATATGCATATGCTTTTAATAACCAGTGACTTTTAAGGGGCGGGGGGACATCAATATCAACGCTGAGGGTGAAGAATCCTTTAAACTGCCTCCTCAAGTCATTTAACATCCTTTCAAACATGCATAAAAATTCATAACATAAACTGCGACTATTGTTCCACAACCCAGCTGATTTTAAATGGCTACACCCCCTGTGATTTATCTGAATACTAATACACAAAATCAGAAAGCTTTGTTCTCTTGATTAAGCGTACTGAACAGCGTGACTCATGTTTCTCAGTTCAGGCAATCGAGTCAATGTTTTAGTCTCATCTGGACGCCCTCCTGCTTCCACCGCAGGTCCTGCCGTGCCCTCCATCAAATCACTGATTGTAAACCGTTCCTGGCTGTGTCAAGGTAACTCTGACGATAGCTTGGAAAAGTCCAAAACAAAAAGGACAGAGAAATGGAAAGAGATTAGCTGCTGCTATGCTTCATGCCGTCTAAAAGCGGCTCTGAGAGCAGAAAAAATAAATCACTTGCTATGTTTCTTTATTTATTTATTCTGAATGCTGGTATTTTCACTTCAGTATGGCAGAGCGAGTTACATTTGTTGGGTAATGATATATGGGATTTGCGAAATGAGAGCGGGGAAGCTATTTAAACAGATGCAGTGTGGGCCAGAGAAACATCGATCTGATGGCCTGTATCACAGACAGAACGAGAGTCTATGAGAGAGTCTTCCTCACATTCTCCAGCCCAATGCTAGTTTAAGCCCTGATTTTGCCCTGTGAGTGACGAAGGGCAAACCACAGTCTGGGAAAATATTGTCTGGCAGAAAAAAAACAGGACCCGTGACAATCACTGCAGACAAAATTAGGAGACTGCTAGTTTCTCTCTTCTATCTAGAGCTGAAAACACATTTTCAATATGACCGTGTTATCAGCTGCTGTGGTTTTGAAGGTTTTGAAAGAGGTGTCTTGAGATTCACACCTGGATCTGCAATATATTTCATTAGATATCGCATGTTTGCGTGCATTAAGTGTGATTGATTTGCATAGGTTTGTGAAGGTGCAAACATTCAGTAATGCTCAAGATGACACGATTTATGAAGAGCTGGGGGGGGGGTATACTTTGTTTTTCTAATTTTTTGAAAAATATTTTCATTTAGTAGGCTACATAAGGTAAATATACTTGTTTACTTAAGTGCAGTTCACCCTGATCATCATATTCAAAATGTTTTCGCTCTAGTGTTGTTTTAGTATCACTGAGATATTGTTATAGTTTTTGTTATTGTTTGTTACTATTATAGTTTTTTTGTTTGTTTATTATTATTTAGATTTTATTAGATAGCTCTGTATTAGATGTTCTGCTTTCATGTTAATTTTAGTTAACGTAATTTTGTTGTGTTTTGTCTTTTTTTTTAGTTATTGATTGTTTTAAATACGTCTATATAGTTTTATTAATATTTAGTTATACAGTTTTTGTTTTTTTTAGTACATCAAGTTAAATTAAATGAAAATGATAAATGTTGCCTTGGAAACTAGCCGAAATTCTATTTTATATTTTATTTTATTTCATTTCATTTAACATTTACTTTATTTCATGTAATGCAAATGTTTTATGTATTTATTTATTTATTTATCTAGTTAGTCTCCTCAGTGTGAAAAGTTCTCAAAATCATACACGTTAGGAAAGGGTTCAAATATTGATATATTAATTTATTTTAGCATTTTTTGAGCCAATCTGAAAACTCCCTGCTCTTTATGTATTTGATGACATGGGGTCGGCGGTGTTTTGTCTGTTTTAGTGTTTAGCAAAAATTACTGAAATCGCTTAAAGCACCTTTAATTGCTTTACCTTCAGAAAATCAGACTTTCTATAGCTCAGTTGGCATAACACTTTGCAATTTGTTGGCCATTTTCAGTATGTCATCCAGGTTATATCTGCTGAGAGTTAATTACTACCCATGTGCTCTTTTGTGTGTGTTTCTCTCTCTGTCACACATGCACGTATAAACACAGCTACACACTTACACACTGAGTAACACATGAAGGGATTGAAAGGGTGATGAATGTGTCAGGGGAAGAGAAAAATGCATGTGACTTAATTAGTGACTAATATGCTTCTATTATGTCTTTTCAAATGCGCTTCCCTGTCTTATTTCCAATTATACTGTCAGCCACTGAGAGTAGGCAGTAGGCAGGTTTCACCATTATAATGTACAAATGACTCTCTTTAAGTCACCATCAGGTAGTCTAAATAAACACCCAACTGTTTCATCAAAGAGATGAGAAAAGTCGGTTATGAAAAGTGGTAGTTACAGAGGATGTAGTATATTGCAAACTGCATCGTGAAGTCGCAATGTGAAAAATATTCAAATTCAAGTATTAGAAAATCGTTTGGAAGATACAGAGAACATCAGTTATGTGATGCATATGCAATTCAGATTACGCTGCTCTTTCTCTAAAGACTGCCATAAGCAAATGCATCAACCAATTGAGTGCATGTTCAGAATCTGTTCAGTGAACACATACTTCACTGATGAAATAACTCCATTATATAATCTTGAGGTTCAATGCGAGGGAAGAGACTACAGCACACGCTGACAATATATTAAGATGTCTTATAGGGAGGAAAACCCCTGATTTTAGAGTCAGGCTGTGGGCTCGCTGCAGCTTTCTTTGGTGAGCCCTCTGTTGTCATCATTGAAGGCAAATGCCTCTTAGATGGTTGTTTTCGTGGGCAGGGCTGATTCATTTTGTATATCTTCTGATTCATTAATGAGTAGTGCTGCACATTGTCATGGTGAACACTGTATCAGAATTGATGTAAGAGAACGCTGCATTTCTCTGTAAAAAGCAAGGCATCAGGCAGAGGAAAGCACAAACATTTAGTCTACTGCAGAATGGCAGCTTTCTACATCTTGTTTCAGGTCCTCGTTGAGAGTATCTCCACATATGCTTCTCAGAGACTTTGCTAGATTCATAAACCCGTGAATCAACCCGTGACTAGGGCTCCATGAATATCATCCTACGCACCTAAACGCACCATTAACAGAGAGAGAAAGAGAGTTATGTTACATAATCTTCATAGTAGATGTTTCAGCTCTATAAGCATTTTTTACTGCTAATAATACACTTATTACACATGTATAACATTACTGTCAAAAAAGTAATGTTTTATCAAATATAAACAATTTTAGTGCTAATAATACATTTATAACACATGCATTACTGTCAGAAATCCATGATTATTTCATTATGAATGACAGGCAGTACTTTATTACATAATCTTCTTCAATATTTATTTCTAATTTACTGCTCATAACACATTTATAATACATTTATAACACATGTATAATGGTATACTGTCAGAAATGCAAAAGTGCTGGCAGTGTTTAGGGACAGAAAGAGAGTTATGTTACACAATCTTCATCGTAGATGTTTTATCGCTATATAAGTAATTTCACAGCTTATAATACATTTATAACATGTGATAAAATACTGTGGAAAATGCAAAATAAACTGATTATTTTATTTGGAATGATTGGCAGTATTTAGGGACAGAAAGATTTATGTTACAATATGTTTTATTGTTATATAAGCAATTTGTGGCTTATAGTACATTTATAGCACATGCATAACATTATCATTCGGTCAGAAATTGTTAGCTGATTATTTCATTTGGAATGACTGGCAGTACTCCAGGACATTGAAGTAAGTGATTCATGTGTTCAGCAATTAATGTGTGACTCGTTTGCAATGAATAATTCATGTGTAGCCTAAAGAACCTGTGCAAGCCACCTGGTAATAACGTGGCAAAAAATTACATCAGTTAAACTAAATTACCCCTGTTTGAAACAGTGATGAATATGTGCTGATATCTGGCTCTGACTTCTGACTGGCTGTGTGCCTCAGGTAATGCAGTCAGCGAGTTACGTAAAAGAGCTCCGGAGAGCGGCCCAGTCAGTATCACAGCACCGCTCACAGAGCCATTAATAGCCAGCAAACCCACATCCCAAGTTAGCCAAGCCTATATCTAAAGATAGCCTTAGCATATCTATAGCCGTGGCCCACATAATTCTTCAGCAGAGTTTGAAATGACTGCAGCAAGCCAGCCAAGCTTCTGGAAGAAGAGAGGAAAAATAATGACCGCTTTTGACAATTCTGCTGCAGTTAGGAGCAGAGGAATGTATGAGGCGGATCACAGGACTCGCCGCCATTGACTGACACCCATTATACAGCTGTGCTTCTGTGCTGCTTCTGATTATCCAGCTGTTGAGAGCCTCATCGCCCCACTCACGGTGTTTGTGAATATGCAGCATGTGCTAAGGTCTGCTTGAAGTGTTATTTCGGAGTCGAGATAAAAAGGAGGGTGTTGTGTGCTTAATGAACGCCGGAGCCCGTGCTCCCATGTATGACAGGATAATTAGCTGCTAACGGTCGGGGGGAGCACTTCAAAGCCACGCTTCATACCCCCGGCACGGGATGAGTGACACATCTAACCAATCAGGTCTGCGTGACCCAGATCATTCGTTAGAGCTCGGAGGTCTATCTCACGCAGAACCATGCAAAAAAAAAAAAAAACATGAAATCTTACTGCGTGACACAGGATTTGCTTTCTTTCCACGCACATATACTGTACAGTATCGCTGATAACTTACTCCTTTAGCCTCAGACAAGCTCAACAGCATATGCAAAAGCAAACTTTAACTGTAAACAAATGGTATCTTTGGCTTAATTTCCTGGGTTTGTAAGAAACTTCCACTTTTACTCTTAGTCACTGAATGCCATCTCAGCAATTTATTGAATGACTATTCTCTTATTAATGATTTTGACTGTAACATTAGGGAATGAAACGATGATCCAGGAAGTGGTTTAAGACTGAGCTTTCAGTGTGTTGATGGAAGCGATCGACTCCATGTGTTTTGATCATCTTTCTAAATCCGATACAGATGTAGTCTTTGACACAAATGCAGTTTTTCTCAGCTTTTGTTCAAAATTTTGAACAGAAACTTGCCCACATTGAAGTTCTGATAAAAAAAAAAAATGCATGAAGCTAAAATAAAATTTTGTTTGTTGGTTAGTTTAAAAGCATGTTGCATGTTCAGATATTCATGCATACAACATAGTATTCTGGGGGCAATGACAATTTTGTGAAAATGATTAAAAATTCTCGCGGTGGCTGGCAACTTAAAAAAAAATGCTGGTTAGGAAAGAGTTAATCTGTGAACAATTTTGAAATAAAATTGTTTATAAGCAATTAAAAATAGATTGGCAGTAATCAGGGACAAGAAAGAGAGTTATGTTACATAATAATTAAGGGTAAATGTTAATAGAAGATATTTTATCTCTAAACAAGCAATTTTACAAAATCCAATACATTTATAACACATGTATAACATTATTATAGTGTCAAAAATGAAAACTTTGTGAAAGTGATCCAAAATGATGGCGGTGGCTGGCAGCT
>NW_015549556.1:160561-171828 GCF_001515605.1 Sinocyclocheilus anshuiensis | reverse complement strand
AGAGTTAATCTGTGAACAAAAATGCATGATTTAATAATAAATTTCTGTCAGCATTCGGCGACAGAAATATCTTTATGTTAGAATCTTCATAGCAATTTTACTGCTTGTAACACATTTATAATGCTCGAATAAAACATCTATAATTATTATTATTATTATTATTATTTAACTTTGAATGACTGGCAGTACCTATATGACCGCACAAGACTCCAGATAACCTGTGGAAGCGATGTGTCCAAGCAAGCGGTTATCATTACCTTGAATTTTCATTCAGAGTATCAGCTGAATATCTGAAGCTATTGCTGTATTTTTTTTTTCTTGAGCAAATTTCATAATGATAAGGAGGACGGAGGATGGAGACTCCGCCAGCAGAATGTAATATAAAGTAGGGAGCACGATGACACATCCCACATACAGTCCAGAACTAAACCTGAAAATCTCAATCACCACATGAGTGAAATACATTAAGGAAATATTTACCAACGGTTCACTTTGAAATCAGCATGTGACGCTGTTGCAGTAATTGTTTGCAGTTCCTAATCATCACATTCGGCCTCTAACTATGGAGAGGCGGTTTTAATAGCTCTCTGTTACCGTACTGCTCACATTTCAATCAGATTCTTGGGGAAATTCATGCTAGAGGCTGAATATTATATAATGGATCATTCAGAGGCCTGAAAAGTTTCCCTGACAAACTTTTTTTTCCAATAGCTATTTGGAGTTGATGGGAATTATTCCTTTTTTTGGTCTGTACACTGTTACATAAAGTAGCCTGATTGCGCTGGTTGTTTGAGACAGAGACAGCATGAAAACACACTCAAAGTCCTGTTTGGTCTTTTTATCGAAGAGCTTTATAAATGCCCACAATCATCAATGCACAGGATGTCACGATTCAGCAGAAGTTGTAATAGGACAGCAGTGTTATTGCGGAGGTGAACGCTGCATCATTAAATTTAAAATTTCCGTGAAAAGCATGATACAGTTTTCAGGATGCTTTCAAGAAGAACAGCATTTACAGTTTCCACAAAAATATTGGGCAGCACAACTGTTTTCAACATTGATAATAATCAGAAATGTTTCTTGAGCAGCAAATCAGCATATTAGAATGATTTCTGAACATCATGTGACACTGAAGACTGGAGTAATGATGCTGAAAATACAGCTGTGCATCACAGAAATAAATTACAGTTTAACAGATATTCACATAGAGAACAGCTGTTTTAAATTGTAAAAATATTTCACAAAATTACTGAATTTTCTGTATTTCTGATCAAATTGCTACACATGAGAGACTTATTTCAGAATCATTAAAAAATCGCAATTATTCCAAACTTTTGACCAGTAGTGTATTTATTTTTTTATTTATTTTTTAATTTTAGATATTCACATTTATGTGTATGAAATCAGCAAGGGAGCACTTACTGTATATTGTGCATGGTATTGTACCTCAGTGAAAATGTTCGATACAAATGAAAGTGACCTCAACGCAGGACAGGGTTCAGCTGAAACATGAAACAGCAGCAGCACGTGTTTTTATGTCTGTTGCCTTTGCATCGCCTTTCCAGTGCGTGTTATTCACGGATCAGCGCCACAGATGACATTTTGCAGTAGGCTTTGGCAGAGAGTCAGCTGTCACTCTCAGGAATGCTAACCTCTCTGCGGCCGCCGCTACCTGCTCCGCACTTTCTCACACACACCAACCCACAATTACCCACTCAAATCACTGCAGATGGAGCTCTGCTAGCAATCCTGCTCACGTCGCCGTTCACTGACTACCTTACAGCGCTGTCTGAGCAACCGAAGGCGTGTCTGAGAACAGGTCGAGTAAACACACACACAGAACCAGAGATATCCAGAATGACACTGAATGAGGCATTTGAGTTCTAAAATAGAAATAATGTTCAAAGCATCGAAAAAGCTAAATACTACACTCACTATACGTATGTTATACTGAAGCTGTTATTTCTAGGCAAGATATTTAAGCATCACAGGAAGAAGATGCCTGTTGTTCTGAATATCAGCAGGTGATCACAGCCGTGTTGCTATATAAGAAACTTCTACTTTTTCTGTTGACCACAGTGGTCACTAAATCTCATCTCAACAGTCTATTAAGTGTTTATGCTGTAATTAATGGTTTTTATATAAACATCAACATTTGCGACCAGTTCTGTGAACAGCTGTAAAAAAATCTGTGAACAGTTTTGAGATAAAGTCCATACTTATTTACTTATTTACCTACCTACCATTGGACAATATATTCATTTATTTTAATGTGATCTGGTTGTGATGAAAACAACAACAAAAATTCACTTGAATTTATGATTAAATGGCTCACTCATGGGCCATAAAGACAGTCACTTGTGTCGTTCCTGAATTACTGGAACTAGTAGTGTTTTTAATCGAATCGGGTATGTTTGAGCAAATCATTTGAATGAATGATTCAGTGAGAGTCACTTGTCGCCACCTACTGGTCTAATGAAAGAGTTACTGAAAAATGACCACTAATGCACACACTGAGAGTCTATTTTCATTAAAGGAGAACAAAGTAACTGGCCATATTGTATCTAAAATGTAACATTATAAACTTGTTTTTTTTCCACACATTTTCAGAAAGCAGCTATTAAAGGCCAGTTTGGTGTCGTGCTACCAGAAATAATCGTTCTCACTCTCCACGTTTTGGCCACAATGTGCTGTTTCCCTCGAGCTGCTGCTGGTGTATAATTTAGCTCCAGTGAGACGAGCGGCAGCTGAAAGCACCGGAGTGGGAAGAGGAATATTTTCTGAGTTGAATAATCCAGCTGCAATCTCTGCCATTATGAGGGCCGAGGCTGACAAAAGGATGTGATTTTTACCCTATAGACTGTAATTACTATTGCAGGTTCTCATTGTGCTCCTTCCAGTTAAAACGCAATGTGTCCCAACGCTAATGACTTCTTCCTGATGTGTTCATTCATCCTTTACACTTAGGCAATCTGTTTACCCAATATGAAATTTACTCTATAGCCCACTCACTCTCTCGGCATCTCGGAGAAAAGATGCAGGGATTACTGTTCATTGTAGCTGCGTCGAGCCCATCTGTGACCTAGAAAGGTTGCACAGACCCTTTAAGCTCGTGCTGCTATCTAGTTAAATGGCTTCAGGAGCCGTTGTGGGGTGAGGGCATTGCCTAAACGAGCTCATTTGAATAATTTCGTTTACCCCGAGGAACGCCTGTTAGATGCACCGCAGGAACGGAAGCGGCTGCTTAGATGATTACGCAACGGACATTATCAGCGAAATTAGGCGTTTTCTGTCTCTGTTAGCAGTTTGTGTTGGGCTTCGAGGGGAAGGAAGAAAGGTGAAGAGTGTAATTTGTACGATGTTAAAATATAGTCTCCTGCCCTAGTTAATTGTAGATGACAACCGGCCCGACACAGCAACGTTGCTCAATCAGTGCACTGTAAAAGCCACCAGGGAAATTAACTAAATGAAATGAGTTGTTTCTCTTAAATATCACTGAGGAAGTACAGAAAAAGTATATTATGAACAGTATATTACAATACAATATATGGTGCTCAATTTGAAACATATGCTGTGTGTGTGTGTGTGTGTGTGTGTGTGTGTGTGTGTATATATATATATATATATATATACATAAACACGCTTGAATGAATGTTTCAATGACACACTAATAAAGACAGTCACTTGTTTCATTCCTAAATGAATGAATCTTGTGAACTTAATGACTAGTTCCCAACATGCTTTGCGTCAGTCTGTATAAGGAGAATAAATGTTGAAAATAGGTGTTATTTTGGGTGTTTTTGCACAAGATTAGTACATGGAGAATGTTCTATTACGTTGGGACTTACAGGGGTTTCTGTTATCTTGCAGTTTTGCAGGTTTAGGTCATTTTTAAGTCAAAGATATTGCTTGTTACTAAATTACAGCGCTGAGCATTAACTAGTTACATGTAACAGTGTTACATTTATTTTGTAATTAAATTGCGTAACGATAATAGTAAGTACATGCAACATGTGTAACAAGGACACCTTAAAATGAAGTGTTACCAAAAAAAACAAATTAGTTACTTATGAAAATGTTAATGATTACAAAATGGGTTACAACTGAATACTTCTTGTATTAATATTTACTATTTCTTATGATTTTCAATCTGTATTTAACCTCAGAACGATCTCAAAGTAAAAAGATGCACTAAAGTCTGATTTTGTGGTGGCTGTGCTTTAGAATTAAATGATTATAATCTTAATTTAAGTGATGAAGGATTTTGAAAGTCTGACAGTAATCAGTGTTGAATATACTTAACCCTGCCTGTTTTCAATGTTTGAAAATAATTAACAGGTGAAAACATTCATTAGAAATTTAGAAAAGTGATCAAAAAGTAATAAATGTCATCAGTAACATTACTTTAATAAAGTAATTGTCTACTTATCACATTGCAAATCAGGTAATTTGTAATCTGTAACCTATTACCTTTCCAAAGTAACCTTCTGCTTAATCTTGAAAATGTATTTTTACCTGATCTAACCTATAAAAGTTACTTATATATTAAATACCATTTTTAAATCAGTTGATTTAGAAGTTATCACAAGAAGCACTGTTTTGCACTTTTTTACAGTGCATGTTTATTAACTCTAGACAGGGAGTGTTCAAGAAACCCTTCTCTCTCTCTCTCTCTCTCTCTCTCTCTCTCAGTGTTAATGGTTTGTTATTAGCGAGAATTGGACCTTAAAATAAAGTGTGACTGAAATAAATGTTCTTTAGTGTAGTTGATGGTTCCATTAAGAGTCGTTAACATCCATGGAATCTTTCCACTGCACAAAAGGTTCTTTATAGAAGTTTCTGAGAACTGATCACTGATTCTTCTATGGCATCGCTGGAAAAAAAAAAAAAAACTTTTGGAAACTTTATTTTAATAGCGTGCATCTAGTGCCTCCAGTGGCCCTGAAATGACACACTTCACCTTTCATGTGGAGTTGGAAATAAGTTCTTCTGACAGTGCACTTGTTCCTGTGAGGATGTGGTGCAGTTCCAATTAATATTAAAAATGGCATGAGACATAACGGACCTAATATTGATAAAATTACGCTCCTCTTTTGGATGACAGGGGTTTGCGAAATGTGTCCAATGGTGCCAGACTATCCGGAAAGCATTGATTGAATTAAATCCTGCTCGAAGTCCATACACACCCGACCGCATAAGATACAGAAAGTCCACTGCTCAGACTATGACAGCGGTATTATTTACCTGAAATTAGGTGCATGGGCTCAGGACCAAGGTGGTGTAATAATACTTGGAGGAAGTATATATATTCTGTTAGTTTTCTTTTTTTTTGAAAGAAGGTGTGTGTGTGTGTGTGTGTGTGTGTGTGTGTGTGTGTGTTTATGTGTGTGTGCTTGCAAAAAGTAAAATGACTTAAGATATTAAGTCTTGTTTTCTGAAAAATGAATCAAAATTTTGTTAATTTTTGCTTGAAACAAGGCGAAATATACACCAATGGGGTAAGAAAAATAATCTTGACTCAAAGGGAAAACAAAATAATTTTTCTTGCCCCATTGGCAGACATTTTTTTTTAGTTCTTTTAAGCGAAAACTAACACAATTTTGATATATTTTTCAGAAAACAAGACTTAATATCATTTTACATATGATATAATTTTATATCATTTTACATATCATTTAAAGTAATTTTACTTTTTGCAAGCACATAGATCTAGATTCAAGAATGTTTAGATATTTGTGCTGGAAAACAAGGCAAAAATACTATGAAAATATTTTTTGTAACGAAGGCTGCATTTATTTGATACAGTAAAATACAGTAAAAATTTGAAATATTATTACAATTTAAAATAATGTTTTCTATGTGAATATATTGTAAAATGTAATTGATTGCTGTGATCAAAGCTGAATTTTCAGCATCATTACTCTTATTATCAATGTTGAAAACGGTTGTAGTTTTATAAAAAGTACGTTATATACGTTAAATTGCATGGTTTGTAGTTCTGATATTTGACTGGACAATGATAGACAGGTTAGGTCAACTGATGATGATGGAACATCATTAATAACCTGTCACTCAATAAAACCTAATTGCCCTTTGTTTTTTCTAACCTAATTTAGCTTTCGATTAGCTTAATGCATTTGACATCTCTTACTAAAGAGGTTTTGTGAGGGGTTTAATTCATATATTCATATTATTCATCATATTAATGCTAATCATTGTTAATGTGGGTGGCAAAAACATCTTCAAACAGTGTGAGGTACAGTCTTAACAAATTAATTCTGTCTGACATGAATAGCATGCACTGAATGAATGAAGTCAAGCTGTCGCATCCCAGAAGCGCCGGAGCAAACGCAACAACCAGCGTTCGCAGCGCATGCTTAAATATAGTATCAGCCGTTCAGTCAGTGATTACAGCTAGAGATGAGAAAAAGTGTCTCAGGCAACTCATCTGTTAAATCAGTGAGCAGATCACGGAAACACAGGCCCTCCTCTGGCTTTGGCTGCAGTGTAATCAGGGATTTAGAGCTCCTAATTGCTCCTTTGGAGTCATTGTGCTGGATAAATGAATTAGATTTTTAATCCTTCATGCCAGCAGGCCATATTCATCTGATCCTTCTGTGTTTATGCCACAAAGTGACAGGAAAAACACACCTAAACCAAAGTCTGAAGAACATTTAGAGATATTACTCCTTATTTCCTTATTATTCCTTGAATCAACAATGAACTGATTTCTCAAACTGAGTAATATTATAGTCTTTTTAGTGTGTGTGTGTGTGTGTTTATGTGTGTGTGCTTGCAAAAAGTAAAATGACTTAAGATATTAAGTCTTGTTTTCTGAAAAATGAATCAAAATTTTGTTAATTTTTGCTTGAAACAAGGCGAAATATACACCAATGGGGTAAGAAAAATAATCTTGACTCAAAGGGAAAACAAAATAATTTTTCTTGCCCCATTGGCAGACATTTTTTTTTAGTTCTTTTAAGCGAAAACTAACACAATTTTGATATATTTTTCAGAAAACAAGACTTAATATCATTTTACATATGATATAATTTTATATCATTTTACATATCATTTAAAGTAATTTTACTTTTTGCAAGCACATAGATCTAGATTCAAGAATGTTTAGATATTTGTGCTGGAAAACAAGGCAAAAATACTATGAAAATATTTTTTGTAACGAAGGCTGCATTTATTTGATACAGTAAAATACAGTAAAAATTTGAAATATTATTACAATTTAAAATAATGTTTTCTATGTGAATATATTGTAAAATGTAATTGATTGCTGTGATCAAAGCTGAATTTTCAGCATCATTACTCTTATTATCAATGTTGAAAACGGTTGTAGTTTTATAAAAAGTACGTTATATACGTTAAATTGCATGGTTTGTAGTTCTGATATTTGACTGGACAATGATAGACAGGTTAGGTCAACTGATGATGATGGAACATCATTAATAACCTGTCACTCAATAAAACCTAATTGCCCTTTGTTTTTTCTAACCTAATTTAGCTTTCGATTAGCTTAATGCATTTGACATCTCTTACTAAAGAGGTTTTGTGAGGGGTTTAATTCATATATTCATATTATTCATCATATTAATGCTAATCATTGTTAATGTGGGTGGCAAAAACATCTTCAAACAGTGTGAGGTACAGTCTTAACAAATTAATTCTGTCTGACATGAATAGCATGCACTGAATGAATGAAGTCAAGCTGTCGCATCCCAGAAGCGCCGGAGCAAACGCAACAACCAGCGTTCGCAGCGCATGCTTAAATATAGTATCAGCCGTTCAGTCAGTGATTACAGCTAGAGATGAGAAAAAGTGTCTCAGGCAACTCATCTGTTAAATCAGTGAGCAGATCACGGAAACACAGGCCCTCCTCTGGCTTTGGCTGCAGTGTAATCAGGGATTTAGAGCTCCTAATTGCTCCTTTGGAGTCATTGTGCTGGATAAATGAATTAGATTTTTAATCCTTCATGCCAGCAGGCCATATTCATCTGATCCTTCTGTGTTTATGCCACAAAGTGACAGGAAAAACACACCTAAACCAAAGTCTGAAGAACATTTAGAGATATTACTCATTTCCTTATTATTCCTTGAATCAACAATGAACTGATTTCTGAAACTGAGTAATATTATAGTCTTTTTAGAGCTGCTTCACAGCAGAATTGACTTCTGTTCGCATCATTGAATCTTTTTTTTTTCTTGTTTATTATTACTGTGAAGCTGCTTTGAAACCATCTGTATTGTATAAAGCGCTATAGAAATAAAGGTGACTTGAGTTTTTCTCAAAGCCACAAAAATGCATTTATTTAGATCTCAACAAGACTGAAGGCTGGGGGGAAAACAACACTGGTCCCATATTACTGGGAAAGAAATGTACAGTGTATTTGGATAGTTGGCACTTTTTATTTTCCTTTAAATTGTTGTTATTGGACATGTATTGCACATCCTCATTAACCCTGTGTTTATATAACAGTTTTATATTTATCTTTGCCATCATCTAATATTCACTTAAAGTTAATATTTACAAACACTAATCATTTCATAATATTATAATCTTAATCCATTTTTCATACTGGGCATCTCTAAATACTGTTATGATGAGTAAACTCACTTGTCATTTTATTTGTGTGGTCTATTTAGACTTTGTTAGACAAAACAGTGTAGTGTTTTAATATCAGTTTTAATACCATTTATCATCCATAACATAAAAATAAGTATCGCCTTGCCTGTATTGGTTCAGGATTGTATCTTAGGCCTTATAAATAGACACAATTTCCTTGAAGGTTTTTTAAACACCATTTTGGCTTTGCTATTACATTTTTTAATTAGTCCAGCAGTGTGGATTTTTAAAGGAAAAAATATTCAGTGTTAGACACTCAATTAAGGTAATAAATAAATACAATATATATATATATTCATGGATAGTAATTATGCTGGTTAACACAGGTTCAGAAGTCATGTAGCATGCTATCTTGTCTTATTGTTTTATTAAAGAGCATAAAGTTCTTGAAACTTCTAGAATCACTTATAATGCATTCATATAGTGCTAAAATAGAAACGTCGTGTGTCGCCGTCACGGCTGGTTAGGACAAAAACCCTGATTAACATGGAAAAGAGACCTTTTATCGTCGGATGTGCTGTATATATACAACTTTTAATTTATCGCTGAGTGGGTCATAAAAGCCCACGCTGGGAATGGCAAAAAATTATTGTAGTTAATTAATTTCACATATTGACACTCGCTTCAAATATCATGTTGGACAACCTTCAAGTCAAAGGGTTCTAAACTCAATTCCATTTTTGTTCAAACAGTTTAATAAAATGAGTTATGATCCTAGCATAATTTCAGCGCCCTGCTTGGTTGACCAAAGTAAAAGTAAACTGACCCTCAAGGTGATTCTAATGCATCTTTGATGATCGAGGAACGCAAACTGATTATTTCATCACTCTCTCTCTCTGTCACGCAGGTTGTGGGTCAGATCGACAAACTCACATCAGATTTTGACTTCGACCTGGAGCCCGACGACTGGACGGTGGCGACGGCGAGCAGCACATCGAGCAGCGAGCGTGGCTTGGGTGAGGCTTTCAGACTGGACTTCCTCAGCCAAGACATGCTCTCCGACGGCTGGGACTTCTGCAACTTCCTAGAGGCCTCCAACCGGAAAGCACAGCGAGAGGAGACAGACGAGGGCCAGGGGAGGCCGTCATCATCCACCGCCAGCGTCTACTCACAGATGAACGGGGGCCTCCCTATCCCCAACGGGCCCCTAATCATCACCCCGGACTCCTCCAGCGAAGAGGCATCCAGCTCCACGCACAGCCAGAAAACCTCCCGCACATCCGGCACCAGAGAACGCGTCCGCTTCAGCGACAAGATCCTCTACCACGCCTTGTGCTGCGACGACGACGAAGACGAGGAGGACGACGATAAAGGGGACTGCGCGACCCCGGACACAGACAGCGAGCCCAGTCCCCTGGCCTGTTCGCCGGTACCGTCCTCCTCTGAACACCCGCCGGGCCTCTACAACTGCAGGGAGACGGCGTCTGCGGGCCCCTCGCCCGTGAAGGCACCGGTGGTGGGCTCGCACACGCTACCCAGGAAAGGTCTTCTCAACACGGGCTGCCGGAAAAAACTGCTACGGAACAGCAGCACACAGACGGTTTCGGATAAGAGCACTCAGACTGTACTGCCCTACGTCCCCGCCAAACAGAAAAACAAGGACCTCTGAGAGAACAGGCGACTTTACATATACAAAACACCTGCGGACTGAGACAGGATTACAAAGAACTGTATACTATTTAATATTAAATACATAGCTAATAGATAAAAAAAAAAAAAAACAACAACAAATGAATTACTAAATAAATTATATATGGGAAAATTTCAAGACTTGCTCAAGTCATTTTATGACTATTGCACATGTTCAAAATCCCTTCATACATTATGAGAGCTTGGTTTCCTTTGAGCATTATTCCGTTTAGGATTTATTGAGGTCGAGGTCTTTAAAGTGTTCATGTGAAATCTGCTGAAGTTAGGAAAGTCTCAAATGCTGTTTTGACCACAAGACCAACACTACTGATGTTTTATGTTTCTTAAAGAAGTCTCTTCTGCTCATCAAGGCTGTGTTTATTTGCTCAAAAATACAGTACAAACATGTAAAAAAAAAAATGATGTAAAATATTATTAACATTTAAAATAACTGTTTTCTACTGAAATATATTTTAAAATGTAATTTATTCCTGTGAATATTTTTTCTATATTTTTGTTGAAACAATGACACACTACCATTCAAAAGTCAAGTCAAGTCAAGTCAACTTTATTTATATAGCGCTTTTAACAATACAGATTGTGTCAAAGCAACTGAACAGCATTAATTAGGAAAACAGTGTGTCAGTAATGCAAAATGACAATAGTAAACACTCATTTTTCAGTTAAAGACAGTTCATCATTGAATTCAGTGATGTCAACATCCAGCTCAGTTCAGTTTAAATAGTATCTTTGCAATCATTTGCAATCAAAAAGTCTGGGGTAAATAAATAAATAAATAAATACACTTTTTTTTATTCATCAAAGAATCCTAAAATTAAAAATAAATAAAAATATGTATCATGGTTTCCACAAAAATATGAAGCAGCCAGTATTATCTTAGTATCATTGAGATACTATAATATTTAGAATTAATATTATTTTAAAGTTTTAGTAATTCTGTTTTTTTGTTTTTTTATTATTTCATTAGGTTTACACACACACA
>NW_015549556.1:157813-159818 GCF_001515605.1 Sinocyclocheilus anshuiensis | reverse complement strand
CACAGACACACACACACACACACACAGACACACACACACACACACACAGACACAGACACACACACACACACATATATATATATATAGTTTTAGTTATTTTTGTACATAAAGTTAAACTTAATGAAAATAAGAATATGGTTTATTTTTGGTTTTTAATAATCAGAAATGTTTCTTGAGCGGCAAATGGTCTGTAAGTTTTTAAAGAAATTAATATTTTTATTAGCGAGATTGCATTAAATTGATCAAAAGTGACAGTAAAAGACATTTGTTATGTTATGTCTATTTCAAATAAATTCTATTATTTTGAACTTTCTATTCAGCAAAGAATCCTGAAAAATACAATGTATCACAGTTTCCATGAAAATATTGTGCAGCAGAACTGTTTTCAACATTGATAATAATCAGAAATGTTTCTCGAGCAGCAAATCAGCATATTAGAATGATTTCTGAAGATCATGTGACACTGAAGACTGGAGTAATGATGCTGAAAATACAGCTTTGATCATAGAAATAAATATTAATAAAATTAATAAAAATAAGATATTCACATAGAAAACAGCTGATTTAAATTGTAATAATATTTCACAATTTTTACTGTATTTGTCATCAGATAGATGCAGCCCTGGTGAGCAGAAGAAGCTTCTTTCAAAAGCATTACACAATCTTAGTCTCTACAGGCGGTAGTCAGGTAAATCTCCTTTGATTTTTCCGAGTATTTGAGGATTGCACCCTCAGTTCAGAGCCTTTGGTTGGGTGGGATGAGGGATGGGATAAAAAAATGGCATATTTTGAAGTGCCTGCTTTCCTCTCTGACATTTACACTGCTTCGCTTGCCTCTCTCCTCTCGGCGGGGAGGTCGAGGTCGTTGGGGGTGACGACTTGAATCTCGGTGCACAAAGCCGAGATGTGAAAGGTTATGTCTCCCTATTCTTGGGCCCAGTGGGGATTGTGAACTCAATAGTGCTGTGTTTTATTCAAAGGGAGGTTGCCAATAGCACAGCGGATCGATCCTCAGCGAGGGGCTTCCATGCTGAGTCCTCGTCTCGCGCTTTCGAGGGTCTTTAACAAAAACCTGCCTCTCTGCTAGAGCTCGTGGTATTTACTCCACAGCGCATACAGCTTTGATCACAGAAATAAATTACAGTTTAATATATATTCATATAGAAAACAGCTGTTTGAAATTGTAATATTATTTCACATTTTTTCAGTGGGGATTGTGAACTCAATAGTGCTGTGTTTTATTCAAAGGGAGGTTGCCAATAGCACAGCGGATCGATCCTCAGCGAGGGGCTTCCATGCTGAGTCCTCGTCTCGCGCTTTCGAGGGTCTTTAACAAAAACCTGCCTCTCTGCTAGAGCTCGTGGTATTTACTCCACAGCGCAAAAACAATCCTGTGAGTGGGAGGAACGCAGAAAAGAGAGCGAAATTATACATTAGAGAAAACGGAGAGGCGAATGAAGGGCAAAGTAGCCCAGCAAAATGAGTGTTTGAAGACAGATTGTTCTTAATTACCCCCTCGGCGTAATCATTAACTCAGATTCCTCTCCCGCGGGAGCCGAGACGGTCAGACCCATAGATCCTGAATGACCGGCTTGCTCCGCAAACCTCCATCTAATGGGCTTCCAAACACACTTCTTCCACGTTCAAGACGAGACGTTTATCTTGTGAAATCTGCTGGTGGGTCATTAGGTCAGATTGTGGATTAAAGTCAAGCGTGCTGATTGCTGACGGTTGGTGTAAACTCAAGAGGATGCATTATAGGCTGTTATGCTGAAATGTCAGCCTGTGTCACCGATAGAGAGGCAGATGAAGATCTCTGCCGACACTACAGCAAACCAGAGGTTATTAAGAGACCTGCTGTTCCACAGTTTGCAATAATGAATGTCTAAAACTCACAATCTCACAGGAATTCCTCAGCAACGTCTCCATTATAACATTTTATTACTAAAAATTCACCATGGCTACTACAGTGACTGGCAGTCAAATATATATATATATATATATA
>NW_015549556.1:130656-152194 GCF_001515605.1 Sinocyclocheilus anshuiensis | reverse complement strand
TAAGTTTTTAAAGAAATTAATATTTTTATTAGCGAGATTGCATTAAATTGATCAAAAGTGACAGTAAAAGACATTTGTTATGTTATGTCTATTTCAAATAAATTCTATTATTTTGAACTTTCTATTCAGCAAAGAATCCTGAAAAATACAATGTATCACAGTTTCCATGAAAATATTGTGCAGCAGAACTGTTTTCAACATTGATAATAATCAGAAATGTTTCTCGAGCAGCAAATCAGCATATTATAATTATTTCTGAAGATCATGTGACACTGAAGACTGCAGTAATGATGCTGAAAATACAGCTTTGATCACAGAAATAAATTACAGTTTAATATATATTCATATAGAAAACAGCTGTTTGAAATTGTAATATTATTTCACATTTTTTAAATTTTTACTGTATTTTTGATCAAATAAATGCAGCCTTGGTGAGCAGAAGAGACTTCAAAAACATTACAAAATTTTGATCTGTAGTTTACATGTGTTCAATTTGTATTAACTAAGGGGCTTTGGTGGATTTGGACTATGCCACACATTATTATGAAAGAATCAGCATAGTTTATTGGATTGCAGTCGAGACAATGAAGACAATCATCCAGCAATGGCAGTGTCAGCAAATCGACTGCGCCCATGCTGGCAAACTGAGCCTGACATTTTGCTCACATTTCCATTCATCTCGTGTGTTTAATGTTGGCGGGGCTTTGTGGTGAAGGATGCATTGAATAACAATCAAAGGATCACACCCCGCTGCTCCAGCTGCCATTTCTTTCGGTTAGATTGAAGACCAACAGGTCATCAGACGCATTAGCATAAACAAGCAAAGCAGCGGCTGCAAGAAAATCCATCTATCACCAGAAAAACAGACCAAGAGCAGCACCTTCACAGTCAGTATGGGCTAAAAACACTGAGTGAAGCTTCTTGTGTTTTACTAACATGCCTCTAAGTGATCAGATCGTCATCGACAGCTTTGTCATTAAATGAACAGATGAGTTTGAGTACAAACGGGTTGTATGAAATATGGCAGTGTGTATCTTTTATCAAGGATCAATTATTGCGTGTGTAAAAATGTGACCAGTTTATACTAGATCTTCTCCAGTCAGCCATACAGCGCTGTTCTGCCCACCAACAAACAAGTGCGGGGGATTATTTAGCCAATTAAAGAGGATAATGAAGTGGATCTGCTGATACAGTCCTATTGGAGACTGCAGTCCAAGAGACGGGAACTAATAAGCCTTCAATCTGAGAGAGTGGCAAACATTTTTAACTACTATCAGACAGCATCTCAAACAGCCTCCAGGCCATCGTTACTTTGTACCTGAACAGAACAGCAACGTTTCATTAAGACTGTTAAGACTTTTGTCAAGTGTTTATTTCAGGGGAAAAACCTCAGGCCCTCAGTCCAGCTGACATCCACAGGATCTCTGGATCTGGACGCAGGTTTGTCACAGCTAAACATTATGGCTCCTTTACTGGATTTTAGAAAGAGTGATGGATAATTTAGCATGCTTTCTGTCATTCGGACAGGTTAAAAAATAAGTTATCTGGTCTGTTGCATCCCCTACTCAACCCTGAAAATCCTGAAATAACACATATGAAATAATAGTATATGTATATATATATATATTTTTTTTTTTAATTGAGCAGCTTATTTAACCTATTTAAAGAAAGTTTGCATATATGTGCATCATATTTGCTCCATCAGGCTTTTGTGGCTCATATAGTGAGAATATGATGGAAAAACAGCTCAATTTTTATCAGACTCAAACTGAGCAAAAATATGCAATTTGTTGCAGATGCTGATATTTCTGTGATGAAACTCTGATGCTTGTAATGCAAATGAATGAGATCTTTCTAACAGTGCAGCAGATGCTGACATAAAATGATCTAAATATCAGTTGTCGCTCTATATCTCCAGTAATCTGTCTCAGTAAGAAGAGATTGAAATGACCTGAACATATAATGCAGTGATTGAGAGCTGAAGAAATAAAGGCTCCTCAGAAGATGTGAGATGTTCTGGAGGCTTGTGAAGATCATTCCTCCGCTGAGGAACAGTGAAAGTAAAGCTTCTGGAAACAAACGCTCCTCAAAAGATCCTGAGGATCAGATTTGAGACTCTAAAACATGACTGATGGAGAATCAAGTAAAGCTGAGCTGCTTCAGTCCAGTAAGTGTTCATCTGGAGATATTACTGCAGTTATTCTGACGCTTACTTGATCAAAAGATTTCGATAAACTGGATAAATACTGGATATTGACTGGATAAAAAAAAACTCTAAACTATCAATCAGACGACAGAAGGCATGCAGGAGATTGTGTGTGAAACAGGTTTAACAGCAGAGTTTTAATCATACTGGTAATTTAAAGACCTTAGAAATGTGCATATCAAGGCTTTATAGGGTTAAGAAACAGTAAAGGATGCTTGCATGGATTTGAAGTGAAGAAAAAGAGAAAGATGAATCAAGAACTGGCGAGAGAAAGCAGAGATTGCAGATGTTATCCAGTTGGAAAGTTACCAAACTACATTGTCTGCTCTTTTTCATAAGAATAAACCGAAAAGGCAGAGAATCCTCAATACAGCACTATTTTTTATGATATAAAGTGTTATACAATATTTTAATGACGCACGGCAGTAAATTTACACCTCGACAAAGTAAACGATAATGACTTGTAGCTCAACCTCTGTACTGCTTGTGTAGTTTTATGTGGACACCGTAAATATGGTTTTAGCGATCTGATGACAAAGTGTCTGATTGTGAGCCGATCGCTGAACGTGCATAATCCTTATCTTCACCCATCATCTTGTTACAGCAAATCACTCCACACTTTTGTGCCCATTCTTATGCTTTTTTTCATGAAACACAAGCCGTATCACAAAACCACAGCAATCAGGGCACACCGCGCTGTAGTAAAGGGATGCCAGCTGTGTGTTCAGGGTCCATGAGGAAGAGCTGGATACAGTTGCACTGATTACTGAGGACTGGCTCACTCGAGGAAGCTACTCAGACTTGATTTGTTTCATCTCTGTCATTTACTTCCTGCCGCAAACTGAACAAACTCTTTCTCTTCCCTCAACCTCTCTAATATTTTCTCTCTCCACAGAGGCTGGTGTGATTTTTTATTCATGTGTGTGATTTGTGTCTGTTTGATGTTCCACTGAAGCCCAGTAAATGACCCTGGACTAACATCTGAGTTACTATGCCTACTGCAGGTGCATTAAAATCACTTTTAAACAGGATTTTATATATATAAATATATATATATATATATATACTGTATATATATATATACTGTATATACAGTCAAACCAAAAATTATTCAGACACCAGAAATCATTTTTGATATTTTTTAATCAAAAAATAGTTCTATAGCACTATAGTTCATTTATGTAAGTGAGGATAGCAAAATAAAGTAAACTGTGACATATTATACCCAAACATTCTTCATACTCTGGACAACCAGTAAAATTGATTTAAAAAAAAAAATTGGGACCAAAAATTATGTTTTGCAAAGTGTCATCTGACATCATCAAGATTAATGTGTTCTGACACAGTTTAACTCTAGTTCTTGTCATATTTTATTACCATTTTCTAATCTATAGCGAATAAACTATGGTAATGTGTGCAATGTTGAAGGTGTCTGAATAAATTTAGGTTTGACTGTACATAGTAATGGACTGTATCAAACTTTAGCTTTTTATATGATAAGCAATAACCTTTTACAAAGAGGGATTTCATCAAAATGTGTGTGTTTTTTTTACAGAATTAAATCCACATTATAAATGTTCAATAGTTTAAGTATAAATTTAATATTTAAAAAGTTTTTTTTTTTTTTACTTTTGCATATATTGTGGCATTTTAAACTGATTGTGTGCACAAACCAAAATAGTTCCAAATTAAAATTAAGTAAAAAAATAAATAAATTAAATTTTCATGAAAAAAGTCTAATTGGACATATATGTTTGATAATGTGTGTATGTTGCAGAGAATGTAAAATCTTGTAATCATTAGCTTCATCTCACATGGTCACCTTTACAGTCTCAAATACTCAGGTATTAAAGCTCTTTGATGCATTAGTTCAATGGGAACTGGAATATTCACATCGTCGCTGGCATGATGCAACACTAACATATGATTGGTTTAATTTTAAAGGCATCTTAGCTGTTGTTTTAGTCTTGTTTATAAAAAAAGCATAACTAATTGAGTATTGATATGAAAATCATTTCAGAAATACTCCATAAATAATGTATTTTTATTCTACTTCATTCTCCATGCAGAGTATGAGGATGATGCAAACGGATATCAGCTTGATCATTCAAGATGAATCAATGTCTGTGTTTGCACAAAGCACGAACGTGTAGCATTAAACGCAACATAAAATGATATGTAAAACTCAAAAGGGTGGTGCATGTCATCAAATTGTTTTTATATGAAAAATTTAATTAAAAAAAATAAATTACGATTTAATTGACAACTTAATCAGATATATTTCTATGAAAAATAATGATTCTTAATAATGACAAAATATTGCTTATTCAATAAACACAAGATCAAATACAGTGTCACTTAAATGTTCATGTGATTTTATGATTGATTAAAAGTAGATAAATATGACTGAAAGACAAGCTCAGGTAAGCTGGTGATCTTAACTTAAGCTTACATGCTTTGGCTACAAAGATATATATATATATATATATATATATAAAAATATACATCAGATATATTTCTATGAAAAATAATGATTCTTAATAATGACAAAATATTGCTTATTCAATAAACACAAGATCAAATACAGTGTCACTTAAATGTTCATGTGATTTTATGATTGATTAAAAGTAGATAAATATGACTGAAAGACAAGCTCAGGTAAGCTGGTGATCTTAACTTAAGCTTACATGCTTTGGCTACAAAGATATATATATATATATATATATATATATAAAAATATACTGTAAATGAGAGCCAGACAGAGACTGAAATGCCTGTAATGAACAACGTGGATGCAGAGAATGGCCAGAAACATCTGCTGTACAAGATACACATGCATGAATCTCAATACGAACGGATGGAGCACAATAAGATAAACAGAACATAATTATAATACACTTCAGACCTGCAGTTTTTGTGGGTATGTGAAGTGGGCTGTGAGGATTTTTCATTTTTTCTGCTATCTTGACTAAAAGAGCAGGCTAGGGATAATGAAGAGCGCTGAACGCCGGCGCGGGGTTAATTATGAGCTGGGAAGTATGTGCTGGACCATACGATGAATTAGTTTAATCAGCGAGATCCACCCACATGCTTCCTGAGGAGAATTTTCAGGACCACGGGAGCAAATCATTTTCAAGCTGATCAAGTTTGCATTACTTCAGTGTGTTAGTTGCTGAAGTCCTTCTGCAGTTTTTATTTTTCTTTCTGGTCTAATGCTTCATTCTCTTGTTTTGCATCACTAGGTGTACCAAGCAGTTTTTTCCCCCACATATATGTATATTGTAAAATGTTCTTGATTATTGTTATTGTGCATATAGTAGTATACTTGCACTCTAGATCATCCAGTAATAATTCAGTCTTCCCAGGGGCCTGAATAATGTAGGGCTCTATGATTTGCGCGATGCAGAAAACATGAATGAAATCATAGAATTCAGGCAGAAAAATGAAATTTACTGTATAACGGGGAATGTGACGGAGTTTGGCAAAATTTGGATGAATATATCAAAAGAAATGTCTGTGTCTGTGAATACTAGAGCACTGCTACTACACATACTGTAACATGTGTGACACTCGTCTCAATATATGATCACGTGAACACATGAACTTCATCTCCAGAGCTGCTCTGAGACTCACTACAGCGCTTACTTTGTGAAAAACTATCATCAGATACACACAGAAACTCAGAGATCTTCACTGCAACCTGCCAAACTAAAGGATTGGTTTAACTTGAAGAAACTGTTACACAAATATAATACTATTGTACAGTAGAATGCACTTCTCAAAGCAATAATTATAATACAATGCATTCATTTGAACACCACTGTTTTTGATGATAAATTTGGAATCCACATAAATTAAAGCAGACAACTTATTAACTAATTAGAGTTGAATGAATTCAAAAAATACATTTTGATTGATACATTTTATTTAAATCATTAAACAAAATAAAAGAAACGTGTAAATGGAAAACATGGAATTTTGGAAAAAATTAAACAAATTTCATAGGGTATTATTATTTTCAAAATTAACAATTATTTAAAAAAATATTATTGTTTAAATTAGTTATTAAATTCTTACATGGTTAAAGTTGAATGAAATCAGTTACTGTTTTCTGATTATTAAAATTGAATTAAACCATTAAAACGGAAAACACAGAATTTAGGGAAAAGTAACAGATTTCATAGGGCACTGTTATTGTTAAAATAAAATAAAAAAAATAAACATTATTACTAAATTCTAAAATGATTAAAGTTTGATTTATTCAGTTAATGCTTTTTTGATTATTAAAATGTATTTAAACTATTAAATTTGAGTCCGGAAAATTTCAAATGGAATCATGACATATTTCATAGGGCACTGTTATTGCTAAAATAATAATAATTATTATTATTATTATTATTATTATTATTAAATTATGTATTGAATTCAAAGAATGCTTTTTGATTAATATTAATTACATTTAAAATGGAATCCAGAAAATATATGAAAAAAATATTTAAAAAAAAAAGGAAAATAAAAAAAGCATAATTTGTTGATAATAACTGATACGACCCTAAAACTGGAGACTGACCCATACTCTCACTCCAGCAGTTGTCTCTATTATTATTTATTGAATTCAATGAATGCTTTTTGATTATTATTAATTGCAATTAAAATGGAATCCAGAAAATGGAAAACATGGGAAAAAATGTTGATAATAATTGATACGGCTCTAAAACTGGAGACTGACCAATACTCTCACTCCAGCAGTTGTCTCTATGTTTGATGGTTCGTGTTAATGGTGTTCCTACAAAATCAAAAGTGTAAGCATCAGAATAAAGCCCCATCAGAGCTGCCGACCCCCTGTGATCACAGTCCTCTCATTGTCTGTATCAGGGCCTCATGTTGAGCAGACTCAATCAATATTATTCTATGTCCCACACACTCTCAAAAATCAGGCAGTAATGATTCCCCAGAAATCCTGTTGTTCAATCACTCCTCAGGCACTCGAGAGCATCCCTTCAAGTGCTGCTGCTGAGGTTTCTGCTTGGGATCCTGGTTTACTGGCCGCTTCGAAAGTACTTCAGTTCTATTCATAAAAGGACATGCCAAGATCCTGTCATCGTGAAGAAGTGGAGAGCTAAAAATGAACTTCAGTGCAGGACTGCTAGCAGTCCTTTAAAAAAGTCCTCATCTCCACAAATCTGTCCGCTCTTAACAGAGAGGAAAGCTGTTTTTATTCCACTGATCAGCAGCCACAGACCCATGCAGACACCTGCTGCTTCTCACAACACACAAGCTTTTTAAATATCATAAACATACAGTAAGTCAGTATAAATGCTTTGTACACAAATACATATAAGTTCCAAGTATATACCCTTATGAGAAATAAATGTGCTTAACTATGTTAAATGTGTACTTGTAGTTTATTTCAAATCTTAAAAGTATATTTAAAAATCACTACTTAATTCAATATTAATTAAATAAAAGACCATTTAAGTGACTTAAAGAGAGTCATTCTCATGACTGTTTTTAACACACTTAAGTAGACTTTTAAAAAGTGCACTTTGTAAAAGTTTTACTGTACTTTACAATTTAAATCATTATGTTTTAATAATCTTTTTTTCGTGCTTTAAAGAAGTACACTTATTTTGATGTATTGACTAACATACTAAAAGCACACGGAAAGTATTTAATTTTAATTTTAAATGTAGTGTGCTATATGATATTACTTTTAAATGAACTAAACTGAAACTTCTTCGTTAAAAATCTGTAATTACAAATGTATTTAAATGCATGACATACATGTTTATGAAGAAATTACATTAAAGTATAGTTTAGTTGATCATAAAGGCTTGTCAGTACATTCAACAGTAACTTTAATCATATTTCAAAGACAATAGAAGTAATTATGAAATTACATATAAAAATGTACTGAAGTCCTACTTAAGTTGGTCAAAAAGCCCTCTTAAATTTAGTTTATTTCAATTTAATAAAATTGAAACTACAATACATCTTAATTTTATTTTATTTTAAATAACATGCAGTTAAGTGTTAAAAAACATCAAATTCAGTTTGAACTTAAGTGTATTAGATTACTTTTTAGTAATAAGCACTCTTTTTAAAACGATGCTAAAGTGTGCTTCTTTTTCACAAAGGTGGTGCATTTTATTTAATAGTTTGATAAAAATCCATCCATCCTCCCCACTGTCTTTTGTCCCATGGCATTCCTCTTACTTTAAAACAGAATGTATGGAGCTTGGCTGTATGGAATATATTTCTGCATAATTAATCCCGTTCCTTACTTTAGGTTTTAAAAGTCAACGATCTGTTTAACAACTTTCTACAACACTAAACAGGCAATTAGTCACAGCCAAATCATTTTTCATACATTTTATGGATATGTCCAGAAGCACTAGCTCTCGAGGGGGTCAGTTTAGCACCGCGGTAAATGCGGTATTACACCATTACGCCAAGGTGTGAGATCAGTGCTGAAACACGCCTGAAAGATGTGATAATGCTGCAGATTACGCTCTTATGACCATCTGTATGTCATTTACATTGGAGTACTGGGCTGCGTTTCCCAAAAGCTCCGTAAGCCTAAGAAGTTCGTAAAAACGATCGCACGACTGATCTTAATATTACGGTCTGTTTCCCAAAATCATCGTAACTTAAGTAGCACTTGAAAATCATCGTAGATCTACTAGTGCTCTGGAGTAATCGTAAAGCCCTAAGTGCATCGTAAGAAGACAGATTTATGCGATCACCTGCAGGACAATCGGCAGATTGCACCTTTAACTTTATTCAAGCACCGTGTGATTATAATATAAAGTTTTGATTGTACTTTATTGTACACTTTATTACTCGTTTTTTTATGAATTTATAAATGAAATAATTAAAAAGGGCAGAAAAAATAGAAATACACATCTAAATTAAATGACTGAACAAAAAAATATTATTATGTAAAGTATAATATTATACGTATAAATATAATATAATATAATATAATAGTTATTATATCCGAGTTGTCTGGAACGCAGCATTAAGGCTTGTTCACACTGGGACGAATATCGCGCGCGATAATCGCCGACGTTTAACGCCTCGTGACTAAACAAAGGGCGCCAATGTGAGTGTGCACACCGTCGCGCAAAACGCGAGGCGTAAAAGCGTCATTTTTTTTAAAAACGCCTCGTTTATTTGGTTTGACGCACCGTGTGTTATGGAGAGGAATTGCAGATCAAATAGGATTCGATGTGTACCGGGGTATTTCTGTTTTTCATTAAGCGCCATCTAATGTCAGGGAGTGAATTTGCACGTTCACTCGGCTCATCGCCAGCGAAAATCGCTTGGGTATGAACACAAAAGACGCGAAAAACGTCGGCGATAAGCACGCGCGATAATCTCCCCGGTGTGTACGAGGCTTTAGGTTAACATTTCAATAAACGAGCGTGTACTACAATTACGAGCCATTCTATAAGGTGACATTTCAGCACTTGACAAACGGCTAGCGACTCCTAAGTAGCACTTAAAGCACGGCTATGTGCGATTGCATTTTTGGGAAACGCACGTGAAACAATAACGAACGATTGTAAAATGAATCGTAAAAAAAGCTCTTAAGCTCTAAGATCAATCGTTATCGAGAAACGCAGCCCTGGCCGTTTTCCAAACCGGCACATGATATTCTGTTATTAAGCAGAACTTAAGTGCATTATTATCAGAACACAACATGAGATGCTGGAGACCAGAAAGGCAAGCTCAAGCGAAAACTTCTGCTGAACTCTGACCTGCAAAGTTGCATACTAGCACGACTGACCTCTTAAATAAACCTTAAAAAGCTGCCTGCTTTGCAGCGTCGCAGGATCTGAAGTCATTTCGTATGCTCAGAGCCTAGTGCGACCGCAACTTTCTCCAATATGTCTGAAAGTTTGTCACTCCGACAACAAAACGGCATGCAAATGCTGCCAAAAATGGAAATGTCACATCATCGTGTTGAGGTGCTGAAAGTTATTAAACATTCTGAATTTAATAAATGAAGTGATGGCTTTGATAAGACATGGATTCAGAATACAGATACTAAGAGATTAATGAAATTGATGAATGATTCATAGTTTTATCAGGATTGCATATGATTTGGATCGTTTGAAGGTGCTCTGCAGATACTGTGGAGCCTATAGTTGTGCTCCTTCGGCTGGAAACTTTACAGTTGCTCAAATTTAGGTCAAATTTAAGAAGCACTTCTGTACATAAATACTGTACAGTGGCTTCTCTTGTGAAAAAAGAAGTACACTTTAGCATTTTTAAAGTACTTATTACGGTAATAATGTACTTTAAAATATACTTAAAACATACATATAAAAATGTACTTAGGTGTTTTTGAACACAACTGCATGTTATTTAAAATAAAATGAAAATGTAATAGTTTTAGTTCAATTGTGATTAGTTGAACTTATGAGTGCTTTAATGACCCACTGAAGTAGGACTTCAAATGTACTGCTGAATGTCACTGACAAGCAGTAATCATTTAATAAACACATTATTTTAATAATAAAATATTTGAGAGAAATATAAATCCTGCACAATACTTAAGTTTGCACCATAACTAGAAAAAATTACTGGGCAACAATGTGGTCAATTGGTGTATTTATTTATTTATTAATTTATTCATTCATTCATTCATTCATTCCTTTGTATCTTATATTTAAATTTAAGATACATTTATTTAAGATAATTTAAAAAATATACTTTAAAATAGAACTTTTAGAGCTGTCAAATTGATTAATCATGATTAATCACATCCAAAATAAAAAATATAAAATATACAAATCTATACAATCTAATATAATCTATACTAATATATATATATATATCACATATATTTCTTAAATATATACATGTATGTGTGTGTATTTATATATAAATATATATACATAGTACACACATATATTATGTAAACACAAACTATTATTTTGGATGAGATTAATCACAATTAATTGATTTGACAGCTCTTGACAATTTGACAACTTTTGAAACTTTTGAAAGTGTGCTTCTGTTTAGAAACAGTCATGAAATTAGAGGTGAGTCGCAAATTTAAGGACTTGTGACTTACTTGACTAAATAAATAAAAAATAACGACTTGGGCTTGGACTTGAGATCCAATGACTTGAGACTTAATTTGACGTTATAATAACTGTAATTAAATGTTTTTTTTAAATAAATAAATCATTGCGACATAAATGAATGAACAAATTTCACAGAACGAATTTGAGGTTTTGAACGAGTGATTCAGTGACTCTTTTTTGCCTAGTTCTTGAATGAATCAGCTGTTTTGAACGAATCAGTTGAATGAATGCTTCTGCAACTCACTCATTAAGACGATTTGCCACCAAAAGTGGCATAAAGTGATTTGCCACCACCTATTGGTGGTTTTAATTGCATAATCAAAAGTGCAATTTAATTTTGTAACGGGGCTGACGAGACGTGAGACGTGTGGATCCATCTGCAGGCTTTATTAAAGAGACGTGGTAAACAGGCAGGGTCAAACAATGGCAAACAGGTATATAGCGGGCAAAACACAAGAATAGTCCCAGGGCTAGCGTAGGTCACCGATCGGCAGACAGAATCACAGGGGCGAGACGAGAGGGAAAAATCCAGGAAAACAGGCAAAGATCAGAAACCGCGGAAACAGGCAAGGCAAGGCAAAACAAGGAAAACACAGAGATTCGGAATGGGGTACGGGCTAAACAATACTCAGCAGAGAAAGGTGGTTAGAGTGGGTGTTATATAGTGAGTGAGGTGATTAGAAACAGCTGTGTGCAATGAGTGCAATCAGTGCAGTGTGCAAATCGTGCAAAGAATGATGGGATATGTAGTCCGGGGTGCTATGCAACAGTTTGTGTTGTGCGAGAGTCAATGTAATGGAAAGGGTGACCTCTGGTGGTGAATAAACGGAAGTCCATGGACCGAATTCGTGACAAATTTCATATTTCTATTTTCAAAATTGTATAGTTAAAATCTGATCATTTTAAATGTATAATTAAGAAAGTTCATTTCTGAGGTTAAAATAAATTAGGTTGTGACAAAAATAAAATATACTTGTTTGTGTTGGGTTTGTTTGCACTGGGACTTGACTTACTTGAGTCTTAGGGACTTGAGACTTGCTTGAGACTACAAGTGCACATTCAATACAATTAAGTACACTTCTTCCTCACAAGGGCTTGCAATAATCAAAAAGCATTAATGCAATTTATTACATGTGTTTTGTTTCTAATAAACTGTGAAAGCAAGGAAAAATATCTGTTTAAGCTGCACACAAAACATTTACAAAGGATTCGAGGGCTTTGTCAAAAACAAAGATGTTACATTTTAGATTCTCTGTGCTACTTATTCTGCTTGATTTGATTAACCCAGACTTGGTCATTTCAGCCTGTGTGCCAGCTTTCTAGCACTGAAGAGAGACTCGCATCAAAGTGGTCCGGATGTTAATTCAAAGTTTTGGAAACGACTGACTGAGCAGACGAGCACACGTCTGTGTTGAAGAGTGTTTCTCTGTCCTCGAGTACTGCACTACAGCTTTCTCTGATGAGCTTCTTCTGTTGTTCTGGTGTCATGCGGACGCTCTTACACACGGAGGAGCGAGGTGAGTACCGGTCAATGCAAAATAACTAATGATGCATTTACGAGTGTTTGTTTGCAGACAGTTGGAGAGCCTGAGAACAAAAGCCTTCTGCTTTGTATTCAAACAGCATGAAAATAAAGCCCACTCTGGCGGAGAGCAACACCTACTACTCAAGTGCGAACTGAATTTTATTAACATTCTGTGCATTTTAGCAGGACTGGGCCAGCGGCCTACGAACAAGCATGCTGCAGTTCATTCTGAATCTCATCCTACGGATCAAACATAAGCGCTGAATTACTCATAAGAGCCCAGCGTCAGATCACGAGCTGTGTTCCTGGCCTACATGCAACTAGCGTTGACTTGAAAGTAATGGAGCATAAAGCAGATGATGATGAACTTTGTTGTGGTGCTAATATATTCCAGCACCTACCCGTCGAACGGAGACTACAAATAGTATAGATTTAACACAACTGCAAGTCGTATACAGGCAATTGTAAAATCCATGTGTGAAATAACAATCTGCTAAATATCCTGTATTCAGAGGCGCCCATGCAAAACACCATTAATAATCTTCACTGGTATAATGTGTTTTTTTGTTCGTTCCATTGTCTAATCTAAAACTCAAGCATTTGCCAAAAGTTTTACAGATGCCTCTTTTGTCCTTTGCTAACTTGCAATTAGTTTGGAGGGATGACTCTAATTCCCGTGCATTCGTCTCATGACCTGCCTCTCATATTATCAGCTGCTCAGAATTATCAGATGAATTCAGCCCGACTCCCTTCACATGCCACATTCTATTCTTTCTTTACAGAAAGAGAGGATGGATGGATGGATGGATAGATAGATAGATATAGAACACACTGAAAACTTCCTGGATCATCATTTAATTCGCTAACGTTAGGCAGTATTGATTTATATGCTGTTTAATGTTTGATGATCGCATTATTTTATATATGCATCTACTTACATATGCGATCGCTTGCTTCAGCTTCTTCTTCTTCGCCGTATTTTGATCCAGAGATTCAGTACTCTTGCAGAAGATGTGTAATAGCGCCTCCTTCTGTATAACAGCGAAAACACGGAAAGCCGGAAGATTCCGTCAGTGGCAGGGAAAGAGTTAACTTTCTTTTAATTATTGCTCCTCGCACTAAGAAAAACACGGTTCTTCTAAGAACTGTTCACTGAAAGATTATTTTGGGAACCAAAAATGGTTCTTCTATAGCATAACTGTGAAAAAAACAAACCCTATTTTTAAGAGTGTAGATGGACGGACTATATTAAAAATAAAGGTTTTTATTGGCATCAGTGGTTCCACAAAGAACCATTAACATTCGTAGAACCTTTCCATCGCATGAAAGGTTCTTTACACGATTAAATGGATGGATGGATGGATGGAAGGATTGATAGGTAGAGTCTAACTGTTTGAAGTATCTGATATATACAGTAAATGCCAATAAAAAGCCAGTGTGTTGATCATCTAGATCAGTCTGTCTCATTGTGTTAAGAAATGCAAAATCAATTGCGTGTAGGAGCTGCTGTCCCCTGTGGCACAGGCACACGCTCCTGGTGTTTGACCCTTATCCGTGTGACAGCATGATGCCAGGTGGGAAATGTAATTTTTAATGATGTACAATTAGAGAAACATAAAATGTGCCTTTACTGTGAGGACACAATAATAGTTTGCCAAACGCCAGCCGTCAATCAAATGATCAAACTCAATGGAGTTTAATGTTTATAGGAAGAATAAAAGAGCGAACGTGAGTTTGCTATTCAGAAATGAATCTGAGTCAGTACACTGAAAATTAAACTACTGTAAATAAAGTACAATTAAAATGGGATGAAATTCAAAAAAATCATATAACTTATTTAATTTCAATTTTAGCACAAATTAGTCAGAAATTCAATTCAATTCAATTCAGATTTGTTTGTAACGCGCTTTTCACAATACACATAGCTTCAAAGCAGCTTTAGAGAAAATGCATGTGTCTATATTACAATTTAGAGTGATCTGTTATCAGAAGTGAATGTGTCCAAGTAATGTTCATTTCGCAAGTTCAAGGAATCATACAGTTAGCTAACATGAATTAATTTCAGGCAGAAGCTCATTAAAGCGATTATTACAAGTGTGATCATAATGATTACAATATAGAGAAAATTTGGCAGCTGTGCATTGTGAATAAAATAAGCTTTCATTCAAGCTCAAACAACAGGTATTTTGCATACACAGTAATCGTAATAACTAAAAAGAAAAGTTATAAGGCAAAGTTTCATGGTTCATGGTTTCAATAAACACATCAAATATATATATATATATATATATATATATATATATATAAAACACATACAAATCTGTAAAACATATATAAACAAAATATAAACTTTTCTGCACATTTTTGTAAAATCCAAGTTTAAAGATATCATACAATTTCTCCATCATCCTCATTTTATATATTACGTATTGTTTTGTCACAAAACTTGGACTAATGTGTGATTGCTGAATTGCAATTCAATAAATTTGGATCAATAAATTCAAATACGAATTCAATTCTAATTCCCACTCATGAACTCGGGAAGCCAATTCTAAAATTCAAAACACAATGCTCAAATTTCTCATTACAAAACTTGAGATGCATAATGACACTATTATTGCTGCTGATAGCTGAATTAAGCTTGCTGTTTCATAATTTGATGAACTTAAGCTCATTTCAGGATTTGAACTGAACTGAGTTGAGTTGCATAATGACACTATTGGCTTCTGCAGAGTTTTTTTCATAACGAATGAATTTTGACACTGGACTAAACTGAATAAACACTGAACTAAAGAGAGCTGCATAATGACACTCGTGTCTCCTGTAGAGCTGATTCGTTTGATAATCGAAGAACTTTGCAACAGTAATACTGTTAGTATGCTGCTTATTAAAGTGAAGCTGCTTCGAAACAGTCTGTATTTTATAAAGCACTGCAGAAATAAATGTGACATGACTCGACAAAACAACAACAGAAGCAGATAATAACTATTTTAGCATTCATTATGAAATGACATGAAGGTGTGACTAAGCCGCATTTCCCACAAGAAAAAAAAAACTATTTTCACTCAGAACTTGCTAGTAAATTTCACAAATAATTACAAAGAAGCGGCAAGTAACACGTTGAATTAAACATGACATTTTGAAGTAGAAAAACGGAAATATTATTTTCTTGTGAAACACACTCCAATTAACTTCAACTTCAAAAAAATAATTTTTATAGGCACCTGTAGACACGATAATCAAAGATAAGCTGCCACATATGCCTGATATCTGTATTCTTTGACTGAAAAGGATGTGTTTCCGTGAAACACACACAGTAATTTCCATTCAGTCTCCTTCAGACCTTATCTAACCTCTTCCCTCTCTCTCCTCGTGCTTACATGTGTTGTTATTAATGCACAGCAGATTCACAGCTTTCCTCACAGTGGCCTCTGAGAGTCAACCCGCGAGTCACGAGGATGACGATGCACAGCCACGTAGGAGCCAATGATAACACATTCGTTTTTGGGATTGATTGAGTTTTTGTGCTGGTCCCTTGGCTGGGACTGTCATGTATAAATAAATATGACACTGAAACCACCAGCAGGTGGCAGCAAATCCCTTAATGAGTGAATCATTGACTCATTCATTCAAACGATTCATTCAAACTGGCTTATTCACATCACTATCACCAGTGTTGTTGGTAACGCATTACAAGTAACACGAGTTACGTAATCAGATTACTTTTTTCAAATAACTAGTAGTTACGCATTACTTTTTAATTTACAAGGAAATATCTGAGTTACTTTTTCAAATAAGTATCGCCAGTTACTTTGTTTCTCACGCATTGATTGACAGCTCTCCTGTCCTCATGTTGAGAGAAATCAGGAGTGAATGCAGAGGCGTTGTGTGTGAACATGATGATACTATAGATCTCGACTAAATCTCAACATGCATTTACTCATCTCACTCGCACAAAAACAGATTCAGTAATCCTCAAAATGAATAAAAACAGTGAAATGCAAACTCAGAATATGACGCAAACCTGCAATAATTAAATATGTTAAATAACACAAATACCCTTTATGCATTTATAAGCTCATTTTATTAACCAATGTCTTTGCTGCTGACCTTCGATGATCCAGTTCAACCATACGAATAAGCAAAAATGACTTTTGATCAACATAACATTTGGGCACATTACTTTCCATAAAAAGTAACTAAGTAACACATCTTCAATACTTCTTCAATACTTAGTACTTAGTTACTTTTTAGGGAGGAATTTCAGGCAGAAGCTCATTAAAGCGATTATTACAAGTGTGATCATAATGATTACAATATAGAGAAAATTTGGCAGCTGTGCATATAGAAATGTGTTATCATGCACACATCATATTAAGTAGAAATATGTGTTAAATTTATAAATACATTATTATAATTAACAAATTATGCCTAATCATTATCATATTTAATCATATTATAAACCATCTAAATATATATTTAGCATCTGCTCAGTTGAGAATAAATGCATTTTACATAATGGAATAAATATACATAATTAGTCATAATTATTGATGTAATTATTTTAGATTTGTCCACCTTGTCTCATGGATAGTTAATGCAGTTAATGCAAAACTGCACAATCAAATATTATATACAGTCATATGACCCAAACCATAGGCCAAAACCATGATTTAGAAAGGGAGGATACTTCTTCAATACTTAGTACTTAGTTACTTTTTAGGGAGGAACACAATACTGTAATGCATTACTTTTAAAAGTAACTTTCCCCAACACTGACTATCACATCATAAAATTGCATCTTTAACAGACTCTCTGCCGTGCATCATCACTAGAGAGAGAAAAAAAAAAAAAAAACACAGTAGGCTATTGTGTCAACAAAAATGTAACTCACTCAATATTAACGTCTTGTTTTTTTTTTTTGTCACATCAACATCACATTCACGATCACGCTTGTGCTGATATTCAGGAAAACAGCACTCTTGCTTGTGTGATATTAATTAATTAGATCATATCTTATAAATATACAAAACAAAAGCCCACACAGGGATATTTTTTGCTTTTATAACTTGAATTATAGGTGCATTCTAATAGGCTTCATCACGCAGTCAATGCATTTGGCTCAGACGTGATTTTGTTTTGTTTTTTTGCATATACGCATACATGCTCGATAACGTCAGCTTGCATATCATTAAAACAACAATTATGATATTATCGCAAATGATAAATATCACACACCCCTACAGCCATGTCATCCTTCAGCAGCATCTTCCTCTTCCACGAGCCTCATCTTTGAGAAAAGAGCAGATCAATGAAACGGCGATTATGTGAAGATCAGCGGATTCGGAAAATCCACGCTCATGTTCACATCAGCCTGTCTCTACATGCATCCGAGCGCAAAGCCTCTCCGTAAGTCGGCCTTTTGGAAGACGAGTCCTGTTTATAGCTCAACAAGTGTTTCTTGTGCTTAATCCTCTTGATTTTAATTAACTTAGCAAAAAATCATTAATGGATCCTTTTTATCTCTGCCATTGTGAGGCAAATCCCTTTAGTTGCAGAGAAGCGTGTATAATTTTAAGGAAATGGGTTGTGATGTTTGGTGTCATCTCGCTTTTGTTCTCCATCAGCTGCAGCTAAATAAGCAAATACTTAAAGCCAGTAGGGGTACGGTGGCCTGTTGGTACACTACACAAGTCACAGAATAAGAGCACGAGAGAAAACATCTTGTAAACAAATTAGGCAAATACAACCGCTAATAGAAATGTGTGCAAACAGCATTTAGCATGAAGACGTGGATCTCCAGGGAGGAACAATTACAGTCATTACATGGCTACGTATTTTAATAAGCTATATTTCGTGTTCACTTTAGCATGAGTGCTCCCTCTTGAAAATATGAAAAGTTGTTAATGTACTGCAGTTACAGACCTGCCATCTTTGCTCATATGTGAACCATGAATGAGTTTCACCTTATATATTATGGCCTAAATTAACGATTTATGCTATATTAAGACCTAAAAAATATATTTAGGCCTAAATACATTTATCAGATTTATTAAGGCCTAAATTTAAGATTGATGTATTTGAATTTCATATAACACTTCCATCCACTTGGATTACACAGTTTTAACATAAACAAAAACTACAAATGCACACACATACACATAAATTAGTGTAGAAACTATTTTCACTCAGAAATTGCTAATAAATGATTTTCACAAGTAAAGCAACTACAAAGAAATTGCAAGTGAATTAAACGTGAAGTTTAAAGCAGAAAAACTGAAATAGTATTTTCTTGTAAAACATACTGCAAAAATCTTTGCTTTATTTACAACTGAAAAAATCTATTTTAGACTGCAATATATTTAATGTGATGCATGTTTTTCAGTCATACATTAAACAGGTCAGATTTCTATAATCAGTCACTAGATTTATATATTACAGTTTTTCTCAATTGCTTTGGCACATTTTTCGAAACAATCTTAACATTCTCTAAACTGTGAGTGCAAATGTCACAACTGTTTGCTGGAACTTCAGAACTTTATTGTATGTCTGCAAAATGTAGTTACTCACCCAAAACATTTCATTCATGCTTCAAAACCTAGTTATCGTGTCAGTAATTTGGCCAAGGCCACCAAAATATAAAGTATTTTTGTCATCGTGTGAGCCACACAGAATAAATGCATTTGATTGGTAAACCAAATTCAAACGTGACGTTTCAATATCTAATGGTAATATATGGAATTTACGGAAAAGCTCCACTAAATAATAGCGCTAATAAGTGAGGGGCGGGGCTTTGGCAATCGGCGCTACCGATGACCAGTCAATCGACTCCACAGCCAATCACGGGCCCCCTCCTTGTCCGGGCCCTGGGGCTTCAGCCCCGCCTAGCCCAATGGTTAATGCGGCCCTGCACACAGTATACACTTAAGACTGGAGTAATGGCTGCTGAAAATTCAGATTTGCATCACAGGAATAAATTACATTTTACAATAGATTTAAATAGAAAGTAGTTCTTTCAAAATGCAAGAATATTTCACAATATTACTGTATTTTTTGTTAAATAAATGCAGCCTTTGTGAGCAGAAGAGACTTCATTCAAATCATAATGTTTCCAAAACATGGCTACATTTGAATGGCCGTCAGTGCAGAGAGTTGCTCGTTGAACGCTGACGCATATGTTCAGAGTACACTCAAACTCTTTTAACTCAAAATGAAAATGAGATTCCTCATGAATGATATGACACGTTTAGTGCTGTATGTTCTCATGCATATAATCATACAACATGTGCATTGCTCGCGATCTGTGAAGATAATCCAGTTTATTGCTGTGCTGTAATTTCAGGAGTCTATTCATCACCGCTGCTGTTGCGTGGCCTGATTTTCAGTATGAGCACAGAAAGTTGCAAACGGTGCATCTGAGAAACTATGGAGTGTGTTAAGAGCTAAATGGGTTCGGAGCACAAACGGACATGCAGCCACACACACCAGGCTGATGTGATGAAGCGATTATAATTGATTAAACATTGCCTTGTTGTTTTCTTCCTTAGCGCATACTAATGGAATTCATTAACTAAAAGAGGAGCGGTTAATAGAGCTGGAGCTTACTATAACTCACAGCAAGACACAACACTGATACCATGGGTTCTTCACACGTGTAAATGTGAGTAAATACGTCTTTGGTGAATATATAAAACAGTTACTGGTTAGCAAGTTGCTTATAAGGAATTGCAACATTACGTAAAAAAGTTAGGGGTCATAAGATTTTTTAAATGTTTTTGAATGAAGTCTCTTCTGCTCACCAAGGCTGCATTTATTTGATCAAAAATACAGTAAAAATTGTGAAATATTATTACAATTTAAAATAGCTGTTTTCTATGTGAATATGTGTTAAACTGTAATTTATTTCTGTGATCAAAGCTGTATCTTCAGCATCATTACTCCAGTCTTCAGTGTCACATGATCTTCAGAAATCATTCTAATATGCTGATTTGCTGCTCGAGAAACATTTCTGATTACTATCAATGTTGAAAACAGTTGTGCTGCACAATATTTTTGTGGAAACTGTGATACATTTTATTTTTCAGGATAGAGTTCAAAAGAACAGCATTTATTTGAAATAGAAATCATTTGAAACATTATAAATGTCTTTTCTGTCACTTTTGATTAATTTAATGTATCCTTGATAAATAAAAGTATTAATTTCTTTCAAACAAATAAATAAATAAATACTGAACCCAAATATTTGAACAGTAGTGTATTTGGTTTATGCTGAATTGTAAGATGAATAATATGATCTGAGTGTCAAATTTATCATCAGAAGTCACGTGTCTCTTTTAGATTTTATTTCTTGAAATTGCTACTTTGTATCTATTGATATGTCCCACTTGCAGTATTACGTTTCACAATGTGACTTTATAACTCAGATTTCTCATGTATGTATCTATGAATCGCATTGACTTTATATAACACAATCATGACATATCTCGCAACTGCCACTTTATTTTTTTATAACAGTGACTTACATCTCACAAAGTGGCTTTATATCTCAATTTAAACTTTATCTCACGGTTACATTTATACTTTGAGGTGGAAACAGGCCATAGAGGTCTGTGTATGATGGCTGTTTTTCTCCTGAACTCCGTACTGGCACATATGAGACCCTGGAGCACAAAAGCAGTCTTAAGTCGCTGGGGTATATTTGTATCAATA
>NW_015549556.1:115431-128824 GCF_001515605.1 Sinocyclocheilus anshuiensis | reverse complement strand
TTCAGCATCATTACTCCAGTCTTCAGTGTCACATGATCTTCAGAAATCATTCTAATATGCTGATTTGCTGCTCGAGAAACATTTCTGATTACTATCAATGTTGAAAACAGTTGTGCTGCACAATATTTTTGTGGAAACTGTGATACATTTTATTTTTCAGGATAGAGTTCAAAAGAACAGCATTTATTTGAAATAGAAATCATTTGAAACATTATAAATGTCTTTTCTGTCACTTTTGATTAATTTAATGCATCCTTGATAAATAAAAGTATTAATTTCTTTCAAACAAATAAATAAATAAATACTGAACCCAAATATTTGAACAGTAGTGTATTTGGTTTATGCTGAATTGTAAGATGAATAATATGATCTGAGTGTAAAATTTATCATCAGAAGTCACGTGTCTCTTTTAGATTTTATTTCTTGAAATTGCTACTTTGTATCTATTGATATGTCCCACTTGCAGTATTACGTTTCACAATGTGACTTTATAACTCAGATTTCTCATGTATGTATCTATGAATCGCATTGACTTTATATAACACAATCATGACATATCTCGCAACTGCCACTTTATTTTTTTATAACAGTGACTTACATCTCACAAAGTGGCTTTATATCTCAATTTAAACTTTATCTCACGGTTACATTTATACTTTGAGGTGGAAACAGGCCATAGAGGTCTGTGTATGATGGCTGTTTTTCTCCTGAACTCCGTAGTGGCACATATGAGACCCTGGAGCACAAAAGCAGTCTTAAGTCGCTGGGGTATATTTGTAGCAATAGCCAACAATACATTGTATGGGTCAAAATTATACATTTTTCTTGTATGCCAAAAATCATTAAGATCATGTTCCATGAATATATTTTGTAAATTTCCTACTGTAAATATATTAAAACTTAATTTTTGATTAGTAATATGCATTGCTAAGAACTTCATTTGGACAACTTTAAAGGCAATTTTCTCAATATTTAGATTTTTTTTGCACCCTCACATTCCAGATTTTCAAATAGTTGTATCTCAGCCAAATATTGTCCTATCCTTATTAATTCAGTTTTCAGATGATGCATAAATCTCAATTTCGAAAAATTGACCCTTATGACTGGTTTTGTGCTCCAGGCTCACATATGTGAAAGCCAACTACTGGTATAAACCAAAAAAAAAACAGCAAATCTGAGACGATTGTTGACTGTTTTGCTTCGACTAGTCTTTCTCTTTTGGAAGAATATTACTTTTTAGACCAAAGTGAGCTGTAGAAGCACTAAATGGATTCTTTGTGATAACCTCAGACTCGCTCCGTTCCAAAATAAACCCAAAAGTCAATCTGCGCTTGCCTACGATGACAGCCGGCAGCCTAAGCCTATTTCCTCCCGAGCGAGGAATCGTTTCCTAATGCTTTCAATTTCCCACAGCCTTGGAAAGAGACAGGACTGTACACAACGCAAGCACGATGACCTTGAGCGAGACAGACTGTCACGAAAGAGCACGCTTATACCACACAAGCCTTCCCCTATGTGTTTATTGTAATGATGTTAGCATGCTGCGAGCAGAAGTGGCTTGGCATGGGGTCTGAAATGCAGCATTAATCTGCTAACATGATATCACGTTAATTGTGCGATCCGGCCTCCGCTGGCACATCAGTATAGTTAAAAGCATGGTAAGTGATTTCCCTGTGGACAGTGGCTGCTCCTAATGGAGGATTTTATGACACATTTTAAAAGCCTCAGCATACAGATTCATCACAGACTCAACGCTGCCGATCAAATCGTGTCATTCATTCATAATTGGCGAGCGCTTTCATGTCATTTACTGTGTTTTGCTGTAAGGAAGAGCAAAGAGCGGGATCAAAACATCGTCCATGCACGTTCTGTCACTGTCACAAAGAACATGACGGAAAATTATGTTTCCAGGTCAGCACTTGAAATAAAAGCATGAGAAACATAGTCAAAAAATAATTTTAAGGTATTGATATTCATAAGTATCCATATGCAAAGTGATGCTGAGAAGTGGCTTGGCATGGGGTCTGAAATGCAGCATTAATCTGCTAACATGATATCACGTTAATTGTGCGATCCGGCCTCCGCTGGCACATCAGTATAGTTAAAAGCATGGTAAGTGATTTCCCTGTGGACAGTGGCTGCTCCTAATGGAGGATTTTATGACACATTTTAAAAGCCTCAGCATACAGATTCATCACAGACTCAACGCTGCCGATCAAATCGTGTCATTCATTCATAATTGGCGAGCGCTTTCATGTCATTTACTGTGTTTTGCTGTAAGGAAGAGCAAAGAGCGTCCATGCACGTTCTGTCACTGTCACAAAGAACATGACGGAAAATTATGTTTCCAGGTCAGCACTTGAAATAAAAACATGAGAAACATAGTCAAAAAATCATTTTAAGGTATATTCATCCACTGTCATGGCAGGATCTCATTGATATTCATAAGTATCCATATGCAAAGTGATGCTGAAATGACTGATGTATTTTAAAGCGTACACCTTTAGAGCTTAGAGTCTACAAATGCTTCATAGAATATTCATAGGTTGATCTGATCATATTTATAATACACAAGATTAACTATATGTAGTGTATTTGATTATTATATTTAGAAATATAATGCAATTTCCTTTTTTTAATTAGTCCCATCTGAATTTTAAAAAGGTCTTTGTTAGACTTTTTTAAAGAAGTTTTTCTTCATCTTTTATTGATGAATGACAGTCATGCTACTTTCACAAAGGTTGCAGTAATTCTCGTTCATTACTCAAACAAAATTACTTCAACAGTGGTGGATTTAAGTATGAATAAGTGAAAAAAAAACTTGCTAATTCTCAAGTAAATGTCTAGATTTAGGTTTTTTTAGATGTCTTTACTCTAAAATAAGACTAAGTTATTTTGACTGCTGTATTAAATATCTTACAACTGAATCATGGGCTAAATACTAAATATCTGTTCATTAATAATATTTTCAACGCAAAAGTAAATATGCACATAATGTAGTTATTTTAATAAATTTTAAATTGTTATTTTATAAATAAATGATTAAATAAAATCAAACTTACTAAGCCTTCCCCAATCGTATTTGAGTAAGAAGTTGTCGCATGATAGCCTATGGTATATACTGCTTACCTGTTGCATGGCGTGAATGAATATCTAGTGGTTTTTTTTGTTTTTTACAACATACAACAACTGCAGAGGAATCTGGACCTAAACAGAATAAAGTAAAATCATGTTTATTTATTGCTAGCAGCAAAAATAGCACAGCCTTTACAAGTAATGTGCATGCAATGTATGTGGTTGCCATGACAACCTCACGCTTCATGTTACTCTATGTAATCATAGTAAAACCACTTAAATGGTTCACGGAGTGTGAATTTGTACGTTTACTATAAAAAAAATGCTAAAATGTCTTTAAAGTTCGATTGACCAAATTGACTGGCCCAAGCTCAAACGTCAAGCAACGCCTATGAACTGAAAGAAAAAAATAAGTATAATTTTATTTTTATGACTAAAAATGAGGAAAGATACGAAAAACAGGTCAAATGAAACAGGTCAGATTTCTGTAATAGTACTAATAAACTGAATGTGTTTTTAAATACACAGTAACCAGGATTATATATTTATCATTAACAAATCCAAGTTGTTTCAATCTCACACATTTTAACTAATTGAATAATGCTCCACAGCTAGCCATATTTTAACCATGTTCATACATTTTAACTGAACAAATCTGTTTAGATTTAAGCAACTAAGCAATTTGAATGCATGCATTTTAAAAATATATTTATTTATTTAAAATCAAATCAAATAATTCATAATAAACCATGATTTTTGTGTGACCATGACTGCAGACATCTGACCTGTTTCATTTATGCATGATTGACAAATATGCATCAAATGCACCAAATGCATCTAAACTTCATATGCAATATGCAATTCGAATACATAAATCTTACATTTGATTGTAGTTACGCATGCAGTATTTTAAATATGTAAAGGCGTTACACTATGTTACTTCCTCTGTCAAGATATCGATCTTGTACAATTCAGTGTCTATCCAAGCATACAAAAACACAAATGCACGTGTTACGTAGCAGTAACTTACTGAGGTCAGAACCTCAGTCTCTTCCTTTAAAGTCTCACTGCTATTCTCATCACCACATATTCATTTCTTACAGTAAACTACCGTGATGTTCGATACTTCGATTTTCCGCTCTGTCATCACTTTTTTTTCCCAGGTTACTTTGATAGCTATAAAATATTTCTGAATCCAGGCCTCGGCGAAAGACAGCATTGATCGTGTCTTACCAGATAATGTATGACTGGGCTTTATGGTGTATTCATTAGCAAACACAGGTCCACAGCGAGACCCCTTTACCTCGCCGCTTATCCGTATGCTGCGGCCACGCAAACTCCACATCACAAACACGCTCCCTTCACACAGCGCTTCAGATTATTCTCTCATTGTACGGTTCAGCAGCTTCATTAAACTTTTACGCATGCGATGGTGTTTGGAATTAGCTTGCTTTTAGCCAGAGCGATCTGATCCATTTGCGCCAAGGGCCCGTACACAGAAGGTCAATACAACATATTGAGTGCTCTACCAAATATGATGAGAAAACCCAACGGGGGAGACGGGCGTATTAGAGAGCTGGAGATCTGATGCAGGCAAAAGAGACAAGCATTAAGTGGAGAGAATTAGCCACAGCAAACAATGCTCTTCCTGGAACAGAGATGGCCTAATCAAATCAATTTAACATAGAAAGTCTGCTGCCGCTAGATAAAAATATACTCCTGCAAATACGCCAAACAGCTCAGAACCAGCTCATTCATTTTCATGTCACTGAAAAACATGATTTTAAGTTGCAAACAAAACTAAGATTATTGGAGTATGTTTTACAAGAAGATACATGTTTTTATTGAATGTGTAACTTGCTGATCTTCAACACAAACCCACAAAATAAAAGCTCAGTTTAAATTATGGCAGAAATATTTAATAATAGAGGGTGCTAAATATCTTCAGTTGAAGCTGTAATAATAACATAGTGAGCATTTAATAATAACATAGTGAGCATAGTGCCAGTGAGCATTTATGTTTGTGCTCCAGAGAACGTGTTTTTGCAGCGTTGTGTAATGTAGCAGACACATCTGTTTATTTCATGAACGCAATGGCCAATCAGAGGCGTTTAAGTAATCCACTCGCCGCTCAAAACGCTGGAGTTTTAGTCCAGTGCTGAGTTCTGTGCGCTCGCGGATCCTCTTATTATAACAAACAAAGTGTAAATAAGAGATTCATTGATTTTAACAGAACTTCGTAAGATTGTGATGATTAGTGGCAGCTTGTTAGTAATTATAAAGGGAGCGCTCTTTGCACCATAGTAATGGATGGGATAAAAATATATGTCAAAATAGATTTGCATTAAGGTTAGAGCCCCCTCACTATTTTCAGAAGCACCTCAGTGATTTGATTCTGGAACCAGACCTGCCTCGCTGTCATATAATACATACTGTATGTGTATTCCAAAGAGGGGCGATTTTTAACGTCTCGATAATTGTATCGTGTAATTTGTGTGCATAACTTAATTCATGAGAGTGGTATATTTAATCTAAACGTGTAAATATAAAGCATTATGTTTACTTATTATGTAAACCTACTTTGATTTGATTGGTCACCTCAGTCATTTTGACATTGATGAGCGCTGTTAGACCGCTGAGGCAGATCAGACTAAAAATGTAACTTTTAAACATTTTTGTCATCAAGAAAGCGCTGCGTAATGGAGTGCAGCAGATCAGTGCAAGAATTTTAAATATTGGGAGAGACTCGTCCACCTCAGTGTCTATGATGGTTACAGCCCTATATAACCACATGGTACTTGGTACTTCATAAGGTAATAAAACAACTTCAAATCAAACACATGCACTTTCTGTCTTCACAGGAACAAGCATTCGACAACAAGAACAAGCGTTTTCAACTCATTAAAGTTACCAGGGGGAGTCCAGGCCTAATATGCCATGTTCCAATGGCAGCATATGTGTTTGGTGCAGAGTTGCGATTTCTGCCGGTCTGTGCATCTGTGGTGCGACTCCAAACGGAGAACAATGCCATGCCAGCCTATTAGAGCCAGTTCCTCCCACCTCCGATCCAGCTGTACGGCGCAGCGCACCGGCTGCTGCTAATGGCTGAGGAGCCGCTAACGTCTAACAGCATCTGACACTGCAGTCAGTATGGAGCATTAGAAAGAACTGCTTCCATTTAGGCCTTTCACATTGAATCCTCTTTTCGGCACTCGGAGGGAAGAGATAGCATGCGCATTTCATGCTACATTGGTTAAAAAAAGAAGCCTGTACTACGCCTAAAGCAAATCTTTATAATTCCAGATATAATAGAGGAGCTATTAGATCAATTTCTTTTATGTGAAGTAGCATATGAGAAATTGAACTAAAGGTTGACTATTGTGCGTAATCACGGCAAGAACATTGTCTTTACTTACGGGAGGTTCTTCACAACTCTACAGCTCATCAAGGGCTTATCTCTTACTTCGATGGCCTGTAGATGGAAAACAGAATTATTTTGAACAGGCTGCCGTCCTCAAAAAAGCCATTTGATTGCTGAAGAACATGTGAGAGGGTGATAATGAAGACATGCATTTCCGATGGGTTAAAAGAGCAAAAACAATGGCCTGATGTGATGCTCAAATAAATGAAAGTCACTTACAGACTGTGAACCTTGTCTTTTCTTGGCAAATTGCTGAGGGTCAAACGTATTGCTTAGTCACAGCCGAAGCCTTCACACTCTCCGGTCTGTTCTTTCATTTATTTATTTGAAGCGCAGAATTGGCAGTCTTGACAGCATTTTTATGGACATTACCTCACTGACCGCATCCAGAACAGTAATGGATTATTTTTGTGATGGTGTGCATATTAAATATCACCTGCTGTGACTTTGTCCACCTGATCCTGTTTCGTTTTGGCGGTTTATGGAAAAAACGTGCCTGTGGCGACATTTCTGCAAAATGATATTACGATATGAAGTCAAAAGTCCAGTGAGTGGCGCTGAAGAGCGTTCAGTTTTATCCAGAACACGCTGTTTGTTTAGTATCACAGCAGTGCATAAAATTAAATATCTATTGAATGGCGCTAAATGGTTAATTGTGTCTGAAAATCAAACATCACCGACACAACCCACCAATAGTGTTAAAAAAGGCAAATGTGAGATAAAAACACAACCATGCCATTTTATCTTGCTTCTACAAGTTTTTGAGCTCTTTTATCCTGACTTGTATTTGACAGGACTCGTACCCATAGGTGCTTCACATCACAAATGCAATGCTGTACCGGGTGCACTAATGAGCAAGTTTACTATGTCAGAAAAGCCAAGCATGGAGCTGCTTATGTGAGGCAAACATCAAAACGTACTCACTTATAAATCATGCACTATAGTAAAAGGACTTTGAGGTCATAAAAGGAATAAATGTAGTCTGTCTTTTACAGTCTCTAGTGTTCATTTCAGCTGGAAACTGCAGTGAATTGTACTGTATGTATAGGTGTGTTTTTGGAGTTTGGTAGAGGAACATTTTCCCAATGAGCCTATGTTGCAACCTGTAGTGTTAATTTTGCAATGCATTAAAAGTGTAAATTAACCTTGTTAGGCCTGTTTTACAACACATTAAAAAGCAGTGCATATTTATTTTGTTTTTAAACCTATTTATCAACGCAATATTGTACAATAAGCTTTTATAAAGCAACATAAAATACTGTAAAAAAAAAAATCTGTCTGGCTGTCAGAATCAAGACAATTAAAGCAGTGTATAGCTAGTTGAGTGTTGCCATGACAACCAGGAACAGTTCAAGCTGATGAAGAGTCAGTGTCTAACATTTCTCTCCGTTTCTCGACAGTTGTATCCAAAGAGTTCAATAACTGCGTCAGATTGGTTAAGTAATATTACCCACAGTCTACTAGAAGTCTTTTTGTTAATATTTGTCTGTGATTATTTGGTAAGCAAATACACTTGAAAACACATCTTTCACATATTATGATGATGCTCAGTATCGAACTTGAATGCTTTCATTCATGTAAATATGTTTAATATTATATATTAATATTGTAAATGTTGCTATTTGTGATAGTATTTGTCACATCGCAGTTACTGACTGACATGGTCACTAAGTTACGTTGTGGCAACGAATACAGGAATTTCACTTTTACGGATGTCGAAGCGTAACTTCCTTACCTTGTCACGACAGAGTTTGTACACATCGTTTGCTGCATTTCCTTTAATACAATTATTTAATATTTGTATTAATGCCTAGCGTTTTTGTTGTTGTTTTTCATGTTGGTATTTTTTTTAAATGAAGAGAATTAATGACTCTGAATTTCTCATTCACTTCTGTTGAAATAGCTTTTAAATTAGTTTGGGCAAATGAGGACATAAATTAGGTTAGCTACTGCACGTCTGCCCATAGAAAAATACATTTAAAAATAAAAATTACCAACTGATTACCAACACACAACTATCTTATCCACGGCGTTACATTGACGTTGCAGTTACTACCTGACAACGTCACAAAGTTATGTTGTGGCGACGAATCCAGAAATTTCACACTCCGGTTGCCACGACGAAAGTTTGGTCATAAGATTACGTTGCAGTTTTGTTAGCTGGGATGGCCTGTCGGGTTGGGCTCCTCTCGACACCACGCCACGCATGCACCATAGGAAATTAATAGCAGCTTGAGGTAAAAATGCCACCAAAATTAATAAAAATGCCCCAAAAATCCAAGATAAGTTTGTGTTTTTTATATTTATAAGCAGTACCACCCACGAGCAAGAGTGCTGTTTTCCCGAATATCAGCAGCACTTGTGCAAATGTAATACTGATCTTTTTTTCTTCATTGACTGTTTATTTGAAACAGGCCTTCGAATTGCAAATGAAAACAACGCCTGGTTCATTGATGCTGATATATTCCACTGTACTCATTCTGTACATTAAATCAAATCCCTGCATTGAGATCAGATCCAGTGATGTACAGTGAAGACAGAGCTCGGCTTCAGTCCTGATGTGAAATCTGATTCTCATTATTTCTATGCGGCTGTTGCGGGCGCTGAGTAAGCCGGGTCAAAAAGCCGGCGTCTTTATCCTCTCAATCAGCTGAATAGGGACATGAGGCGTGTGATTGTCCAGCTGCTGTGGGCTCAAACCTTTATTTGTTCACCTCACGGAAGCACAAACCGGCTATGCTTTATTATTCCGACAGCAGAGGCGGCTCTACTGAAACACCAAGACCCATAAAATACATGTGCTGAATTATCCTCGTTACGTTGGCAGATTACGAACCGTCGCGTCTGCATTAGGCCATGGGTTATTAATACGTCTCTCTCCGTCCCAACTCCAGCCAGATATTGATACTACAGTACTGTTTCTTCTATTTCAGGTTGGTATGTTAATGAAACCGCACTCCTAACCCGCAGGTTAAAGGGCATAAAGTTGCACGAACTTCCCCTCGACACACATCGCCCAGCTAATTACTACGGCTCAGAGAAATTCCCAACCAGCTGGCCTGTGACATCATTAGCCATTAATTCAGCACTTACTCTCGGGGCGCTAATGTAAGCACTAACGCAATCCGAGTAATCGTTAGGTAATTTACGCAGGTGCACGGCCATTAGAGGCTAATTGTGAAAAGCTTTTCAATGAAAGTTGTGGTCAGGTGAAACGAGATGGTGTGTAAACAAATAAGCGTAACTGTTTCACCTGTGCTAATGACCCGGCTGATTACAATAACCCCAGGACACTGTCACCATCGGATGTTTTCAGGAAATCACAAAAGGCAAGGTGGGATTTTGCCATTTTCTATGTTGCACTGTAAAAGAAACAGCAGACGGAACAAAATGAAAAGTCTGTTATCATTTGCTCACCCTCATGTTGTGTAAAACACAAAAACAAGAGACTCCGAAGACTGTGGTTACGATGCATGTGTACCGAAGACTTTAAGCTCGAAAAAGGAGCAAAAACACCATAAATGTGGTCTGTATGTCTAGAAGACAGAAATGGCTTTGTCTGAGAAACAGACCAAACAAACCAAAGTCATCATTCACTAAAAAGCCTAAACTCACTGTAAAAAAGGGACTGTTGAGAAAACTTAAAAATGTAACACAAGTTGATGCATTCAGAATTGTAGGTTCTCTCAACTGCTGTCTTAAGTAACAATACTTAGTTCATTCACTGAATGCAAAATGCCTCATTTAGCCAATAAATTAATCAGTTGAAATGAAATTATTGAAATTATTCATGCTGCAGTGCATGCTGGGAACTCACAAACCCTTAACGTTTCAGCAATATTATTCACTTTGAAATTCTTTGTTCAGACATTTGGGGGAATTCTGTTAGTCTAGCATGAGTTTTTTTTTTATGTAGTTTACAGTAATTCATATTTCTTAGTATTTGTGACTCAGAAGGTCCCTTAAACTGAAATATTTGTTCACATTCTAATTTGTCAATGAGTAATTCTGTGATGAATCATGCATCGGTTGATCTAATACATAAAACTGGTCTGAATGATTTATACACAATCAGACGGATCACTCAAACTCACTGGTTTAATGGCCTGGTCACAGAAGTTAACCACTCGTACAACTCATGAAAATTAAACTCATGCAGGTTTGGAACAACTTGATGAGTAAATGTTGACAGAATACAGAAATTATTTTTTATTCATTCATATCCCTTTAAAAAAAAAGACGTTCAGTTCACTATAATTACTTTGCTGAATAAATCTCTTCAAATCAGCAGAAAAATCTGTCTTTGCTGAGCATCAATGGACACGATGAACCTAATGAGTACGAACAAGAGGAACATTCACAGAGTCATGTTTCAGGAGAAGCAATTGAACAATGAGTCCGTTCAAAGATCCCTAAGCACAGACAATAGAGACTTTGCATTGCATTGATCAGAATTATACACTGAACGCTAGATGCTTCTGATAAAGATACAAAGATGAAAACATTATTTTGCTGTTTCAATGTTTAAAGACGCAGAAGCAGAAATATGTGTTTCTACATGAGCCAATGTAATGTGACCACAATAAAGATTGTAATACGCCAACTAATTAAGTTACTAGACATCTTCAGATCAAGATGGTTAAGCGATGGTTGCATTGAACACTGGTTCGGATTCCTGCACGATGCTTACTTTACAAAGCACTAGTTGATGGACGAATAGCTTGCTTTTCTGTCACTGCTTTTGCATTGCTTTTCATCTGTGAGAGCCCATCTGAAGTGTACACTTGCCATCATTGTTGTGAATGGTTGAGGTCTCTGTCTCTCTCTCTGTCTGCTGGAAATGAGGTGTGCAGATTTCTGAATCCTCCTCTACTTTTCTGGACAGACACGTCTGAAACACGGTTGCCATGGAAACGCTTTCACGGCCGTGATGGTGTGTGTGTCATGAATCAGCGTAATCAAATCGAAAGTGACCACTAAAGAAATAAAAGGAGCAGGAGCATGCATGAACTTGGTTTTGAGACTGTCTTTCTTCTTCTGTCTGGCGTGTCCACCACGCTCTGCTGGATATTAAAACTGCAAATCGATGGCGTTTTTGTTTGGACATCTGCGATGACCGTTACACAACGCTGTGATACCAGTAAACATAAAACGTATATTTTTATAATAAGGAATTGCTGACCCAAATATTTTGGAGAAAAATTGAGGTTTTCCAATACAATTTGTTACTGTTGTTGTTTTTGTTGTCAAGGTTATTATAGTTAACTAAAACACACATAAAGTAAATGTTAATTTAAATAAAATAAAACCTTTTTTACATAGGCAATATTTCTCATTTTCATTTAGTTCAACTAAAATACAAAAATAACTAAAACTGAAATAAAAATTAATAAAAACTATACAAACATTTTTAAAATAGTAATAAAAATGGCAGAAAATTTTACTAAAACATTAAGTTAAATTAAAATGAAAACTGAAAATATAAAAAAATAAAAACTAATTTCAAATATTCATTAAATATATAATAATATCTTGATACTAAAATAATACTGCAAGTTGTTGTTTGGGTATGATTGAAATGATCAATGCAGTTTTTTTTTTTAAAGACTTTAAGATCGTTATCTAAGAGTACTTCAACAGATGAAATTACATTACAAATATGTTCGCATTTGAAAATTCAGTTCATTATGAATTCAACATTTAGCGCATTTATTTTTATTTGCATACATTTAGAGTCAATTGACTGCTATATACCAAACTTTTAAAGTCCAAGATTTATTCACACAGAAAGATATTTTCTCTAAAAAGTCAAAAGTTCCATTACCATCACACACAATATCAAAAGTCCACACCATCAAACATCTAAATCAGGTGCTTGCTTGCAGGACATGTGATGTATTTTTAGCATATATGAATCTTAGTTTCGTTTTTCACGATTACAAGTGTCCCTAACTGAAGAACTGGCCGTTTACGGTGTGTGTTCGGAGAGACAGACGGGGAACAGTAACTCTTAATGTTGCTGTATCAAAGGCAAGCGCTCGAAACGCCTGAAGGGACTCTTATATTAGCAGCCTGCGAGATTTACACAACATTTTACAAGCCCATTTCATTGCTTTCTTATTAGACAGGAACAGGTGGAAACATGGCGGCGTTCCTGTTTAACGTGGGAGGTTTAAGACGGTGTGATGAGAATCACTAATAGATCTGCTCTGTCAGTAATCACCGTCCACTGCTAAACGTGATGAGCTTTATTCTGGACTCAGCAGATAAGAGTCTCTCATCAATCCTACAAACACTTCTATCAGATCCACAAAACCCTTTTGTATTGACTGAAGGCCTACGAGGTCCAGTTGAGCTCCGAGGGCCAGGGGCCCGACTGATCTGAGAACCGTAGAGCCTCACATACACTGTTCCAGAACACTTCAACCCAAATATTCAGATGTGTGCAGCACATTTTATGGAGGACTGTTTCCTGATCCTGAGAGAGTAGACTACAATGCCGGCTGTTCTGACTCACGGACTGTAAGTACGTTTTTTATATTTAAAGAGTTTTTATATTTTTTATATTTTATTGATTATCGTAGAACTCCACAAGGACAAAAAGCTTTGTCTGGAAAGGGTTCTCAACTCTGGAACAATTGAAATAAAAGCAGAACATGACAAAGTGTTTTACTGTGAGGGTTAAGCACTGGTTTAAAATAAATCAGAGCTGTACGCATATTTAAAGGGGTCATATGGTGCTGCTAAAAATAACATTATTTTGTGTATTTGGTGTAATGAAATGTGTTTATGCGGTTTAAGGTTCAAAAAACACATTATTTTCCACATACTGTACATTATTGTTTCTCCTCTATGCCCCGCCTTTTTGAAACGCGTCGATTTTTACAAAGCTCATCG
>NW_015549556.1:113098-115272 GCF_001515605.1 Sinocyclocheilus anshuiensis | reverse complement strand
TTGTAACACTCCAAAGAGAAAGGAACAATTGAAATCGCATCATATGACCCCTTTAACAAGTTGTATTAAATTGTTAAATTTTTTTCTAATTATTTGTTGCCAGGGTTGGGAGTAACCTTAAAATTGTGTGTGTGTGTGTGTGTGTGTGTGTGTGTGTGTGTGTGTGTGTGTTTAAATCAGAAGAAACTGAAACTCAACCACAATAATTGTAACAGTATGTTTCAGTGTAGCAACTGATTTTGCTCGCTTAATTGCTTCATTTTTCATATGTATATATATATATATAAATAATTTCTTGTCATTACAATGATACGCTTGGCGTTGAATGTGTATAACCGGTAGCCATTGACGTCCATAGTATTTTTATTCAATGGCCACTATCAACATTTTTCAAAATATCTTCTATTGCTCTCAACAGAAGAAATAAACTCATATAGGTTTGAAACAACACGAGTAAATGATGACAGAACTGTGGCATTAAAGGCTGGTTTGCTGTTTATTACAAACACACTGTGAGATTAAAAACAAATGTTTTTACCTGCATTTGCTCTGAGGATAAAACCGAATTTAAACCCGGCTTTGATCTGCTTTGCCACTCCAAGCAGAACTATGAGATTTCATACAAACAATCCATCAGCATAATTAACTAGTTATTTTGTTATTAATGCCCAGCAGACAGTCTGGAGTAAGTGAGCTAACTGACAGGGCGAAGGTCAAATGGGACTGAGCTTGTTTTGCTATAATGTGCAATGAGCCCTGTCCATCGCAATTAATTATGCGTTATGATTTACCTCTGGTACAATCAGGCGGCACTTTATCTAGTCTACATCAGGAATGACCATTTAAAGTCAATGAAAGACAACAAAGTGAGTATGCAAGTAGACAAAAAAAAAATGCTTTTAACTTTTAGATGCAACCATAAAAATCTGTTTATTGATCAACTGGAAGCTGCCTTACCATTTAAAATAAAAAATTATAAATGGTTAAACATTGCATTGTATATATAATTTTACTGTAAAATACTGTAAAATGTATGGTTTTTGGATGCAAAAAGTATAAACTGCACGGTAAAAAATATATTTCAAATAAAAACAGATTATTGGACTATGTTTTATAATAATAATTTTTTTTTTTTTTACATCAGGAATGACCATTTAAAGTCAATGAAAGACAACAAAGTGAGTATGCAAGTAGACAACAAAAATGCAACCATACAAATGTTTATTGATCAACTGTAAGCTGCCTTTCCATTTAAAATGAAAAATTATAAATGTTTAAATGTTATTATTATTATTATTATTATTAAGCATTATATGTAATTTTACTGTAAACTACTGTAAAATGTATGGTTTTTGGATTGCAAAAAGTATGAACTACATGGTAAAAATTGTTTTTTTTCAGGACTATGTTTTATAAGAAAAAAAAAATTACTTCAAAATTGCATGTTTAAATCAGCCGATAGCAATTATTCAGAATGATATCTGCCGATATCGATACCGATACCAATAGTTTGGTTTTTTTAAGGAAAAAAATATGTCTCAACTAATGCTTTAAACTACATGGGGGACCCTCTCATTTGGTACATTAGAGGTTAAAATGAACAACAACACTATTATACTCAGTCACATTCAATTCTATACAACTTAAAAACTTGTCTTCATGACAGATTTATTCAAACATGCATATATAACCCAGTGATCGATCACACCACATTTAAGAGCATCAAAACGGCATTTATTGTTTGCAGTTTGTGATAACATGTACAGATTTGAAATCTGAGACTTTATTTCTTATCAGAAGTAACAAAGCACAAAGCACTTTGTGATAATTGGATTGGAGGCGCAGTACAAATAATGTTTGGTGAAGGAAAACTGCGGACCTGGCAACCCGGGCTGAACTACAGGGGATTCATAGGGTCAAATAGAGCCCGCGTTACGGTGCTGCGTTAATATTGCTTTAACTTGGACAGCCCTAAATTCAAGACCAGAAGTATTTTCTTCATGCAAGTTGCTGTCTGACACACTTTTCTGCTGCCGTTTGTTTGACAGGAGATTGTTTTTAAAAAATCAGCTGATGGCCGATAGTGCAGATAATTGTTTTTATTGGCCGATATCGATTATTGGCTGATACATTGGTGAATCCTTATATATATTTTTTTTTTTTTTTTTTTTTTA
>NW_015549556.1:110414-113005 GCF_001515605.1 Sinocyclocheilus anshuiensis | reverse complement strand
GGGGTTTTTTTTTTTTTTGGCCCTTAAATTTAAACAAAAAAAAAAGGTTTTTTTTTTTTTTTTTTTTTTTTGTACATTTAACAGGATATGCAAACCCATTTCTTTAGGCCATGCAAGATATACCAGCAGAAGCCTCATAAGACGGAGCAGATTTGGGTGTTTGGGAACCACAAACTGGTGCGTTTCGATGTAATTTATGTCTGCTTGAGAAAAGAGGAAGCAGCTTGGCAGCTCGCGTGGTGCAATTTGTCTCCACCTCTGCCTCACATTTTGTTAAAGTTGTAAAAGTGAAGGTCTGAACAAGCATGTTGTCCCATTAAACAGTTTTTGAAAACAACTATTTCCAATCGACTTCTCGCGGGGAACAAGAAAGCATTACAAGCTACAACGAGTGGGTGGTTATACATTAATGATGAGTCTTCTGTTTCATATTTCATGACAATGCTCTGCCATTACAAAGGCTACCAGAGGACCATTAGCCCGACACGATCAGCCACAAATCTTCAGAATAACATCCGTATCATCTACACTCCAGCTTAGACATGGAGGAAACAGGGGAGCTGCTCCAATAAGAGCATCTGGATGAGTGTCGCACGGCGGGGCGAGCCAACAGTAAAGAAAAACTGCCATTAAAGGAATAACTCAGACAAAAATGAAAATGCGTGATCATTTACTCGCCCCTCATGTCATTTCAAACCTGTCTGACTTTCGTTCTTGCATGAAGCAAAAGAAGTTTAGCCGCTGTTTAGAACTTAAAGAGACAGTTCATCCAAATAAAATGTAAATTCTCTCATCATTTACTCACCCCCCACTTGTTCCAAGCCTGTATGAGTTTCTTTCTTCTGAAGAAGATAACCAAACAGCTTCTGGTTCCCACTGACTTCTATGGTATTTTGTTCCATACTATGGAATTGACTTATTGACTATTAAATATACCTATTTTAATGACTTAATTTTGCACAAACTCTTGCCTGACAGCCGTGGTCACTATAAAACTTCTCAGGCCATCAGATCTTGAATACTTTAACTCCAATTAGCCGTACGCCAGTCAACCCAGCACAAAATGGAGATCGAATATGAAAGACCATTCTCTAAAACACAAAGCCAGAGTCATATTTTGAAATATGATGAATTCAGACTGGCGCGAAGAATATTTAATGACAAGGCAAATGAATCACCCTTCCCTAATCCATTACCATGCACATCATGCTGCTTAAAAAGCTCATTTTCAATAAACGGACGTCGGTGTGAAGAGAGAGAAAGGGACGTTTAACACAAGGCAGTCCAGCAGGTCAATAGCAAGTCTGAGAAGAATCAAAACCCAAGAAACAAGAGTCCCATTGAGCTGTCATCGCTGGCTCGGATCAGTCGTCTTCCTCTCCGGTTGCAACGGATCAGATTGTGATTACTCAGCACCCAGATCAATTTCAGGTGTCTCCCGACTGAGCCCATCTGCTGCGAGGATATAAACAAGTAATTACTGTCTACATGTATGATTACCCTCAGACTACGAGCTGCTTCCAGGAATGATGATGTGTGGATGCACTGGAATAAATCTGCAGGGTCGATGGGAGCGTGTCATTAGTACAACTACAAAGTTGTTGCCGAACTCCACATTGGTAACTGACAATTTAGTCTGTCACGCAGAGCTGAAGAGTTGGCCTTTTTCCTATTAAAATCTCCCTGACTGGCAGAGATAGCTGGGAGTCGCTGCTATTAAGAGTGACGTGAGGAACTACACTGAGCCAAGAGTTTCATGCCAAACAGAAATCATCCGGTTTCCTCATGCCTGAGCTTTCTGTCGGAGTTGGGAGGGAAGTGTCGAATCTGGAATATAAATATATATTGCAGAACAACACGGCTTGGTTTATGTTCTAAAACATTCAACAAACACGCTTCCTAAATGTCACAACAAACCAGGATCTGGCAGCAGCTATTACAAGTTGGTAATGGCCTGGTTATAATATTGAGGAGGTCTATATTGTCAACAACAACAAAAACAGATGTGACTTCTTTTAGGGAATAAGACATGAAGGTAATGCTTAATTTGATGTCTAGAATCAAAACTGAATGAAAGATACCCCAAGAAAACAATAATACCATTAAGAACTGAACAAAAGCAAACATTAGCAAAGCTTCAATCCACATGTTTTTATGTGAATTTTGGGATATCGCTTAAAAAAATGTGATATGGTCACGAGAAGGATCAACTTTAATTTAGTATGAAGAAAAACATGTATTGAATAAAACGAAAAACATTTATCAAATAAATTACTAGATGCAACTCTAGGAATATTTTTTTTTATGTGAATTTTGAAATATCACTTAAAAATGGTACATGGTCACCTGAGGTGGATAATCACATGCATGTAAATTGTGATGGAAAACATTTATTGAATGAATTTCTAGTTGCACATTAAAACAAAAGTATGGAAGCTTGTTTCCAACACAGGACAAAAAAATAAAAAGGTAATTGCGACTTTTTATGTCACAGTTTAGACTTGTTTCTTACAATTCTGACTTTTTTGTCACAATTCTGATTAAAAAAGAAGATATAAACTGAGATAACTATATATATATATATATATATA
>NW_015549556.1:77549-110207 GCF_001515605.1 Sinocyclocheilus anshuiensis | reverse complement strand
ATATTTTTTTATAATTTTTTTTTTTTTTTTTTTTTTTACTAAGCTATATTTTAATTCCATGGCAGAAAACAGAATTGCAAGATGATATGAAATTGTGAGAAAAAAGGCATTGTTCTAAGTTTAGATGTCGCAATTCTGACTTTTTTCCCACTAGAATTGCAAGAAACAAAGTCAGAATTTTGAGATAAAAAGTTGCAATGACTTGGGCTTCCATTAAAAAAAAGCCATGTGACTTTCTCAACAAGTTTTGTGACTGAATATATAATCTCAGGCAATGTTGGTGCATTTATTGCATTTTGGGGGAAGTATTGTACTTGCATTTCTGAAATTAAACATTGTTAGTTTAACCTTTTATCTGTTCGTCTTGTCCTATCTTTTAGTTACTTGCATGCAACACACACACACACACACACACAAAAAAGTCCTTTCATCTCAAACAGATTTTTAGAAAAAAAATTAATTCGCAATTTGCAAAAAAACAGTCATTTAAACACTGTTAACATAAAGCAATGGACACAACTGCACTGCAGCCATGCGGTTCATGCTTAAACTGGCTATTCAAGGTAATAAAGATACACGAGCCTAAAGATAACATCTAATTCTAAAGCGAACAAAGACAGGCCTGCAAATGGCGAAATTCATATGCAGCGCACATGGTGCTCTCCACACCTGAGTGCGGCTCAAATATCTGGGGATCTCGGGAGGAGCTGCTCTCTTTGTCTCCTCCAGAGAAAGTGTGTCTCTAATCGCTTTTTTCCACAGCGGCCCCCTTTTACAATGTAATCTGCCGCACTGCTGATTCAGTTCAGCAGATTTGCAGTTTTATTAACACGGAAAGATGCTGAAGTTTGGAATACGCCAAACAAACCCTCTTTACGGCAGCAGTGTTTGCACAGGACGAATCCATCACACACGGCTGACAGAAAGTTGTGGGGGCAGTTTATGGGCCGCAATACAATGTTGCAACTTGATAGAGACCCCATAAAAGCACGATAACCTAAGCATCACACAAAGCTGTGAAGTTTATGTGACATCAAAGGTGATGGGTGTGAAAGCGAGGCCCGGTTGCAGGCGCAGGGCTGCGATCGGTGACAGTATTTTGGAAAAGGATTAGAGGCTGCAGGAAGAGAGACTGTTATTTGACATTCTCTTGAGGAATATGAAATGGTGAACAGGCGGTCGGGCGGCTCCGTTTTGGAGTGTGCATCCCTTTGATGGCTGCCAAGATCAAAGACGGGGGATTTGCAGCAATCTGCAGTAATTTTTGTAGCCACCCCCAGTTCTCCTATCTGTTTTTTCAGAACATGAATGATTTTTTGATCACAGAAAGGTGTGTGGAGGAAGACTCGGCGTGCGACGGCGAGGACGGACTGTAATACGTGCAGATTGAATAACACAGTGTGGCGGGACCATTATCTCTAGTCATCAAGCAAAGCCGATAATCTGTTCCTGATACTGCCGTCAAAATGCATCGCATAGAAGAATTTGATAAGAAATGTTCGTAATGGAATATTTTGATTGAAAACTTTGTCTTGGTAAATGTGACCACAGTTTGAGACATTGTTGAGACCCAATGAGTGCGTTTACATTAGTGGTTGACCGATATATCGGCCTATATTTGATATTTTTTTAATTATTGGCATTAGCAATTATTTTATTTTATTTTTTGCTTTTATTTTTTTAACATTTTATTTGCTTTATGTTGTAAGTTTTCATTTTGACAAGCTCACTTTTTTCATATTGATTTATATAAATTAGTAAATATTATGTAAAATACATTTAAATTTGTAATTGTTATGCATATGTTTTCACTCTCTTTAAATGACCCCAAAAATCCATATATTGCCAAGGCTGATATATCGGCCGATATTTGGCTTTTTTTTTTTTTTTTTTATTAGCACCTTTACAACCTTTAACAACCTTTTTTTCTGTTTGACTGATATGTCTGAAGCTTTTATTTTGACAACTTCAACTTTTTTTCAGATTTATAAAATGTAGTAAATATTATGTAAAATAAACTTAATTTTAGCAATTGTTTTGCATGTGTTGTTACTGTCTTTATATTCAATAGTGTGATATATATCGGCTATATATTGGCCATCACTAGTTGATTTCTGCCCATTACCCCAATCTTTCACGACATTTAAGTTTTGTAAAACATGTTTGTTTGGTTTTTCTCTGTTATTATTTTCTAAAAAATAACAAAAAAACTTCCTGACATGAGAAAAAAAATGTTTAATTTATACATATGATGTTTGTAATTTTTAAAAAACATTATCAGGTGCCAAGTGCCAATATTTCATTCTTCATCACATCATAAAACAGTTCTGAATTTTAATATATGAACATGCTGTTAATGGCTTTGCTGTAGCATGTGCAGTCTGAGTCATTCGACATTTTGACATGCAACGAGGGTCTCTTTCAGAGCACGCAATCTGTGAGCCCACACGGAACAAGCAGATGTCATCGTGCCATCAAGCATGGCCATTAAGCATTTACGAGTCATCGGATGCCTGTGCCAGAAGTCACCAACACTCAATATGGAATTCCACACCTGACAAAATTTGAAATAAATATATAAATATATATACATAGAAAAGTAGAAAAATATATTATTATTATTATTATTATTGTTTATATTTTTATTCCCGTATTTATGTATATTTTTCCACATTTATTTATGCAACGAGGGTCTCTTTCAGAGCACGCAATCTGTGAGCCCACACGGAACAAGCAGATGTCATCGTGCCATCAAGCATGGCCATTAAGCATTTACGAGTCATCGGATGCCTGTGCCAGAAGTCACCAACACTCAATATGGAATTCCAAACCTGACAAAATTTGAAATAAATATATATACATAGAAAAGTAGAAAAAAATATTATTATTATTATTATTATTGTTTATACTTTTATTCCCGTATTTATGTATATTTTTCCACATTTATTTATTTGTATTTATATATTTATTTTTATTTTTATTTACATATTTATTTTTATTTACATATTTATTTATTTCCACGTGTATCTATTTCTACATTTCTTTATTTCTACATGTCTTTGTCCGTAGGGTAATGAGGAGGCGTGTTTTACCTCAGGAATAGCAATCGAGGAACAGTAGGTTTTGAGGCCACAGTGACTATTTTCAAAATCAATTGCAAGTTGTACTTTCAATTGTGTTTTCTATATGTCAACGCATAAATAGTGAGATAATACAAATGCAAATCTTGCAGTACCATTTGCGTTTTCACTTTTGTGAACGCAGTGACTGCCAAATTTCAAATGGAAAAGCAAAGTCCATTTGCAACTGTATTTCCCATGTCTCACGAGTTATAAGCCTGTCATATTTAAATAGCAATATTAATTACCACGTCTGCTTTTTCACTCTCTCTGCATCGCGCATGTAACCTGCCAAAACCCAAACGTAATCGCGTTTAATTTAGTATTTGAATTTCTGATGCCTTACACGGAAACCTGTCATTCAGTGTCAGGGGCGGGACTATACTATGGGGCATGTTTGTATTGGGAAGTGACGTCACTCACAGACGATTGTGTGCCGAATGCTAAGAACAAAGGAGGTCATCGGTAAAGGCACCGCTAAAGGCAGCTGCCAATCCAATAGATGAGTGTGAACGAACAGACAGTGCAACCCGGGGCTCCTTATACAATAAATCATTCCGTTGTTTTTACCCCAAATGCAGCGACTATCCCCTGCTAACAGCGGGAGCCACAACGGTACGCAGAATAGGTCAATATTCACCATTAACCAAACGCTTTTCACCTGTCTTACGATATCTCACTGTTTGCACTCCGACTGATGCACGCTAGCAAACAGCCAAAAAGTGCGACGCTTAGGTGAATTCATTATGGATTAGAAGAGAGGAATAAAATATAAGGTAAAGTGTCGTTTTGCTCACATGCATCTATCGGATTGGCAGCTGCCTTTAGCGGAGCCTTTACCGATAAATGTGGATATAAATACATATATAAATAAATACGAAATAAAATAAATATAAATAAATGGACAAAAAATTTAATAAATGTGGGAAAACATTTAAATATACATAGATAAAGAAATAAAATTATAAATAATTGTTTATTTTTGTTTTGTTTTTTTCATTTTCTTTGCATATTCATTTGTATATTTATTTTATTTATGTATTTATGTATTTTTTTATTGTTATTATTATTATTACATTTTATTTATTTCATTTATTTTTTTTGCTTTTTTACATTTCTTTTATATTTATTTATCTATTTATTTATTTCTAATTTTGTCCGGTTTGGAATTCCATAGCTCAGTGTCAGTCGGGGTGGGAGGCTCAGCACTCTCCTTTGCTTTCACCAATGTTTCATGGATTTGGCACATATTTATCTGACTTCATTCTTACAAGTGCACCGAGAGCCACGGCTGTGATTTTTAGCACTAAGCACTGACCTAGAATAACAATAAGCATCTGAACAGTGCTGGAAGTGAACTGGTACTGTGTGCAATGCTTTTACAAGCACCAGGAATTATTCTTGTGTATCAGCAGCTCTCATAAACTGATGCCTTTTCTTTCCCTGCTTGAGAAGGCACTCTCTAAACATCACATTTGGTGGATATTACAGCTTCTTATGGCAGACAGCCTTCATATGTTGTCTGAATGACATGCTAAGCCACCAATGACTGGTTTCATGTGACATTTAGATGGCGTGTAAACGACTGCATGCACCAATAGTGTTAATGTAGGATATCAACATTTGGGATATAAACATGCATGGAAATTCCTGGAAGTCTCTAAAGTATTTGAAGGCATTTAGCTGGTAAACTTTGGTAAAGTAGTTAATCACAATGGCTCGTTTTAGCTGTCCAGTATCTTGCAAACAGTCCATTATTTCCTTCAAAACGTATGCATATAGGTCTATATTAGGGCTGCCAGTATATTAAATAATTATTGTGAATATTAAGCTTAATCTCAAATTTGATATAATTTGTATGAGCTGAATATATATATTATGTGCTGAAATTTGCATCAAAAGATTTTTTTTATCATCCCTTATCTCTTATACAGCTCATCTTAGGCAATAAATAAATAAATCCCCCCCCCTTTTTTTTCAGCTAGACTGCATCATAAGTGCAAACTGCTTGTAATTTTCCTTCAGTGTCCAAGCAGAAAAGAGATCTCATTTCGAAATCATGGTTAGAAAGATGAGGCTGGTCAATGACAGGCTTCTTTCAGTGTAGCGATACAGAGAGAAATCAGTGTTACACAATTACATTGACAACTGCACTGCACGAGTGGCTCCATAATTCGATCCATTTTGAGGAGGCTTGAAGGGCCGCCTAGATAAAAAAAAAAAAATTACAGGCAGAAGAAAGAAATTTGCCTTTCAATACGTACGCATCTACCTTTTACTTCCTTGTTCTCTCCTTCTCCGCTCGCAATAATTGATTTAGCAAAGGAAAGAACAGCAGCGGTGTTAAAATGCTTGTCACTTCATTTCCAGCGATACCGTTGACTTGATTGCAAAGATACTATTTAAACTGAGCTGGATGTTGACATCACTGAATTCAATGATGAACTGTCTTTTTAACTGAAAAATTAGTGTTTACTATTGTCATTTTGCATTATTGACACTATTTTCCTAATTAATGCTGTTCAGTTGCTTTGACACAATCTGTATTGTTAAAAGCACGATATAAATAAAGGTGACTTGACATACAAATCACACAAAGCTGAGCAGAAATGACACAAAGTCCCTCAAAACACACTCAGCCCTTCGCCTCCTGCTAACATATAACACTCGGCTCTCTCACACTGACACAGGGGGCAGACGCCAATCTGATGTTTAACTGAAAGCCTATCAAAGACATCTGCTCACAAAGTCTCAAAACACAGAGAATTTCATAGTAGTGTAAGACACTGTATATCTGCCAGCACAGACTCTTAAGGAATACTGTACATGTTTTTCTTCAGAGGCAAATGACTGAAAAATTACATCATGATGTTTGTATTTCACTTACATTGTGTCCTAAACAGGCAAAAGTGCATTTTCTGTCCACACTGAAAGTGAAGCTGCTGCGTAACAGATGTTTGGTGTTTAGGTACAATTATGTGGACTGGATTTTGGACCAATCAGGTTTCGGGGTGGGCGTGGCTACTCAACGATGCTGAAATACAAACCCTGACCAAACGTCCTGTCACTCATTGCTTGTTGACGTCGCTGGTCAGATTTACATGAAAGAAATTGCTTTTACTGCTTGCTACTTCATCGCGCCTGGTTGGGAAACTGTGCTACCTGTCAGAGAAAGAGATGAAGGAAGAAAAGTTGGAAAAGGCAGAACTGATACTCCACTGGGACGGTCATTCTCAGAGCTCCTTAATCTTTTTTTTCAGCTCCAATAAGTCCTGTGAAACAAAGACAGATGTTTAAAGCTTGAGAGAGATGCCTCAGCATGTGGCCGGCAGAAATTAGATTCTGGCCTAAATTTCATCCTGTTTTCACGTTTCTGTAGCAGTTCAGAAACGACGCAATGAAATCTCAACAGGACTGTGAGCTGAGCGTCTTCAGAAAGAGAGTGAGGGAGAACAAAGCATTTTATTGTCTTGCATGGTTATTACAGTAAATTTGCAGGTAGAAATATGCAATATATATTATCAATATATGCGTTTAGGGATGCACAATATATCGGTACCATATCGGTTATCGGTTAACATTACACGTTTTTATTGTATCGTATCGGCACTTATTGAATATTTAAATTATGCACATGCATTCCTGTCAGCCATATTACATATTCCATATAAATTTGCAATGTATATTATCAATATATAAGTTTAGGAACCCACAATATATTAGTACAATATCGGTTATTGATTAATATTACAGATTTATTGTAATGTCTCGGCATTGGACTATACTGAATATTTAATTGTGCATGATCATTCCTGTCTATAACAATATCGGTTATTGACTAATATTACAGTTTGTTTTTTTTGTTTTGTTTTTTGTTTTTTTTATGTATCAGTATTGGTCCATATTGAATATTTAAATTGTGCACAGTAATTCCCGTGTTTTTTATTTTTATGTATTTCCACTGGCTCATATTGAATATTTAATTGTGTATGCTCATTCCTGTCTATAACCATATTGGTTATTTACTAATATTACAGTTTTTTTTTTTTTTATGTATCAGTATTGGCCCATATTGGATATTTAAATTGTGCACACTAATTCCCGTCTTTTTTTCTTTTTTTTATGTATTGCCACTGACCCATATTGTATATTTAATTGTGTATGCTCATTCCTGTCTCTAACAATATAAATTATTGACTAACATTATTAGTATTAGTATTATTATTATTATTATTATTATTTTTAATGTATCAACCCATATTGAAGATTTATTTTTATATTGAATATTTAATTGTGCATGCTCATTCCTGTATTTCTTTTTCTGTTCAACGTAACATTTAGCAAATCACCAATTGAATATCCATTTTTCAGATGGTGTTTTATTTGGAAATTATTTGCACAAAATAGTACATAATTTCAACACCAGCCATTAATCAGTTGTCAGTCACATAACACAAAATAATTATCGTCAGCATTTTAAGAACAGTATTTAAAAACTTTTCAATGGCTGTCAAAGGAAAACATTTTTTGCAGCTAGATGGTGCATTTACAGCATTTAACTGCAGACGATAGCTATACCAACCAGCTAAAACTCGACACGGGGTAAAAACGCAATGTTGTTAAAAGCACCTTCATATTTGTGTGTGTGTTATGGCGAGTACGATGGTAAATCTGTGCGAGACAGACATGGTGAGTGAGCATTAGAGTTGGTGTATATGTCGGTGGCAAAAGTGCATTTTCTGTCCACACTGAAAGTGAAGCTGCTGCGTAACAGATGTTTGGTGTTTAGGTACAATTATGTGGACTGGATTTTGGACCAATCAGGTTTCGGGGTGGGCGTGGCTACTCAACGATGCTGAAATACAAACCCTGACCAAACGTCCTGTCACTCATTGCTTGTTGACGTCGCTGGTCAGATTTACATGAAAGAAATTGCTTTTACTGCTTGCTACTTCATCGCGCCTGGTTGGGAAACTGTGCTACCTGTCAGAGAAAGAGATGAAGGAAGAAAAGTTGGAAAAGGCAGAACTGATACTCCACTGGGACGGTCATTCTCAGAGCTCCTTAATCTTTTTTTTCAGCTCCAATAAGTCCTGTGAAACAAAGACAGATGTTTAAAGCTTGAGAGAGATGCCTCAGCATGTGGCCGGCAGAAATTAGATTCTGGCCTAAATTTCATCCTGTTTTCACGTTTCTGTAGCAGTTCAGAAACGACGCAATGAAATCTCAACAGGACTGTGAGCTGAGCGTCTTCAGAAAGAGAGTGAGGGAGAACAAAGCATTTTATTGTCTTGCATGGTTATTACAGTAAATTTGCAGGTAGAAATATGCAATATATATTATCAATATATGCGTTTAGGGATGCACAATATATCGGTACCATATCGGTTATCGGTTAACATTACACGTTTTTATTGTATCGTATCGGCACTTATTGAATATTTAAATTATGCACATGCATTCCTGTCAGCCATATTACATATTCCATATAAATTTGCAATGTATATTATCAATATATAAGTTTAGGAACCCACAATATATTAGTACAATATCGGTTATTGATTAATATTACAGATTTATTGTAATGTCTCGGCATTGGACTATACTGAATATTTAATTGTGCATGATCATTCCTGTCTATAACAATATCGGTTATTGACTAATATTACAGTTTGTTTTTTTTGTTTTGTTTTTTGTTTTTTTTATGTATCAGTATTGGTCCATATTGAATATTTAAATTGTGCACAGTAATTCCCGTGTTTTTTATTTTTATGTATTTCCACTGGCTCATATTGAATATTTAATTGTGTATGCTCATTCCTGTCTATAACCATATTGGTTATTTACTAATATTACAGTTTTTTTTTTTTTTATGTATCAGTATTGGCCCATATTGGATATTTAAATTGTGCACACTAATTCCCGTCTTTTTTTCTTTTTTTTATGTATTGCCACTGACCCATATTGTATATTTAATTGTGTATGCTCATTCCTGTCTCTAACAATATAAATTATTGACTAACATTATTAGTATTAGTATTATTATTATTATTATTATTATTTTTAATGTATCAACCCATATTGAAGATTTATTTTTATATTGAATATTTAATTGTGCATGCTCATTCCTGTATTTCTTTTTCTGTTCAACGTAACATTTAGCAAATCACCAATTGAATATCCATTTTTCAGATGGTGTTTTATTTGGAAATTATTTGCACAAAATAGTACATAATTTCAACACCAGCCATTAATCAGTTGTCAGTCACATAACACAAAATAATTATCGTCAGCATTTTAAGAACAGTATTTAAAAACTTTTCAATGGCTGTCAAAGGAAAACATTTTTTGCAGCTAGATGGTGCATTTACAGCATTTAACTGCAGACGATAGCTATACCAACCAGCTAAAACTCGACACGGGGTAAAAACGCAATGTTGTTAAAAGCACCTTCATATTTGTGTGTGTGTTATGGCGAGTACGATGGTAAATCTGTGCGAGACAGACATGGTGAGTGAGCATTAGAGTTGGTGTATATGTCGGTGTGTTGATGCTGGCTGACAGCGCTGCCAGGCTCAGTGAAGGGGCTGTTTGCGTGTGTGCTGGTGGTCAGGTTGATTAATGGGGGGGCTGTGAAGCAGGACTGTGCTGTGATTAATTGGGCTCAGGACCTCATCTGCAATGTTTGATGAGAATGAAGAGAGGAGAAGCAGGCTGGGCCGTTCGCGTGAAGGTGCCACGGCTTCACCCTAATGAAGCTCGGCAACAAGTAACGCTGGGGGCTTGATTGTGTATGTGTGTGAGGACATATCCATTCTCTATATATATTAGGATGAAATATTACAAATACTTCTGCAGTCTCTTTAAGATTCCGCTCATTAGAATTCAAACTCTGTCCTAAGAACCTGGGAGACAATATGACTAAAAAACTCTCGCCTTGGCTTCAGCACTCATTGGGCACTCATTGGGCTTCAATCTATATATGCCATAATGCACTGGAGGAAAAGAAAAGTATTTTCTCTCTAGGCCTGAAGTATTTGATTAAATTCAAGGGTTTTATGCTACTTTGTATAAATCATGCAGTGCGGTCTCACGTGGGAGTAGCAGATTTTATAGGTGACAGAAAAGTATTTGCAGCTATAATAGAGAAGAGCTGAAGCTCTGGTTCTGAATCCCATACTGGCAAACAGCTATTATCACCCAGCATGACCTAGGAACGACAAGCTTCTAACAGCAAATCAGAGGTAAGCACTTAAGGTTATGTGTGAAGTGGTTATTGGGTGAACTGATAACACCCAACTCCACTCTGAACAGCTGTTCATTTCATATTTCATGTTTGCTATGTTTCCTTAAAGGAATAGTTCACACAAAAATCAAGTGTAGCGTTAGTTCTGGCAGGTCACGTTAGTCAAGCTCACATCAGCTGACTCTCAGCTGATCCCCATCTACCTATAGGAATACGACACCTATCTAAGCATTCATATATACGGTCCCTCAGTACTATCAGCAGTTGTCGCATTGCTCAATAGCTAATGACCCTCCTCCATCCCCAGCTCCTCCTCTGTCAGTCAGGATTCAGCCTTCTGATTATCCTTTGAATCAGACTAATTCTAAAATGTGTACATAAAATTATTGAACTTCAACGATATCTGCAATACATTTATGTTAGTTCTGTTCTGTTTACCCTGGGGGGTTATTGCTGCTCTCCCTGCTCTCATCCATGCTAGGCTGCATGGATGCGCAGGGAGTTCTTGCCCAGAACAGAACCACACCGCCAATCCAAACTGTATGCTAAATGTCAATCATCTTTGACGATAGTGATCCTGACAGAAATGAACATTCTGGTATTCACCCTCATGTCGTTTCAAACCACTTTAATAAAAGTTAATGTGCATGAGTTGAAAAAATGACTAAGGGGTGTTTACACTACACTATTTTCAACTAAAAACTGAAAAAAAATGTGTATGCGTTTTGGCCGTTCGTTTACACGACAACAGCGTTTTGGGGGCCTGAAAATGCTAACTTTTGAAACTAAAAAGGTTTCAAAGTGCAAGATTTTGAAAATGATTTCCGTCTGTGTGTAAACTACGAAAATGTGAATTTGTGAAAATGGTGATGTCATGCCCATGCGTATTACGCGGCAGTATAGTGTCACAAAGTGACATCGCCAACTACTGGTCTGGCATACATAATACAGCATTCTTAGTTGTTTTCGCGGGTCTGTGTGAACGGGGATTGTTTTGAAAATGTCGTTGTCTGTATGTGGGAAAAAAACGCGAAGGAAAACCTTTTCCATTTTTAGAACACCGTTATTGTGTAACTGTAGCCTAAAAAGCACCAAAAGGAAGCCAAGTCATGCAATAACATTTTGAGAAACCGATTAAAAAGAAGTCATCATGCACTGATAACTTTGCATTTGTAGTGCATATGAGTTGTGACCATTGAGTCAAGTTTGACACCATGTGACACAAGAACCAATGGCGTTTGAGGTCACTGATGTAAAACAATCAAATTAAAGATTGGCCAGAATGTTCTCGTTTTACGGAAGCAAAAAGACCTGCATTTAGAACATGTTTTGAAAATGGACTATTGGATAATGCTGAATAATGACACTATTGTCTTCTGTAGAACTGCTTTACAGCTGAATTAAATTAGTTTTATGATTGATGAATTCTGCACCATCAATACTGTTATTCAACTGAATGCTGAATCCACATTAAACCAAGTATATTGTCTTCTATGGAGATGCTTAGGTTACTGAATTGAAGTGAATCAACACTGAACTAACTTGAGCTGAAAAATGACACTATTGTCTTTGTTTTTGTACAGCAGAATTTGAATTAGTCTCATGTTTAATGGAGTCTGCATCACTGCTTCTGTTATTTCCCGGTTTAGTAATGTGAAGCTGCTTTGAAACAATCTGTATTGTATAAATAGGCTGATTTTGGGATCACCCCATACAGATCTGACACATTTGGATGGAAAACCTGTGCTAATTCAAACTTGACGCGCTGACTTACAAACAAATCTGAATTGAATTTAAATGTGCGACTTTTACAAGAGCGTTCACTATGCGACCATGAAACACTTAGCAGCTCAACATCTTAAAAGCACCACGCAGAAAATATCAAAACTACTGGTCGACCTCAATAATCGGACGAACTTTACCTTTAACGTTTTACATCATCCTGCATAACTCACACGCACACACTGAAATCAGAAAGTTGTTCTCCGATGTACGCATCACAGGCCCTTAATATAAGATATGCTGAATGTGTAATTCTGCTGCTCTTCTAATTTAAATACGTCCCGGGAGAAGTGAATTAAGTCATTCTTCTTTGTGCAGACTCTATTTGCTTAGGTCATTTTTATGTGAGGACTGTTTGAGGTGAGATTACCCATGCAGACTTCTGGATTCTACTCCTTTTGGATAGGCTCTGAATAATTTAACAATTGATATTTATGTATTATTTCACGCTTTCCTTTCCTGAGACATTCCCTTTAATGTAGGGCTATAGCGGCGCTCCTCTGGGTCCCGTTCCAGAGATGTTGAGATCTGCAGGGTGCTGCGTCTTTAATCACGACTCGATTGGAACGCTGTCCGCGTCTTCTACCGCAAGCATGCTAACGGCACACAAACACTGTGCATTTTGGATTTGTAAGGCCTTGCACACACATGCATATCAATGCTAGAGTGAAGGAATGATTTGTGCAATAACAATAAAGTGGAGAATTCTACACTGGAAAGCTTGGTTCAGTAAATAAACCCTTTTTCTTTCCGTTCAAAGAGTTTTTACTCTAATGTATCGCTCGGCTTCAGTCTGGGCCAGAATTGTTTTTGTTTTTTGGTGTTGAATTTGGTTGTGATAACAAAAGTTGAAATGGTTCATTTTAGTTACCGCCTCTCTTTCAAATAATGAAATGCAAACTGGTTCCAAGAATATAAAAAGAAATAAATCAACTGAATAGTGAAAGGGGAAATGAATGCACGCTTGCACAAAATCATCATTGCAGTCTGTCACTGAATATGCATTTTTTTTAATTTTATTTGTATGAAAAAGGAATGACTTTAAACAGCATTTGTTTGTTTTTGACTGAAAATGACAGTGCTGGAGGGCTAGAAATGAGATATGTGCTTTTTTCTGGGGCAGCGAGGAAAATTCAGCCTCCGAACATGTTTTTTGGAAAATCCCATTATGCAGTCATCAGCGTAACACAGACAAAAGCCACATCAGGACTAATGAAGTCTCTCTAATTCAAGGATATAAAAAAGTCATCAAAAGATTTTGATTCTACGCCTTTGACACATTTTTATAAACAAATGCAGAGGAAAAAAATCCCTCATATTCTTTGATCAAAGGAAGCCGTTCATCTTAATGGCGTAAGATCTGCGACTTTGTTCATGCGCCATCATTTCCAGGTTGTTGTTGAGCCAATCACCTGAGTTGTAAAGGTCATGTGACTAATTCAATAAACAGCAAACAGTGCTCAAGAATAAATGAATTCACATCCAAAAAGCCTTGTTGCTTTTAATCTGCATTTTCCAACACCAAAGACCTGCGTGATGAAAAAAAATAAGAGTCTGAAACAAATTGAATACTTTGCTTACACACATAAAAAGTAATGAGGAGCTACGTGTCGATTTGAAGTACTCTGAAAACACAACCACACTGGGAGACGTTGCTCGCTCGCTCGCTCTCGCTCTCCGACGTTACAGACCCAGAAAGCCAGTAACACTGTTTCTTCTAAATCTCAGCCTAACAGATCAAACCCAGCCGCAGCACAGAATTACCCATAAGACCCCTGCAACGGTGGATGAGGCACATGCTGCACGCTAAGAGAGACAGAGACGGGGAAGAAAGTTAAGAAGAGCCAAAGGAAAAACAAGAGGCTTGGCCGTAACATTATGTTCCAGCACCTCGAGCCACTTCGAATATATCAGAGCCACATGTTGAGAAGGGAATTACAGACAGTCATCAGGGGCCCAGGAGTCGGTGACTTGCAAGCATGCTATTTTGAATGAAAGTGATAAAGGCAGTCAGCCTGCTGTCCATAAATGTCAGAAAATTTGGCTTTCAGAGCGATTATGTTGTGCTCGATAGCTTCAGCTCAAATGAGGCATTGATTAAGCACAGCTTTAAAAGGTCAGCAGTTTTGATTTGGAGCTAATAGTTTGCTTGCTGTCATCAAAAAAATGCTCCTTTCTAAAAGAGTATCGAGATTTGTTTCTCTCTTACCTCTACTAATTCGCAGTGACAGACTCCGCTTTGGTCAAGTGTCAAATTTTCCATTCCAGCCTGAAAAATCACTATTTTTCAGAGCCAAATGGTCAAAGACACATAATCAAAGACACCATAACTGGAAATAAAATGTAATAAAATTAAATCAAAACATGAAAAAAAAATAAAAAATAAAAAAAATAAACTGGCCCGAACCTCCAACTCAATGCAATGTGTGTAATCAGGGTCTAAAATTAACTTTTTGACACAACGATTTGAGAACATTTATCTGCTATAAATATTTCTCACTAGTTATGGAAGTGAATTCTGCATTGTTATTTAAAAAACAAATAATATTAATAATAATCCTGCATCTGCATGACAGTATGACTCTACATTGGAATTTTGATATGTACCTGTTTTTTGTATATTTAAACTATTATATATATTTTTTTTTTAATATATTTTGGACTAATCAATTTCAGATAAACCCTAAATGGCATGCAAATACAAAACCAAATGTGGTTTGACGTATTGGTTAGATGGTCTCAATGACGTAACTCACTGCTTAACTACTATAGTATGATGCATTGTTGGTGAAACTAACTAGACACGACTGTTTCCCTAAAATGCATGAACTTTTCAGGTTGTAGAGTGATCACTTCTGCTACTTAATCAGTTCAAATGAATGTCAGATTATTGCTGTAAATAACAAACATGGCACTACTGCACAGTTTTTGTTGTTTGTTTGCGGTTTCCTTGCGTCACACGAATGCACACTCTTCAAAAATGGAGCTTTAATTCTCTTAAACTAAAAGACGTAGAATGAAATGTATGGAATGAAAGATATAGATTGCACTGCATTTAAATTTGCTTATTTTGCTCGAGTGCATGATCTATTTAAGTCCGTATGTCACACTAACAAGAAACTATACTTCTAACTGCAGGTGGAGAGCTGTACTTCCAAACAAGTAAGTTTGCAATGCTGTTTACGAATGTTCATTTGAATTATGGATTTAGGAAATTGGCTAAAGACGCTTTAGGGAAACGTACCACGGGATGGTTTTCGTCCAGAATGTGGATTTATTCAGTCGGGTAAGTCATCCTCAGATCCAAAATCTCCCGTCCGAAGAGGTTCAGCTTCCAGCATTATCTGCTGTAAACAGTGAAAAAGTACAGAAATGTAAGATATGACATATTGCTCTATATCAAGAGTGAGATTGCCATATATGTTACCTATAAATCTACATATATTATTTTCACATACGTACATTCTGAAGTTTATACCATATAAAAATAGGTTTATCCTCATAGTAAAATTTGTATATGTACATATGCTATCTACATGATGCTTTTTTATATGCAACAATATATAATTTATACATGAAGCTTTATTAAAACAACAAATATAAAGAAATCTGTATGTTTATATATGTTTCTGTAAAAAGTGTTTTAAATGTATTTAAAACAAAATACTGATTTTATTGCAATAAAGACAACATTTTTTAAAAAAGACGTCTTTTTTTCTATTTTACTTCTATAATATCAACATGTATTGACAGGTTTTAGGATGGATATATATTTAACATGACATGTATGTCCAGAAATGTGCTACACATACATATACATACACATCTTATTATATACAATTGTTCCAATTTCTAAAAGGTTTCATATATGTTTTTACTTCAGGACAACATATTGCACATATGGAAATGTAATATATGCACATATATTACATTTGATTTGTGTATGGGTCGCTTTACAATTCAACCCAGGAATGTTGCATTTCCTAATAAAGGTGTGATTTTCTCACTGACTGCACCTGCATATGACAATTTTTGCAGCTTTCTGTATTTTTGTGACACTATCATTGGTGCACTTGTAACTGATTTCATCTTAAACAAACGCAGACTGTGGAGTTATGAAGGAGATTATTCAAAAACATTCAAATGAATGTAAATGGACCAGAACCAAATCCCCGGCTATTCAGATAACCAGCCAACTGTGGGCGAAGAAAGCTTTCCGTAGCTCAGAAAAGAGATGCAGATCACAGCGTGGCTTACCTGGTGCCACACAATTACCCATCATTCTCTGTGGCATTATTCAACAATAACATGCCGCAAACAAACATCTCTTTGTGAGGCTTCTCATCATATGAACGCGAGGCCGGTGTGTCTGGCAGAGATACCAAACAATTACTTGAGCGGGAGGATTTACATTGTGCTTCTGAGCTCGGCGGCATTGTCAGAACGCACTCGCTGGATTGCTCAGGTGTTGTCAGATAATTTATTTAACATGGAAATTATTCTGCTTTGAGGCAAATTTCAATTACTCTGCTCTACCGGGGGGCAAATGTAGGTTTGACTAAAATTAACATGATGCAAAGATTTAGCTCAGCTGCTGCGGCTTGATTAAAATACCACAAACAACCCGATGGGAAAACCACGTTTAAAGATCCAGCGCTAGCCTGAAACCGAGACAATTTAATTACTGTTGCCAAACTCTAAGCTAATTCTCTTGCTAAATGAGAATTTGAGGCTTGGAGAAAATATACTACCTTCTTTTTAGCAGTTGCACTAAAATTAATTTCATTAGATTTGGCCAGCGTCAGTATCATTGAGACATTTGTTAATTACATTATTAATATATTTTTATTAATATTTGTATTTATTAATTTTCTGTTTATATATATATATATATATATATATACAGAAAATTATAAATAAAATTATATTATTAATATATGGTATTAATAAAAAAATATATGGTTTTATTTAATTGAATTTTATTTACTAAAACCACACGCACACACAAAAGAAAAAAAAAACAGAACAGAAATGTTGCCTTGGAATAAATAAATATATAAAAATAAATAAACACATACATACATAATAGATGATTAGAAATAAAAGAAGATTAAGTTTATTTGTATTTCGTTTTATTTCAGTGTTTCATTGTTAATTTATTTCAAGTAATGAATTTTGTCATGGTTTTAATTTTAGTTAACAATATACTTCAACAATATAATAACCCTGGATTTGACTTAGTGTAGAATCTGAAATATGTTCCTCATTTTAAGCATTATAACATTACTTTTCTTTTTACTTTTTCTTTTCTTTTTTTCGTGTTTTGATAGATTATTTCATTTTTATTTTATTTTATTTCCAATTATGGTGTCTTTGATTATGTGGACTAATCATTTGAACTTTTTTTATGTCTTAATTTTTATTATTATTATTATTATTATTACAATTGTGTTATGTCATGGTGGTGGCTGTTTTATTATTATTATCATCAGTGTTGGGGGTAACGCATTACAAGTAACGCAAGTTACGTAATCAGATTACTTTTTTCAAGTAACTAGTAAAGTTACGCATTACTTTTTAATTTAGAAGGAAATATCTGAGTTACTTTTTCAAATAAGTAACAGTAGTTACTTTGTTTCTCACGCATTGAGTGACAGCTCTGGTGTTGCCATGGTGACAGAAATCAGGAGTAAGTGCAGAGGCGTTGTGTGCGCTGTGATGTTACTGTAGTTCTAGACTAAATATGAGATTATGAACATTATTTACTCTTCTCACTGCACAAAAACACATTCAGTATTCCTCAAAATGAATAAAAACAGTCAAATGCAAACTCAGAATATTATATAAACCGGCAATAATTAAATATGTTAAATAAGACAAATATCATTTATGTATTTAATCCCATTTTATTAACCAATGTCTTTGCTACTGACCTTCGATGATCTAATTCAACCATACTAATAAGCAAAAATTACACATTTGTGTTTCATTTGTGTTATTGCTGAACAGTGTTGAACTTTCTTCTCCTGCGTCATATTCTTCCTGCTGCGCCCTCTACTGTACAGACGTGAATTTGCATTTCCTTCAGCCTGAGGCGTATTCACTTCACTTCGGTTGTGAAAAGGGCTTTTACATTTGTAAAAGAAGAAATTTTTTATATTAAAAACAAACAAGCAAGCCCTGCCCAGATTTAAAAAGTAACTCAAAAGTAACGTAACACATTACTTTCCATAAAAAGTAGTAACCTAATTAGTTACTTTTTTTAGGGAGTAACGCAATATTGTAATGCATTACTTTTAAAAGTAACTTTCCCCAACACTGATTATCATTATTATTTATGTATTTAGTTATTTATTAATATACATTATTTTGTTGACGTAAACGTACACAATAATAATGTACATTTTTATGAAAATGTTTTACGACAATCTTCACGCAGGCTTCAGTGCTACACAATCGCTCGGTATTCGTCTGAAGACTAGACACGTGTAAAAGCCCTACAAGAAAAGCACGTCCTGCTCACATGACCGCTGTGATCTGCAGAAAGCTGTTTGCACGTGATGCTTTATTGGAGTTTAATTCCTGTTCTAGCGTGTCCTTGAGCAGTCCTGTCTTTCCTTAACTCTCTCTTCCTATCTGTGCTTTAATGAAGTTTCTCTCCTCCGTGGGAGAGGTAATTAATGGAATGGAGCGGATGAAGAAGAGTCGTGCCGGAGTCTTAAATTACAATTTGCACTTCAAACCGGCTTCTCCCTTAACCCGCAGTATTTGCATATGACAAGACAAAAGGTGCATCAATCTCAGGCCGAAGACTCTGAAGACTCGTCTCTAAACACCGAGTCTCTGGCTGCTTGCTGTGAGATCGTCTGAGAGAAGAGAGACGGATGACAGACGCGCTCTGAAATTAGTTTATTGAGCGTCAAAGAGCCTGTGGTCAAATGAAGGTGTGATTTACATTAATAAAGACTTCAGTTTCTTCAGCCTTTAAAACACATTCATATGCACTACAAAAAACTCCATGATTATCTTCTGTAGACCCCATGAATCCAGCCTAGGGACGTGACCAGCGCCGTTTTGTTTTGTTTTAATTCTTTTCGAGGAAAGTCTGTTATCAGAACACATTCACCTCAGGAAAACGTGAAAAGGTAATCGTGAGCTATAGTCTAAAATAAGAAATACTGTAAAGTCACATTTTAAGGCAAAGCCGCACTTGCTAAAAACCTGAAATTACATCTTACTGTATTTATTTTTATTTTTTTTCAGTTGCTGTTTTGTTTTTACTCTGAGATGGAAATTGGCTTCCATGGAAGTCATGGAAAGGTTTTCATTGATTCATTTAAACACTTTGCATTTTCTTGAGTACTAGTATTAATGTAATAAGATGATTTCAGTTCAATTTCTTACATGCATAACTGTCACCTAAACATATTTTACAAGTGTAATCTTATTATTGACAAATCAAATATATGGAAACTAAATGGATATTTACTACAAATTGGCAACTACATCTATCACACTGCATTCATCCACAGTGTATTTAGCAATATTTGCACAACACAAGACGTCTCAAAGATTTTAAAGCACCCTTACCTACCAGATATCTATGGGAGCCTGTTTCTGCCACAATATATATATATATATATATACACTATATATATATATATATACTGTATATATATACAGTATATAAATGCAATTGAGACTTTTTTCTCACAATTCTAAGAAAAATGCAAGAATTTCGAAATGTAAATGCAGAATTCTGACTTTATTTCTCACAATTCTGAGTTTATGTCTTGCAATTCTGACTATTTTTTTTTTCTTAGAACTGCTAGAAAAAATGTTGGAATTGAGATATAAAGTTGCTATTAACTTTTTTTTATGTTTTAAAAAAGTGGCAAAGATAGATATCAGATCTGTACTGAGAAAAGGGCACAACAAGATTTCCATGGATATACAAACTAATGCTAATGTTAAGCCATGTTAAAATACAAACAACTCATTCACACAATTAACCCTCTGCTGCTCTTCTGTGATTTTTTGATTTGTTTTTTTAGAATTCTGTATCTTATCAGAAAAGTGCAAAACTTGGTAAAGGTTTTGGCAATTGCTATGTGAATACACACACACACGCACACACGAGCACACACAGAGACACACACACACACGAGCGCACACACACAAACACACACACACACACACACACACACAGACAGACACACACACACACACACACACACACACACACACACACACACACACACACAGACACACACACACACACAAACGCACACACACGAGCACACACAAACACGACATGATTTGAAAAGGTGAAATAGTCCTGTGAAAATAGTGCACTGGAAATGAACGGGAAACAATTGAATGGGAAATTGAATCTAGTGGAAACGTGAGGTACTGCGCCCAAACCAAATCTCACTGAAAGCTCTTTTTCTCAAATGTCACGAAAAAGCTATTCGGAACACAACTTGTTTAGATTTATGGCTTTGATTTCTCACAGTTTTAGAGTAAAACATGTTTTGGAAACACACATTCATATAAAATTTGGAAATAGTATGTCTGTGCATTTTTCCTAACAATAAACAAACTTTTATACCTTTTTTTTATTTCACGTTTATCACTTCATCAATAATCTGACAAATGTCTTCTTTAAAAGAGACCAAACTTAAGTCTGCGCTCCAAAGCATTCAAGATTTACCACAGCTGAAGTTGGAAATGTCTTTTTCAGTTTTATGCTCAAAGGTGGTTAACAGCTAAATAAATGGATTAAATCTACAGCACAAATATAATTTAGTACCATAAATTTACAGAAATATGAAATAAAAAACATTATTGAACTAAAATATAGTGCACTCAATTCAGTAAAATAAAAACAGTCATTTTTGACCAAAACGCCAGAAGCACCGAGAGGTTAAAAGTCAACAAATCAGATCTGTGCAGATCTTGATGATACTATAACTGATTCATCTAAATCATATATTATATTTAGTTATGCCTAGAGGGTTTAATTCACACATTAAAGAAATAAAACAAAAGTCACTAACAAGTAGGACGTTCACAAAAGGAAAAAGGCTATTTTCTTCCTTAGACGCACCGACCAAAACAACACTGTTTACTCTGATAAAGCGTTTAAAGTGTAAACTTTCATCTGAAGCTTGTTCCTGCATCAATCTAGATCTTCAGTCCGAATGGGCCAAACAGTTGTTGCAACTCATGCATAATTTATGTGTTCGTCGTCCTTGGAAGGAAGCATTAAAGGTTTGGATAGTTAGAAAATCATCCTTCTGTGCCATGACATGATAAATATTTCACACTCGCAGTCTCTCATTGTAAAGCCGCGGCTCTCCTTCACTTTAAAGAGAAAAACAGCATTGATTTACATGTTAGATGACTGGAAAGAGGTTTGAAATTCAGAAGGCATTAAAGATTGCAATCACAACACGGTAGTAACGAGCTCACACACGTGATTTTTACTCTGCTGGTGGGTTATTAACACACACCCTCCCTCAAAAGAAAATGTATAAATAAATACAGCATGAACTGATGGAAGTCACTGAAGTAATTAGACACTTGATTTAATGAGCTTTTGCAGTTATATTTCAGTTTATCCAGTAATTAAGTAACTATCTTGTTTTATTATCTTCCCTATTTGTTTGTGCATGAAAATCGGGGGCGATTCAGAACAATAGCACATGATTGTTTCTAATTAACTGAAAAAAATTGCTGAGAATTTTCATGCACAGGTAAAAAATCTAATTAAAAAAAAAATAAAAATGACAAACTCACACAAAAATAACTGAAACATTATAATTAATATGAAAACAAGATATTAAAAAAAATCGAATTCATAATAATAACAGAAACTATAACAGTATGTCAATCATACTGAAATAACACAAGTCAGTTTGTGAATATTTGCACAGAAAACACACAAAAAAAGTAGGGCTGCACAATTAATCGAATTTCTAATCGCGATTACAATTTTATTAATATTTTACTCAACGTTCTGAACAGTTCTGTAAATAATAGCCTACTGTAAATGCTCGACATGCCAATAAAGCTTTGATTATTCTATACGACTGGAATTTTTACTGGAAATTAGGGCTGCACAATTAATCGAATTTCTAATCGTGATTACAATTATGGATGCCACAATTACGTAATCGTTCAAAGCGGCAATTAATCGTTCAAAGTCCTCTTATGTTATTCTGCACGCTTAAGATATGTTTTTTTATGTCTACATGTTATCTTAAGGGTTTTTCCATTGTTTTAGTATAACATTATAATACCATTCATATTTTTGCTTTTTATAATTTAAAGGAGAAACCAATCCGATGTGTATTTGACATTTGAGATGTAATACTATAGAAAAGCACTAAACGTGTTATAGTTCGAGTGTTTTCAGCTTGTTTTCATATAAAAATACGGCATGCAGTTGCATTAAACAATGGTATAAACATCATTCAATGTAAATTGTGATAATCGTAATTAATAATCGCAATTACAATTTCAAGGGAATAATCGACAATTATGATTTTTGTCATAATCGTGCAGCCATACAAAAAAGCCTAAATAATCATCACAGTTTCAATCAATACAAGATTTATATTAATAAGATATCTTCACAGACACAACTCAAAAACAACGGAGAATATAAAATCAACAGATATGTAGCTAACTTGCTATGAAGTGCCGTAAACAAAACTGACTCCACAAAACAAAAAAAAATCACCAATACCACAATAACAGACTATAACTAAAATCTAAATAACTAAAACTAAATAAACCAAAACTTAATAAACAGATGCATTAAAAAAAACTAATACAAATGACAAAACCTTGAAATAATTAAAAAAATTAAATCTGATTTTTAACAAAAGTATGTCAATGATACTGAAATACTAACACTGGTGTCAGTTTGTGAACACTTTAAAACAAACAAAAAAATGGCCAAGATAATTGGAACTGTAATTAGAATTTCAATCAGAATTACTATCAATAAGATATCTTCACAGATAAAACAAAGCGGAATATAAAATCAGTGGCTCAGGCCCAGGTGACTATTAAGTGCCTCAAACAAAACTGAAAGTTTTTAAAGATCTGACGCCACAAACTGGAAAAAAAAGTAGCAAATCCAGCAATTAATCCGTTCTTCATCAAAAGCGCCGATTCTTTCACAACTTTGCAGGTGCATCCCAAATGATTCAGTGTGCAGTATGCATCAGCCTTTCTATGCATCAGTCAGTAGACGTGCTGTTATTTAACTAACACATAGGATCTTTAATCAATGAGCAGTACTTTCATGTGACTTTCAGAAACAGAATATGTCATTAGCAGTTTTCTATAATTCACATGCATGAATTATTAATTCACACGCACATCTTCCCTGTTCCAAATTGTGATAATTAAGCATCAAGTTTTGCTTCTGAAAGCAACACATGTGTTTTGATCCTGGGAGAGAGGAGGGATTCCAGACACGGAATAACCTATCAAATGAGGCCTAGTGAAAGCATTCAGCACGAGCTCTCAGCTTTGTCCTTGATGACATGATTTTCCTCATCATTTTGTTTTTTGGCACATCTGCACTTACCCAGATGTGGATCAGACGGGAATCAGATCCAGCACGCACAGGTGATCAGGATCCGGATCCGGATCCGAAACCTTCGGAGAGCGAGCTCATTAGCAAATTTCCATAATGCATGTGCTCTGTTTAGAGAGGCCTTTTTGTTATTATAATGTTTTATTTGTGTGCACTGCCTCTGTTTGTTTATTTATGAGGCATTTCCAAATGGCCTCAGCGCATCGTATTAAAATCCTGCTTTTGGATTAAGTCATTAGAATAGGAATAATCACATCATCTGGATCCCATTCTGCATGTTTCTCCTATGAACACGTGAAATTATAACAAGCGATTGGTCTATCATACGGGAGGAGGACGGTTAACCCTTAATCTGAGCCGTAAACACACACATCTGCTCATCTGAAAACACACGAGGAGGAGGAGGATGTTCAGATTCACTGGAGAGAGAAATAATGAGGCGTTCAGTGGGTCTGAATAAAGTGCAGGCTTTGGTGGCAGTGTAAGAATGTAGTAGCTCTATTTAAGGAGACAAATTCCTGTTATTGTACCTGTTCTTAATTACACAGAGAGGACACTGTGTTCCTGCTAACAGGGCACTGAGAGCGCCGGTGTTGTGTTGCACATCGAAGTCAGACGCATCACGTGTTAAAATCATCATCAACTGCCATACAATGCTTTCTGTGATCAATGTTGTTGATGACCTGCTGGTTCAACACCGGTGTGAGATAGTTTTATAATTACAATAACTGTATTTCCAGATGTTATTGAAAATGTAAAAAAAAAAAATAATAATAACATATTGGGAAAAATTATGAAAAAAGATTGTGAAAAAGTTAGATTATTATTATTATTATATAAAATGGTGAAATATTAAATTCTACATTTTTTAAACAAATCTTACTATTATAAATGTACATATAAAATTATAAATGTAAGTTCATTACAAAATATTTTTTTTAATGACCAGTGAAAATGGTAGCTGAGCAAGAAATCAGAACTACTGGCCTGATTAAAGTTTATATTAATGAAACGAAAAATTAATAAATAATACATTTAAAGTAAAAAAAAAAAATAAAAAAAAAAATTATAAATTATAAATAGAAAAGTATAAATTTAGGTTAAATAAAAAAATATATACTTTCTTTCTTTCTTTCTTTCTTTCTTTCTTTCTTTCTTTCTTTCTTTCTTTCTTTCTTTCTTTCATTTGGGGCCAGTGAAAACACTGGCATGGTAAGCAGAAATCTGAACTATTGCCCTGATTAAATTATCAATTAATAATAAATAAATAAAACAAAAAAGTAAATACATTTAAAATAAAAAATATCAATTATAAATACAAAATTATTAATTTAGGTTAATTAAAAATGTCAAGTATATATATATATATATATATAACAAATATAAACATGAAATTATGAATTTAATTTAATTCAAATAAACATATACATTTATCTTGAGGCCAGTGAAAATGTTGACAGCACAAGTTGAAGTCTGAACTGAACTGAACTGAACTGAAATCTGGCCCTGTTAAAATGTAGGTTTCAAAAAATTCACCTGATCTAGACTTTAGTATAATATACTTTTTGTATCACAGACTGATTCTATTGTTTTAATGCTCAAGGATCTTTGCATTCCTGTAACTCAAACAGCAGTCACTAAATAAAAACAGTATGTTCACAATATCGTGTCAAATACTGCACTACAGTAAAACCAAAGGAAACTGAATTTATCCACTGGATTAGTTCAATTTCAGAGCTATCAGCCTAATTGAGCCATTAAAATTCAGTGCTAATTACACTGCAAATAATGGCTTGCGACGAGCATCCTTCTGGTGATTTTAAAGGTGTTTGTTATTTATTTATTTATGCATCTATTTATTACCTGATCCAGAAACGCCTGCATAAGCATTCAGGCCATCTAATATAATCAAATGTCATATTTGTCCTTTTAGAAATTATATTCCATGTAAAGATGAAAATCGAGCACTTTCGCGTGTACGTAGCAGCAGCAGCAGATACAGAGTTTAAACGAAGGCAAAAAAAGAAGTATAAAAGAAGTCTTGCAGCAGTTTTGTCCTCCTGGGAGAGAGCAGAACATCCGTCCGTCTTTGGGAAAGCAGCGGATAATGTTTGGATTTGGCCCCTGTTTGCTGAATCCTGGCAAAGACGCCGAGCAGAAGAGTATGAGGAGTTTGTGAGGACAGGAGCCGCTTCGGGTCTCAAGGCCTCCATACAATACGAGATCTCAATCATCCTCCAATATGTGTGCGAAACACACACAACACACTCTTACAAATAAAGATTCAAAACGGGGGGGTTCACAGCGATGCCATAGAAGAACTGAAAGAAGAACAAATGGAAAGGTTCACTGTTGAGCACAAAAGAAGATATTTTGAACAATGTTGGCAACTGTTTGGTTCCCAACATTCTTCAAAATATCTTATTTTGTGTTCAACAGAAGAAAGAAACTCATACAGGTTTAAATGATAAATGATGACAGAATTTTCATTTCTGGGTGAACTGTCCCTTTAAGAGCCTTTGGAGATGTGATCAAGCATCCTCTATACATAGTGTTTACATTTGGGTCCTCAAAGAACCTTACAGAGAACAGTTCTTAAAACAACCTTTTTTTCTTTACTTTTTCTGTGAAAAAATATTGGCACAATATATTGTTTCAACATCATACAATATCGATATTTATCACGATATTCATTTATCATTAATGGGGAAAGAAATGCTTTCCACATGTTTGTTAGATGAGAATGAATGTAAACATAACTTGTTGGTTCACAAATACCTTTTAATTAAGAGCCTCATGAAATCCATTTTCCCCCTAAATTCTATTTAAACCTCTATTAAATAAATAAAGTGATTCTCAATTTGCATAATCGTGCAGCTCTTAAACGAGTCTTAAACTTTTATTTTTTTTTACCACTGGATCAAAACTGGGAATCAATAAGAATTGGAATCGATAAGCAGAATCGATAAAATTCAAACGATACCCAACCCTATATTAAAAAACATGCTGTCGTCTTTATTTCTTCTGCTGGATTCATCCGTATCGAGTCAAAATGTCCAGAGATTATCATCATTATCCTACGGTGACCGAGAAGGTCAAAACAAATCACAATTCTGAAAACAAAATAACAAATTACAAACGCAAATGCAAGTCTAAAAAACAAAATAACAATTCAGAAAACACAACAACAATTCAGAAAACATTATAACAAGTCAGAAAACACAATGACAAATCAGACAAACCGGAAGAGGTAGGTATAGTTTGAGACAGCGCCATTGGTTTGGGATTACTCACCGCTGACTGGACGAGACATCTGTCAGATTTGAAAAGGGAGGGAAAAAAATTTCGGCAAAAGGCGGGATCGAACCCGGGTCAAAATGCCAAGGCCACGCACTTATCCATCTGCGCCACTGGAGCTGACGATTTACAGCCACTTTTAACTAAATGTAAATAGACACCCCGTATTTTTTATTCCATAGTAAGGTCAATTCATACAATACATTTAAACTGAGCTACTTTAAAACCATCTCCGAACTTTCTACCACGACTCTGCTGTTCTTCGGCTGGTTCTTCCTGTATACGTTGATTGACAGATGTCTCGTCCAGTCAGCGGTGAGTAATCCCAAACCAATGCTGCTGTCTCAAACTATACCTACCTCTTCCGGTTTGTCTGATTTGTCATTGTGTTTTCTGACTTGTTATAATGTTTTCTGAATTGTTGTTGTGTTTTCTGAATTGTTATTTTGTTTTTTAGACTTGCATTTGCGTTTGTAATTTGTTATTTTGTTTTCAGAATTGTGATTTGTTTTGCACTTCTCGGCCACCGTATTATCCACATACATTGTCTATTGTCCAAAGTCTATTGTGAAGAACTGTTTTCTGCTATAAGGAACCCTAAGTGCAAAGATTTTGAAGGATCAATTCCAGTAAATAACCTTTATTTTTAAGAGTGTAAAGCTCCATTGGTGAATACTGCGTACCAGGATTCATTTCAACGAGTGCGTACTGGAGCAGTATGGCGAATTTATGTCGAACCCAAATCCAGGTGGGACGTTTAACAAAAGCAACGTGGCTTCATGGTGGAATTCAATTATCATCAAATCAAACTCAACAAGTGCGTAATATCACCCATGAGCAAATGCATTCTTAATTTCTAATGAGAAAGACACGTTCGACAACGCGAAACGGAAATCGTTCCAAGTGGCTTCCAGAGAACACGCACTCCTGGTTGGGAATCACTGAAACGACTGTACGTACTTGAAATGGATTCATATCCCTGAGAGCGCGAGAGCCCTCCACATCAAAGACCGTGATAGTGACCGCGCTCTCGCACAATGAAACTGCGGAGAGCAGCAGAAACCTGTGCTTATTTCCTGAATATGAATTGGATTGCCCTGTGATAAATGAGGGTTTTGCTCACATTCAGGCAGGATCTCACAGCAATTAATCACTTTGTTTATCTATCCGGCTGTTATCCTGGCCATTCTGCACACATTGTTTCAAGAGAAAGTGCCTTCCTGCCATTAATTCTTATTAGCGGAGTAAAAATAGCGAGAGAAGGAGAGCTGAACGAGTGTGTAAACCCAATGTAACTCTGTCATTCAGTTTGCCGTGTTAAATGACCTCAGGGAGAGCGAAACACTGTTTTTTGACTGACGTGCTCAGAGCGTGATGTGGAGAGCTGTGTTTGCCTTGATCGTTTAACTGTCTTTAGTGCTGATGGAAACTGCTCGAGTCATGGCGCCGCTTGCAAGAAATACACGCATATTTTATTAGAGTGCTGTTTGGTTTACAGGTATGTAATAACCGAAGCATCCGTCAATGGAAGCAACTCGGTTCTGCTGCCTGTTTTTTTTTTTCTTGAGCCAATCATCTCATGCGACTAATCACTCTGGAACCGCAAGAAAATTACGCCGCTTGGCTGACAGAACCGACAGAATGCAAACAGTCCTGAAGCCTTCACTAGCGTCAATGTAAGCTGTAAAGTGAAAGACAGCAGATTTTTTTTGTATGCTGTTAAGAGCCCTTCAAAATATAATCAATGATCCACTACTGATGCCACAATTCTCAATATAATATTGATTGAACCATTCGGTACGACATACACGGTTCAATACGTGCTTGTAAATTGCATTTTTTTTTCTCGGTTTTGCATTTAAATAATTTCCGTGCATTTTATTCCTCTCTGAATTGGCCCTGTTTGTGTGCCCGTGAGTTTATGCGCCGATGAGGAAACGCAACGCCTCCCTGCTTATAATGTGCTTTTGAAAAAGCAACACACGAACATCTTCCGCTTGTAATGAGAAGCGTTTCTAATCCTGTTGTCCAACAAAAGGATCGTATGTGGCTTCTTATCACAGAATGAGGCAGAAAATATATTCTGTACTGTAATAAAGGCTATGATGCTGATTAGCATTGGATTACAAATATTCTTAATCATTGTGAAAATACCCGAGATGGCTTGAAGCACACAGATAACGATACATTGTCACAGTCGAGTGTTTATTGTCTTCATGTTTCATCATTCAAAACGTTTCTATTTTCTTTCTATTCAGTTACAGCGAGAGCGATGCCTTTGTCCATATTAGGGATTTCCTGGAACCTCATCAGTTCTATTACTTCTGTGATGCATATGTGGAGTTTCTGCGCGAGAGCGCCCTCCGCCGTCCAGTATGAATGAAACAGACATTACATGGGTTTATAGCACTAAATAATGGCCAATCCATCCTATTTTGGGTAAAAATAGGAAAAATAATAATTTTCTCAAAAGAAATTTGAAGTAGACATATAATATTCCATGTCTTTCTCCGGTGTGAAGACGTGTACAGGGGTTTTTTGTTGTTAATTTGCTTTAAAAATCACATTTTAAATCGCAGAAAACACTAAAGTGCCAAACCTTCAGAACTGAACCGAAATGAAAACCGTGGTTAAAAAACCGAGGTATGTATTGAACCGTGCATCCCTAGCATACACAAAATTATTTTCAATAATACTTTATATACTATATATAAAATAACATTTAAATGCACTACCATTCAAAAGTTTGGGTCAATTTTAAGTAGATTTTTAAAATGTTTTTGACTTGTTTCTGAAAGAGTCTCTTCTGCTCACCAAGGCTGCATTTATTTGTTCAAAAACACAGTAAAGACTTTACTCCAGTCTTCAGTGTCACTTCAGAAATCATTCTAATATGCTGATTAAACATTTCTGATTATTATCAATGTTGAAAACAGTTGTGCTGCTGAATATTTTTGTGAAAACTGTGATACATTTTATTTCTCAGGATTCACAGATGAATATAAAGTTCAATAGAACAGCATTTATCTGAAATAGAAATCTTTTGTTACATTATAAATGTCTTTACTGTCACTTTTGATCAAATTAATGCATCCTTGCTGAATAAAAGTATTAATTTTTTTTTTTTTTTTAACTTACTGACCCCAAACTTTTGAACAGGGTGTACATATGTCAAATAATTAATACTAGCATATACTATATATGTGATCCTGGAGCACAAAACCAGTCTTAAGTCGCTGGGGTATATTTGTAGCAATAGCCAAAAATACTGTACATTGTATGGGTCAAAATTATTTATTTTTCTTTTACGCCAAAAATCATTAGGATATTAAGTAAAGATCATGTTCCATGAATATATTTAGTAAATTTCCTACTGTAAATATATCAAAACTTTATTTTTGATTAGTAATATGCATTGCTAAGACCTTCATTTGGACAACTTTAAAGATGATTTTCTCAATATTTAGATTTTTTTGCACCCTCAGATTCCAGATTTTCAAATAGTTGTATCTCAGCCAAATATTGTCCTATCCTAACAAACCATACAGCAATGGAAATATTATTTATTCAGACCCTTATGACTGGTTTTGTGGTCCAGGGTCATATATATATATATATATACGTATGTCATCAACATAAACTAAACTTCAATTTTGACTTCATTGGTCTCTAAAGTCCTGTCAGTGTTTTATGTTTTTTCGAATGTAAACCATAAAATGTCTTCAACATTGTTTTACAGGGAGCCTGTTTCCAACAGACAATTAACCTGTCCACCTCTAAAGGCTATAAAAAGCCCCCGTATTTATATGAATTTATGCTTATTTAATTGGATTTGTGTATCAATTTCATTAAAGGTGGCAGCTCTGTTTTGAGCGATATAGCCAATTTTAAGCTGTCAGTGGAACTTACAGTCTGGAGGATAATTTGATGATACTGCTGTCTCTCACAAGCCCTGGTCTGTAATCTAATTTAGAGGAAGGTTACTTGATAAGAAAGAAAGAAAAAAGATGGATGGATGGATGGATAGATAGATAGATAGATAGATAGATAGATAGATAGATAGATAGATAGATAGATAGATAGAAAGATCCAAATGGGCAGCATAAATACAACTCACAAATGAAGATAGATATGAGAGGAACTTTGGCCCTGAGCCAAATCATGTTTTGCTTTTGATGTAGTGAAAAAAGGCAAAATGGCATGATTTGATTTGATTCTTATTTGCTGTTTTCCCGAGCTCACATTTTACTGAAGGGAAAAATTGATCAAATATTCAGACCGGAGTAAACAGAGCTTTTCCTTTTCAGAAAAACAGCCTTACCTGATCATTACAACCCTCTGCTGCTTCATCCCCGGGCTAATTTCTCATTTTACCTTATCGTACCTTCTGGAAACCTGCGGCCAGCCGTAAAACACTTTAAGTGTGAGGTGTGAAATTGAAACACAAGCTCATTCAGCCACATTAGGAGCCAAAATACTTCGACCTTCGACTCAAAATAAAGAAGAATGTCCCGACACACTTGTGTAAATGGCTAATGATCTATACCACAAAACATCGATTCTCCTCTCATCCAGAACGGCAGGGACTCAGTGGCTGGTTTTCTTTATTTTTAATATATATATATATATCCGGCTTCTTTTGGTACAAATCTGCAGCATTTCGATTCAAAACCTATTTTAGTGCATCCCAAAACTCATATGACTCAAACTGAATAAGTTTCATGAAAAAAATGAAGCATCGTAATAATAAAAAAATAAATGTCAAAAATGTGCACATATGCAGACACATACTGAGCTTCTCTCAAAAGCCTAAAATGTTGGACCGCCGCTTGAATTGAACTTCTCATCCATCTGTGACTGCCATATTTGTTATTTTGATTATATAAAAATACAAAATTTATTCAGACACCTTCAATATTGCACACATTATCACATTTTATTGGCTATAGTTTAGAGAATGGTAATAAAATATGACAAGAACTCAGAGTTAAACTGTGTCAGAACAAATTCATTTTGGGTATAATATGTCACAGTTTACTTTATTTTGCTATCCTCATATTTTGTCCTTCACCCACTAAAAAATGGTGTCTGAATAATATTTGGTTTGACTGTATGTAATTTCAATGCTATACAAATGAATGCATTCGAAGACATTAAATATTACTTCCAAGCATACTGTCTCTGTGAGTATATGACACATGGTATGATTTCTGCTAATAATCCCACATATATTCAAATCAGTTGCATGCGCAATATAGTCTATACTCTCAAAATATTATAACTTTAATCTCGTAACTGCTACGACTTTATTTCATAATTTTGACTTTTTTCTCAAAATATTTTGACTTTATTCTCATAATTTCGACTTTATTATCAAAATATTTCAACTTTATTCTCATAATTTCGACTTTATTATCAAAATATTTTGAATTCATTTTCATAATTTGGACTTTATTATCAAAATATTTTGACTTCATTTTCATAATTTGGACTTTATTCTCAAAATATTTCGACTTAATTCTCGTAATTTTGACTTTATTCTCAAAATATTTCGACTTTATTCTCGTGATTTTGACTTTATTCTCAAAATATTTCGACTT
>NW_015549556.1:59497-75224 GCF_001515605.1 Sinocyclocheilus anshuiensis | reverse complement strand
ATTTTGACTTTATTCTCAAAATATTTCGACTTTATTCTCGTGATTTTGACTTTATTCTCAAAATATTTCGACTTTATTCTCGTGATTTTGACTTTATTCTCAAAATATTTCGACTTTATTCTCGTGATTTTGACTTTATTCTCAAAATATTTCGACTTTATTCTCGTGATTTTGACTATTCTCAAAATATTTAGACTTTATTCTAGTAATTTTGACTTTACTCTCAAAATATTTTGTTTTTATTCTCGTAATTTTGACTTTATTCTCAAAATATTTCCACTTTATTCTCATAATTTCGACTTTATTCTCAAAATATTTTGATTTTATTCTCGTAATTTTGACTTTACTGTCAAAATATTTCGTCTTTATTCTCGTAATTTTTACTTTTTCTCAAAATATTATGAGTTTATGAGCAAAATTTTCTAAGTCAAACTAGTCAATAAACTCACAAAGTGCACAAATCTCGCTTCTTCTGGTACAAATCTGCAGCATTTGGATCCAAAACCTATTTTAGTGCATCCCAAACCTCATGTGCCTCACATTTCATAACAGTTCCATCAATAATGAACCACAATAATAATACGAACAATATCAAAAATGTGCAATAATCCCACAAAACACATAATAAAGCACATTTTACCATGGCACATATACAGACACATACTGAGTTTCTCTCAAGAGCCTAAAATTCGTGGAAAACAGCATCTTTTTTGCTTGCAAACTAATCTTATTTACACATTTAGACAGTCCTAGAAGTGTCCCATGCATGCTGACATGCATTGTGATATCTCAAATATCTCCAAAGATATGTTAAATAACTCATATAGGAGCAAAAATAAATTAACAAATACAGCTCTCTGTACAATCCACTTGGCACTTGTTTAACGTTCATGCAAACCAAAGCAAACAATAAGCAGCTATTGTATGAGCATTAAACAGTGTGTTCTAGCTGTCAGATCTATTGAACTTCAAATAACAAACAAAAGTAGCTCTATGTTTAATTAATGATGGCAGTATTTAGAGTACAATTAGCAATTTGTTAGTCAGTCTCCAGATACGAAATGCAATAGACTAACTTCTGCATCCATTAGCAAATATTTGTTGCATCTCAGTAAAGTTTGCGGAGAAATGTACACTAGAGTCTGGATATGCATTCATTCGAGCAACAGCAGCAGTTTTGAGTCGTTCAACGGCTTGAACTGAACGAGAGTCAACCTCACGCGTGTGATCACACCTTTAATCCAGATTATAAAGAGTTTTATTTAATTAACTCTAATCTAACGTCCCAGGGAAGTGATAGAAAAATCGGACAGCTCTTAGCACTAGCCATGTAGTATATATTCTCACGCTCAAATAACCTGTGACTCTGGCAGCTGGGTAATGAGAATTATTTAAAGTGCGAACGAGTCGCGGCTAGCAGGCGATAACAGCCTCACAGGGGTCATTCATATAAAGGGTGGCAATTTCCATGTGGCAAATATCCTCGCTACAAACATCAAGGTAATTACTCTCCAAATTGCCAAACTCCAACTAGCATCCAATTCTGAGGCTGACTGTTTGTTTCGGCGTTCAAAATGTAGCTGCTTTTATTATTGCAGGTCGAAAACTGTACTGGAAAACAAAACAAAAATAGTAAGGACGATATTCATTTTTTGTAGTGCATGCAACATTTAATGTCATGACTTTATGAATTTAAGACTTTCTGCCCCAATTTAATATCTTTTTGGGGCTTTAATTTGTGGAAGGGCGAATTAAGACCTTTTTAAAGGGTTAGTTCACCCAAAAATGAAAATTAGGCTGCGTTTTACTCACCCCTGAGGCATCCTAGGTGTATATGTCTTCTTTCAGATGAATCCAGTCGGAGGTATATTAAGAATTGTCTTTGATCTTTCAAGCTTTATCATTGCAGTCAGCAGGTGTTGCATTGCTTCAGTCCAAAAGAAGTTAAATAAAAAGCGCCCATCCATAAAAAACAGTGTCTCACACAGCTCCGGGGGTTGAACAAAGGCCTCCTGTAGCGAATCGATGCATTTTTGTAAGAAAAATATCCATATTCAAAACGTAATAATCACTTATGTCCCCTATGACATATATGTTCTTTTTTTTTTTTTAAGATAAACTTCAATTTCTTAAAAATAAATGAATAAAATTAATTTTGCATCTCAAGTAAATGTGTCTTGATTTAAGGACGTTTGGATATTTGTACAGGGGAAAAAAAAGACAAAAATACTGACAAAGACATTCATTTTTTGCAATGCATGCATCATTTAATGCCTTGACTTCATGAACTGAAGACGTTCTGCTCCAATTTAAGATCCTAACTTGTGGAAGGGCAAATTAATAATTGTATGACCTTTTTAAGTCCTGCAGAAACCCTGAAGCAAATAAAATATAGAGACGACCATTTCAGTCCTTCGAATGGCAGACGAACAGTGCCGAGTTTAGTCGATAAATGAGCCTGCTTTGCGAGAGACATACAATCCTCAGCCTTAACACAAGACAAATTGAGTTCCAACATTTTCTATTTAAAGCCTCCTCATTTCCTAGGAATGGAGAATCTTCCCAACTCCCCAGCCTTTTGCCAACAGCTTAGTGTGACATATTGCTAATCTGGTTATTATGTGAGTTATCAGGCGTCTCACTGTAACTGCAGAGCGGCAGATATTACACAGATTTCATGTGCACTTCACCTAATAACTCTGCGCTGAGCGAATGAATGGCTGACGGTGACCGCCGCTGCCAGCACTTCATTAAACCGCCCGAGGTTCGTGGAGCAGATCAGAACCTAAACAGAGACAATGGAGGAGATGTGGCTGATTGTCTATCTACTCTAGTCATGCAGAGGCTGGTTAACTAGAAGACTAAAACCATCTGAAAAACTCACTACAGGACTAGACAAATTCATTCAGCTTGTTCTGGTTCAAATGAAGCCAAAGCAGATTCTGAAAAGCGTGCATATTTTTTGTAATGTCATGTCTGAATGAAATAGCATGGATTTGTCTAATACTCTAGCAAACAAATCTGGCTTCTTCTGGTACGAATCTGCATCGATCCGATCCTTATTTTAATGCACCCCAAACCTCATAATCCTCAAATTTCATAAGAGCTTCATGAAACATTAAGTACAATATTGATAAAAATAATGTAAATGCATTAACCCCACTAAAATATAACAAATCACATCTTACCATGGCACTCACGCAGACACATAATGCCTAAAATTCATGTAAAACAGAATCGTCTTTGCTTGCAAAATAAATTAAAATTAAAAAACACAATTACACAATCCTAGAAGTGTCCCATGCTGAAATGCATTGTGTGGGTATCTCAAATCTCTCAAAAGCTACAGTATGTTAAATCATTACGAATGCGGCTTGTTCTGGTACAAATCTGTACCATTTGGATCCAAAACTTATTCTAGTGCATCCCAAACCTCATATGCCTCAAACGTCATGAGAAATTAAGTATAAAAATAAGAAATCGAATGGCAAAAATGTGCAATAACCCCACAAAAAATATAGATGGTACATACAATAAAATGTAGCGATGAAGTGTCTTTTAACCATATTATACATCATGTCTTACCATAATGGCACACATGCATTCAACATAAGCAAGCTGAGCAATGAGTTTCTCTCAAGAAAAAGTAGAATATCCTTTGCTTGCAAAATAATCTTATTTATACAATTATGGACAACTATAAGTCGAACTGCTTGCCAGTTTCAGTTTTTTAATGAGAGTGATATTTTGTCACATATCATCGCTCTCTTGACGTATTGATTAAGTGCTGGCGCATTCTTTTTTTTTTTATATATATATTACATAAACGCCCTCTTCTGTGACTTTTACAAATTATGAAGAACAACTTACTTCAGTAAAAGAATGAATGATAAATTATCTTAAGCTAGTATCCTTCAGAACCTCTTGAAATTATAAATGTATATGTTTTTCTCGGGCTTCTTGCAGGAAAGTGAGTCGTTACATCAGCCTCCCATCTGTTCTCTGGACCCTCAGTGTTGATGAGGTCTCCACTTTCGCAGCGTCAGCTAATTAAGAACTGGACACCTGGACAAAAACCAGATAGCAACTTTAAGGGGGGTTTAAAAGAAGACGAGGCAGTCAGGCAGGGCACAACCCTGTGATTAAAGAGGCTGGGAGCCGCTGAGGATATAAATTGTAATAATGATGCTAGAATGTGCCATATTGATCTTCACCTCCTCTGGTGTCCACACGGTTGAAAGAGATAAAATTGAACTGGGATTTCACAGCAGTCCTCTGTGTGTGTGTGTGTGTGTCACAGCAGTCCTCTGTCTCTGTGTGTGTGTGTGTGTGTGTGTGCGCGTGTGTGTTTGTTTGTGTGTGTGTGTGTGTGTGTGTGTGTTTTCCCTGGGCGGAAGCAGCAAGGCGGCCGAAGCAACTTGACTAATATGTTTACATAACTGTCTACAAACTGCTCTTTTTCAGCTTCTCCTCCATTTGTTAGTCTGGGTTTTGTCTTCCAAAGGACGCCATGAAACACTGCACTGAAAACACACTTGGGTTACGCTTTAATACATCATTGACATTAACAAAGCAGTAATTTGTGCACTTTAAGTTGAAGTTGAAGACATTTGAATGGTGCAGTGCCTTCAAAACCTGTGCTTAATTGTATTTAAATGTGCACTTGTAGTGTAAGCTACTTCACATCTTAAAAGTAAATAAAAACTGTACTTGAATATAATATATTCGTTAAATAAAAGGCTGTTTGAGTGCATTTACAGAGACACTTTATGACACACGTAAGAACACTTTTAAAACATGCAGATTGTAGTATATATAACATACTAAAGCATATGTACAGTATTTGATTATAATTTTAACACTAGTGCTATTCCATATTACATTTAGAGTCAATATTTTAATTTTGAATGTACTAAATTTCAAATGTTGAATTACAAATATATTTAAGTACATTACATAAGTGTCAATAGAAATTACATTTTAGTTCATCATAAATGCTTGGCAGTGCATTCGGCAGTAACTTTAACCAAGACAACAAAAGTATGACATTGGATATAAAGATGTACTCGAGTCCTACTTAAGTGGGTCAAAAAATGGTTAATAAATTTTTTATACTTGTATTTGTACATTTTGTAATATGCTAAAGTGTACTTTTTTCACAATAAGTACCACTAACTATACTCTGTTTGTTATCAATATTCTGAATTGAAGCTATAATAAGGTTTTACTCTGACTTGTGTGCTGTTTTAAGTTGTAAATGAAACTTAAAGTGGCTCTTAAAGACAGTTGTTCCTCCTTCCCTCCAGAATCTGACTTCACGTTGATATAAATGCTCATCTGGGCTCTGCTACGCTTATATTTATGCACGGCGAGATGATCAGGAGGACCAGCTCTCCTTCACTTCATCCACTCGGTGTAATAGCAAATGCAAATAACTGCATCAGTAGGAAATCATTTGATTGGTGTTTCTCCTCTAGAACACACAGCCTATAGGTTAACGGAGCCCTGTTTGAAGCAGGACGAGTAAGTGGTTGGCACATTGGATTCTCATTATAATTATATATTTATCCTGTGCAAGTCTACGGGGAATCATCTCAGCCTGTGTCATTAAGACCTATTTTAATTATTATAGCTCAGTAATCTCAACGCGGCACCTCACAAACACACTTCTTCACTCTCACCGCCAGCGCTTACGTCACCCACATATCTGTACGGCAGATGTGGTTTTGAGCAATGCTTTCTTCTACTTTCAGAGGTAGAAAACACACAGTACTAGTTTAAGTTTCAAAATGTAGCACAGCAGAGTGTATATGATGGTAATACCATGCACTTTGAACTAGAAGTTCTGGGCAGTAACTGATTACATGTAATCTGGATTATGTAATCCGATTCCAAAAAAAATATTTGTAATTAAATATTACATTTTTAAAATACTCGTAATCAGACTACAATTAAAACCCCAGTAATGTTTAATGCACTTCATGTTGTTGATAACAACAAATGGAATAGATTTTCTTTCTCTTTGTATTTTTATACCAATATGGTACAAGACTATCCTATTTAAATCAATGCAATAAGTACGCTCAAAAGTAATCTAAAAGTAGTCTGATTACTATATTACCTAAAATGTGTAATGTAATGGATTACATTACTAACTACAGTTTTTCTCATGTAATTTGGAATCAGTCCCAGACTAAAATTAAGTAATCTCTGTCCACTGGCTTCATTTTGTCATAACTGTTTCGAAACGTTTTGAAATTTCAATAGTTCGTCACTATGTGATCTCATGAACTCAGTGACTACCCAGCAAACGCAGAACGTTCCCCTAACGTTAGTTTTTGGTTCCCATTAGGCTTTTTTTTTTTTTTTTGAGAACCAAGAAATAATGTTCTAGGAATGTTCTTTTTAGGTTTTATTTTTTTGCAACCATAAAATAACGTTCCCACAACGTTGCAGGGTGGTTATTTTTAAAATACAGAACGTTCCCAAATGGTTATTCTTATGTTATTTTTATAACTCTGTAAACTATAATAATAATAATAATTTATGCATTTAGCAGACGCTTTTATCCAAAGCGACTTACAGAGCATTCAGGCTATACATTTTTTACCAGTATGTGTATTCCCTGGGAATCGAACCCACGACCTTTTGCGCTGCTAATGCAATGCTCTACCACTGAGCCACAGGAACACAGAAACTATCTTTACAATGAAAACACTGCAGATGTTTTTATGTAATAATGACCTATAAAGAGCCCTGAAATTCATTTATGCAGCGTTTATGTATTTACTAAAATACAGAAATTAGATTAAAATGTGTTTTAAATTATAATATTAAGCCAGGGTTAAGCACAGAGTGATAACAGAAATCATACATTTGTGGGTTTGCTTCATCTTCATTTGCTGCACATCTCTAGACTAGTTAAAGAGACGTGCCAGAGAAAAACAAGAAAGAGTTGATTTGTGAGGAGAGCAATCAATGGTTTTGTAAAACCAAAATAAAACTCAACAACTCAAAATTGCAAAAAAAAAATAAAAAATCAATCAATCAATAAATAAATAAAACAATGTCCTTCAAAAAACGTTTCTTCAGTATAACGGATAAATAAAATAATGCTAAGTAAAATTAAAAAGTCAAAAAAAAAAGAGAAGAATAACAAAGCACAGTAAACAGTTAAACTGTTTTCACTACAAACCAGTGTGTTCATAATTAAGATAATACATGAAAACAGTATGGTAAGACACACCAGTCTGCAATATCAAGCAGCAAAATGTACAAATAGCTGGAAACCAGACACATTAAATTTGCAAATGCTCGCGCCGCTCTTACAGGAAAAATAAGGCGGATATAAAACACCAGCGATTCACAGCTACTTGCAAAGGAACTCGCATTCACGTAAAGTAGCCTTGTGGACAAGTTTGGGTGAGCAAGGGCAAAACGCACAAGATGCAGTGCCTTCAGTGCCCTGTAGTTGGCGATATCACAGAAATAAACTGCTGCAACACTCATTACAAATGCACTGTAGTGGAGTAAAGAGCACAGATACTTATTCAAAAATGTAGTGAAGTACAGAGTAAAAGTTGTTAATATCTTTGATACTACAGAGTATCCAAAAAGATACTCAAGTACAGTAATTAATTAGATTTACTCAAATACTTTACACCTCTGCTCGTCGTCCTGATGCATCATGTGCTAATTAGGACTGTCTGTGTCTGCAACACATTCCTGCATATGCTTTGAGGCCACAGAGCAGATTGATATAAAACCCCGAGGCAAACTCATACAGAGGCTAATTAATGTGCAATATCTGTTGATGTGAGGAACAGAGAGCACTTTAAAGATTCTGTTTTCTTTCTTGAACACTTCAGATTAAATGTTTTTCTTCAGATTAAGTTCTTAGGCTTTACAGTCTCATCTTTTTTTATCAGATACGATCACAGAGCAACAAATAAGCGCAATAATTTAAACTAAAATATGATTTTCGTCAAATATTTGTTGTTGAGCATCACATTTCCATACAGTTGTGTATTTTATTGGACCAATAATGAGATCTTAACCCTCATGTTGTGTTTCAGTCATTTCCAGAGCCAGAAATAATTTTTGTCTTCCCGAAAATGCTAGTTAATGATCGGATCATTACTTCCGAAGTTTTTCGGGATTTTTACCCCCACCTTGTTTCACTTGTGTGTTCCCGATCAATAATAACCAGCCTATTTATATTATTACCAAATAGTGGATTCAATCTTTTTATCAACTTTTTTTTTTTTCCATTTTAATTTTAGTTAATTTTAGTAATTTTATTGTTGTGTTTTTTGTTATTTTTAGTAGTTTTGTAATCTATTTATATCGTTTTTATTAATATTTATGTTTTATTTTAAAGTGAAACTAAATTAAACAGATTTTTTTTTTTTTTTTTATGGCTTTAATCTTCGTTTCGGTTTTGGTTTTAGTTTTAGTTAACTATAATAACTTTGGTTGGCAACCCTGCTATGATAAAGACATTTGTTTTTCCACTTCATAGTCCACAATACTCTGTTATTTACTTGCAAGAATGCCATAATAAAATGATCGTCGACACCCTTTCCATCTAACATTTTAATATCTGTCGCTTAGGAGGAAAAATAAACAGGCTTTCACTCACTAAATATAGCAGCCATCATCATTAGCGAGTGGAGAACCATGAGCTGAACCCAAATGGATTGATAGCAAAGAGGAATCAATCTATAGTCTGTGGAGCGAGAAAAGAAGATTAAAAAGTGGAAATTGAGGCCATTTCTGGATAGATTTCCCTCCCGAAAGCTGAACGCAGACCAAAAGCTGTGCTGCCCTCAGGCTTATTATTTCCATCCTCTCTGCGTTTATCTTCACATTATGAGAAAATAACATTCACCTAAGTGTCTTTTTATGTCTCCTCCTAATGTTCTTACTATCGTGGTAGTGTCATGTTGTGCGTCCAGTGCTGTTGTTTGTCAGTGGCTGTGATGGTCAAATACTCGTTTCAAACGGCTGACTAACAAGCTTGAATTCTCAAACCTATCTCCTTCTTGTTTTAATTCCTGAGCCTGTTTTTTTTTTCGCCCCCAAGGGACGGTTTGCTGGGATGCAGAGGCAGAGCTCAGGCTGGAAAAGGTTGCTGGTTTGAATCGCTCAAGAAACAGCTGTGTGTGCTTGAGCAAGACATTTAACTCTAAAAGACCAAGCACTGATACTGCCTCCCTGAGGAGACTTTTAGGAAATATTATAATTAAATATGCAAGTACAGTACATATGTGTTTGACGTATTTCCTAGCTAGTTAGAAGGGTAAAATTGCCAGATATTAAACACTATACCATTCAAACGTTCACCAGGGCTGCATTTATTTGATCAAAAATACAGCAAAACAGTGAAATATTATTAGAAATTAAAACAGCTGTTTTCTATGTGAATATCTGTTAAACTGTAATGTATTTCTGTGATGCGCAGCTGAATTTTCAGCATCATTACTCCAGTCTTCAGTGTCACATGATCTTCAGAAATCATTCTAATATGCTGATTTGCTGCTCAAGAAACATTTCTGATTATTATCAATGTTGAAAACAGTTGTGCTGCACAATATTTTTGTGAAAACTCTGATGGCCTACATTTTATTTTTCAGGATTCACAGATGAACAGAAAGTTCAAAAGAGCAGCATTTACTCATTGTTACAAGTTTCTTTTGTAACGATGTAGAAGTATTTACTTAATAAAAACAAAACATAGAAAACTGGCAAGACATATATAACTTACAGTACATTATATATATCACTTGTGAAGAATTGTGAAAAATACAGGCTAAATATTTACTAAAATATAAGCTTGTTGCTACATTCCAGACAAGTGCAAGTTGCTGTTTTAAGCAAATGTGTTGTAAAAATAGTTGGTGTTTTAATTACTTTCAACATGTGGTGCTCATTAATCTCATGTTGTCCCTACAACAAGTGCACTGGAAGTTTTCACTTAAAACTGTTAAATCATAAATCCTCAGAGAACACAGAGCATGGATGATCTTATCTCTCTAATTCGACAGAGAAAGCCCAACACAACCAATGGCATTTCCAGACTTCAATGTGCTTTGCAATCATTTCTCATTCGAGGTGTAGCATGTTGGGTAATGAGACCAATCATCTGTGGTCAAACTGTGATATTAATATAAGCTTTCGCTCGACTGGACTCAGACGCTGTGTGATTACCCGTCACACTTCATTTCTCGATTGTAAAAACGCTACATGACTCTTTCCTGCTCACAATTTAGTGATATGCTGCTGAGATACCACATCTTTATTCATAAAGCTCACATTGGCCCATCATTATCTTTTAATTACCACAACCCAGTATTGGGCCCTATTATAGGCAGATAATTAATCACGTATAATGGTGCAATAGGATATTGTGATTGGGGCAGAGAGGTTGGGAGGGGGTTATTTTGTGCAAACAGGGAGCTAATAGCAACTCTTCTGAGTTTCATTATTTGCACATGAATACACTGTGAATAATGGATGAATGGCTGTGTGAAGGGGCAGCGAGCGGAGATGAAACCGTGCACTGTAAAAAATGACCATGAATTTAACGGTAAAAGACTGTAAAAATGCTACAGTAAAAACCTGTTAAATGGTTAACGGTAAATTCCCCTACTATATACGGTGAAAAACTGTATTGGACATTACATGTAATTTTAATTTACCTCCACTTGTTCCCAGTGTTTTTCTGCAACCACTATGCGCGCGCAGCTGCAAGTGACGTAACTGTGACGTCTACTCTAAATTGGTCCATAGGTTGGTATATTAACATTATATCAGTTAATGAAATTATGGTATTTAACTGTAAATTTAAGTTAAAACCGTAAAACCTAAAATGTTGCTACCGTATTTTTTATGGTAAAATTCCGGCAACCACAGCTACCGTTTTTTTTACCGTAAATTTTACGGAATTTTTTTTACAGTGTGGGGTAAATTCACTGCTCTTTATATAATTCCCATCATGAATTCGGCTGCTGCGGAAATTCTGTCGTCATTTACTCACCCTTATGTTGAGTTTCCTCAAAAAGAGAAATGACTGCCATTCTTGTCCATATAATGAAAGTGAATAGCCACTGTAACTCAAACAAACACCATAAAATATCAGAATATGATACCGTTGTGTGACGAACAGATGAGCTTCCTCTACAACCCAAAAACCTGGAAAGTTCTACAAAATCACAAAACTGGTTCTCGCCTGTTAATTCCACCATATTTTATTCAACAGCTCAAGCAGAGGTGAACATTTTCAGAATTTCCATTTTTTGGTGAAATTTTCTTTTAAATAATGCATATTTTATGAGTACACTCTAAAAAATGCTGGGTTGTTTCAGCCCAACTTTGGGTCAAATATGGACTAACCCAACTTTTGGGTTAAAAATGTAATGTAAAAATTGAACCCAACGGTTGGGTTAGTCCATATTTGACCCAAAGTTGGGTTGAAACAACCCAGCATTTTTTAGAGTGTAAGATGAAAAGACAAAAATGCTGTCATCATTTACTCATCCTCATGTCGATCCGAACCCTTACGACTTTCTTTCCTGAGTGGAAAACAAGAGAAATGATTGCCATTCTTGTCCATATATTGAACGTGAACGGTACTGCATGAGTCAAACAAACACCATAATATGACTTACATATGAATTCATACAATACGATTTAAACAGACAGTTTAAATCGTTGTTAATCTTCCTCTCCAACCTGAAAACCTGGAAAACACTACAAAAGTTATATGAACTGGAAATTGGTTCTTGTCTGTCTCGTGGCCAAACATTATTGATGCTAATTCCACTGTATTTTATTCCAGTGGAGGTGGATATTTTCAGAATTATTGACAAACTTTTTCTTTAAATAATGCACATTTTTAATGAAAAAACATCTGGTCCATGTAGCTAAAATGATTGCAGATGTAACTATTTTTAAATCCAGATTTCTTGGCATCTCCTCAGCTGCACACAAACTGGTTTTGATGCCTAAACGTTTAGAATTTCAATGGCAGATCTGGAAAAGAAAAGTTCCACACACTGATTTTTCCCTGTTAAAGTAAAAGTTCAAGATGAATCCAAACTCATATGACTTGGAAAACAAAAGGAGAAACGAATGTCATTCTTATCCATATATTGAAAGTGAATGGCACTGCAGGAGTCAAGCGAATACCATAACATATCATAATATGATATGAGCTAATATGATAGATTTGTGTGAAGAACAGACTGAAATTTAAGTTGTTGTTTTATTTTATCTTCCTGAAAACCTGTAAAGTTCACCAAAGTCATCATATTGAATGTTAATTCCACTATATTGTAAGCAACAGGATCAAATACAGTGTCCCGAGCCCAAACAGATCCACAGTATCTCTGCCGTATAACCCTCCATCAGACGTTATTGTGATTTTATTTTCTTGCCCATTGTGAACAGCTGTAATCAGTCTAAAAAGACCAGAGGAAATGAAAGAGCCTCTGGTTGGCATCTTGTCTGCCGTGCCGTGGACCGGAACGCTTTAATTAGGGCCGGACTGCTCAAGCGCTGTTGAAAATAAAGCACAAGTAAACGTAATCTTCCTCTCTTCTCTTCGCTTTGTGTTTATGCATGAATATGAATTCTGACTGAGAGCTGTTGACTGAAAACCCTGCATGCTAACAACACACAGTGCCATATTTACTCATTTTTATCGTAATATAATCATGCACATTTTTTGCATTGCATTATTTCTTTAGTCAGTCAGGTACAAACAAACAGTCAATTTAAATGTTTCTGAATTCAAGAGCACCGAGGACCATTAATGAAGCTTGCATCTGTGTATTTTTTCATATTCTCTTTAGGATTGTAAATTCAAAGCAACTAGATTAATTAGTATGAAAAACAGATTTTTCCATTAACGCAAACTGCCAAAAGCAATGCACACACGCCGCCAGTGTTCGCCGTCGGCGTCTCGATCTTACACTGATTGGCTGGATTCGTTTGCTCTGCGTTTGCTGCACTTCACACACCTCTCATTGCATTTATTAAATATGCATTTATTAATAATGTCAACATATTGCAAGTTCCAGCTGTATTTCCAAACTATAGGATCTAGCGTGGAAAAATCAATTCAGCTGCATCATGCTCATAGCTGACAATGCAAATGCAGATCTTAAAATATTGACGAGGCATTAAGTAAATCTGATTTGTTTGAAGGTTTGATTTCACACTGCAATACTTGACACCATAAACCAGATACAGAACTATTTTTTGCAATTTGCATGACTCAAAGTTGCTGCACCAACATAAATATTAAATGCATCAACCAACAAAATAATGATCATGATCACTAGCAAAGTAGGTTGGATGTGCTTTGGATTTCATGCAAAACTTTCATCTTTGTAACATCAAGACTAATGTTCTAATATCAAGCTCAGATTTAGCACTGAAGTCTCTGATATGGCAGTCCATTGCCAAAGGCTGGAGAGTAAACAGAGAGATGTTTGTAAGTGTTATGGTTCACGGAAGTGCTAATTCAGCATTAGTATCAGTGCACATGATGATCCTGAAGAGCACTGCATCTAGCATTAAAGAGGAAGCACGTCTCTGAAAGAGACCGAACTCTTTACCTTAAGAGAGGTTAGACAGCCAGGAGTTCAGCTGCTATTTTTAAACATGGTGCATCTCATAAAGCAGCTCATGTGCTGCTTTTTCAGTTCAGTCTTACTCACCTTACTCAGCTTGTTTTATTGATTGTTTGCTCTTTTCATACTAAAAAAGGATTATGAAACAAGTGAGAAGTGCTTTTGGTGCCTCAAGCATTAAACATTTCAACTGAAAAATAATTATGTATGGGTCAAGGGACATGATTACATGTGTTATTTTTATTGCATTAGTATTATTATTATACTAAACATATAAAAATAAAAAACATAAAAAATATTACAATTAAAACTATATAAAAATAAAAAATAAACTAAATTATATTTATTGCATTATATTATTATTATACTAAAAATAACAAAAAATAAAAATATTAAAAGTAAAACAATATAAAAATAAAAAACAAAGTTAATTTTATTTAATTATATTATTATTATACTAAAAATAAAATAACAAAAATATTACAATTAAAATTATATAAAAATAAAAAAACAAAATTACATTTATTGCATTATATTATTATTATTATAAAAATAAAAAATATTAAAAGGAAAACAATATAAAAATAAAAAACAAAGCTAATTGTATTGCATTATATTATTGTTATTATTATTATTATAATATTAAAAATAAAAATGTAACACATTTTTGATTGACAGCCTTACATAAAGAAAAAAAAAACTGAGCTAATTTGAGGCTTATCATAGGCTGAAATGATTGCATCACTTATTCTTGAAACCGCTGCCCTCAAAAATGTGACCGCCTTCAAAATGAGAAAGGTCTTGTGCTTTGACATCAGGTCTTCTCATCTCCAAAATAATTCTTCAAAATGCAAATGGAAATAGAAGCCAAGGCTGAAGCATCTCTGGACATTAGCTTCTCAAAATAAACATAGACAGCTTCTTCAAGTTGAGCTGATCAGTTCTGATGACTTTGAAATTTACGGCCAAATGGAGCTTTCTGGCTGTTTTAAATTAATTGCAGTGAACCTGATAAGGACAGGCTTTATTTTGCCCTTGACCCTCAGACATTATAAGCAGAACTACTGGAGAACGCTTCTCTTTCTCTTTAATCCACTGACATTTGCTCCGGCTGTAGATCTATCTATCTATCTATCTATCTGTCTATCTGTCTGTCTGTCTATCTGTCTGTCTGTCTGTCTGTCTATCATAGAGATTCACATAGAAAACAGCTGTTTTAAAGCTCACATGCATTCCTGTTTAAAGACCAAGCAAACAGCGAGTGATGAGCAAGTAGTCATAGAAACTTCTAGGAGTGAAAACCATTTTAATTTATATATGTAATAAAAGACAGGCACAACATGTTTGCAATAAGGACTGCAATTATTATGAAACATTTCAAATTCCAATATATGCAATATTCAAAGTACCTGACAACATTATAATAAAAAAAACAGGATTTCAAAATACAATCTGTAATCAGTTGCATCTGGCCGTGTTTGAGCTGACAGACGTGAGCACTAGACTCTCTCAGACGGACGCTGGGTGTGTCTCACGCACCGTTTGATGATTTCAGGATGAGTTTATCGCTCCTGATGTTGTTTAGGAAAGAGTGGGGAGTACGAAAGAGGAGCTTCACGTTTCAGTCCCATTGGGAGTTTGAAATGATGCTGGATCGGACGGATGGTTCCTGCTCGTCAATCACTGATGGTCCAGCCTCGACCTGAAACACACAAAGACACAGACACAGACAGACAGACAGACAGACAGACAGACAGACAGACACACACACACACACACACACACACACAGACACACACACACTTTAGAAGAGCAGAATCAGCTGCATACACACGCCTCTGTAGAACATAAAGAGACAGTTCACCCAAAAACCATTTATTCACTTACCATTTACTGACTTCCATTCATCTTTGAAACACAAATGAAGATGTTACGTTTGAGCATCTGTTTGTATCTGATGTGCCATGATCATGTTTATGTGTGAATAAAAGATTTTAGTCTGTTCATCATATCAAGCAATCATGTCTCTTCAGAACTTAGCTTTCTTATAGTTACATATATATATATATATATATATATATAAATCTTTC
>NW_015549556.1:48239-58707 GCF_001515605.1 Sinocyclocheilus anshuiensis | reverse complement strand
TATATATATATATAAATCTTTCAGTTACTTCTACTACTACTACTAATAATAAAATAAAGTATTAAAAAAAAACTTACATTTACTTTATTTCAGCTAGTTGCCAAGTCAGCATTTCTCATTTTCATTTAGTTTAACTTGATGTATTAAAATAACTAAAACTAGAACTGAAATAAATATTAATTTTAAATATTAAAACCATACAGATATGGTTACAGACAAAATATATAGACATAGACAAAAACACAAAAAATAATAAAAATGACAAAAACATACAACACATTTACTAAAACTTTAACTAAAATGAAAATGAAATTGGAAATATTTAAAATAAAAACTAATTCAAAATATTAATACAAACTATAATACTATTATCTCAATGATTCAAAATTACTTTTAGGGTTGCGTGTGCTTTCAACAGAAGGACAGAAATTTCTGAGGTTTCATTCAAAATATCTCCATTTGTGTTTTGAAGATGAAAAGTCTTGTGGGTTTGGAACAACATGAGAGTAAATGATTTAATGAATGCATTTACATTTAATTCAGAAACACACAGTGAAAGAGGAACGGATGAACACAGAAATATATACAGTAGAATCTCTTACTGTAACCCCTCACGTGTTATTACAACTAAACTAAAACCATACAATAATCTAAATGTTAACTAAAATAAAATAAAATACAAAAAAAATGTATTTGAGTTCAGCTAGTTGTCAAAGCATTTAAAATAATTAAAACTAAAACTGAAATAAAAATGTATAAAAAAATAAAAAAAATGGCAAAACACAACAAAATTACTAAAACTTTACATGAAAATGACAATATAAAATATTTAAAAAATTAAATATTAAATATTAATAAAAATCTTATGATAGTGTCTCTATGATTCTAAAATAACACTGCTGTAATAATAGATGACAAATGTGAGACAATTTTCAGCCAATGTTTGCCAGTATATTTTTGTAAGAGAGGGAAAAGTCTACATTTAAGGGTACACTACTAAAGATTAATTACATTTGCATTAGACAAAACACATGAAAATCTGTGCTGCTTTCTCTCGATTTATGACCATAAGCCTACAAACAAATTTATATTCAGAGCTGCAGTTTCGTGTTTCAGCCACAGATGGCGGTAGAGAGCGGAGAGCGCACACTTCATTTACAGTCAATGAAAATCAATCAGATGTTCAGTCTGCTTAATGAGTATTTTGGTATCGACTGTTCAGTGGACAACATTCACAACTGACAGAATTCACAGTAAAAAAAACACTAGATCTTCGAGATCAGAGTAGCACATATTCTGTCATTCTACTTATGGAGGAGTCTGTGTTTCGATGAGACTTCAGATGGCTTTCATTAGGCACCAATGTTCCCATCTCATCCAATCAGCAGTCCCTAAACCATTACAGCAGGTGAGTCCAAACTTTTAATGCACTGAGCTGCACTTGATTCCCCGCGGAGCGTTTCCCCGCTGCTAATGCGGCCCGAGGAACGGCTCGAAATGCACCATTAAACCTGCCAGAGAATTAACTTGGACAGAACTTCATTATGTCACACACGAGGCCCTGCGACCGTATGATTTGAGGAAAACCAATATTGCTGGCTAGAGAAGCGAGTTGGTTCGTTTAGATACATAATTAGAGTCAATCAGCCATGGACCTGCGGTGAGTGTTGAGATTCAACAAACAGAAACAGAAGAACGATTTTCCACACAAAACTGATCCGTGAGTTCTGCTGAACACGGCTGCAGAAAAATATACACGCAACAGTACTCTATTCCTTTTGCAGATATCTGAAAACAATGTGCTCCTGTTCATTTTGGTGTTTCAACTCATTCAATCATAGTTCATGTTTAAGGATATAAAAAAATGAATGCATCAGTTATAAAATTAAGAAATATGAGGTTTTGTTAATATACCAAAGCCCAAAGTGTTTCAAAGGTCGCTTTCAAAAAACAGCTCAAGTTTCTCAATGTAGTTCTTAAAGTTCTCAACTTGTCATTTCAAAGCAGGCTTACTGTTAAACAAAAATAAAAAAATAAAATAAAAAAATTATATATATATATAAAATGTATGTGTGTGTTTTCAATTATTGAAACATCTGATTGATATCATATGTTGTATTTTGGGCTGTCTGTATCCTTTAAAAGTTTGCTAATGTATTTATGTCTCCCATTCAGGTGAATTTATGTTTACACACACACACACACACACACACACACACACACACACACACACACACACACACACACAGAATTATAAATTGTTCGTAGAATTCTAAAATGTTAATTTGTTCTACTTTTAAATGTATATACATGCATGTTTTTGTTGCATATATATCTGTTCTAGATTTAATGTAAACACTATGCTTTGGCAATACATTGTAACAATTGTCATGCCAATAAAGCACATATTGAATTGAATTGAGAAAGAGAGAGAGAGAGAGAGCATTGACTCTGTAAACTCACTCCAGCTCCCAGCGCCAGTCTCCCAGATCTGCAGGAGCTCCTGTAATCTATCACACAAATCAACACAAAACAACATTTCCACACCAGAACCCACACGTCTCCGTCCGCAAATGAACCCGGCAGATTGCAAACGTCTAAACAGCAGCGACAAATAATGAAAAGCATTGATCAGAAGGCATATGAAGCTCTGAGCTTGTGGGCCGCGCTTGTCCTTCGTCCCGACCGTCACACTGTTTCATTTCTGCATTAAAAGAAGTGCAATCTGAAATAAACATCTGAGCGCAATGCAAAGGCAGTGATAAGTTCGGCTCTGGATTCATGCTGACAGACAGTTTCATTTGCGGCCCGGACACTAATTTCCTGCGTCTATAGGAGCGTGTTTTGAGCTCAGAAACACTGGCGAGACGCTCTCGCTGCATTCATTCCCTCCTTCATTTGCATTGAAATGGGAATGCCATATTTCATTCCTGTCCCTGCTACACTTATACTTATTTATATATTTAAAACCATATAAAATCTATTTAAACTATTTGCTATATAAAAACCATAAAGACATTTAAATATACAATAACAAAAACACACACCAACGTCACTAAAACTTTAACTAAAATTAAAATGAAAACAGAAAATATAAAAATAAAATCTAATTCAAAATGTAATGTAAAAACTTTATTTTTTGTTAATATATCGATACTAAAATTACATTGGTTCATTCACTCATTCAAGCTTCAAAAACATGCAAAAGTACCATAAATTACGTTTCTGAAGCCATATGATAACTTTGTGTCCAAATTTGTAAATAATCACAACTTATGATCATGTAATGGTGCTTCTATGAAGCTTGAAGTTTATGAAAAAAAAAATATTTTATTAAATTTATTTCAGCTAGTTGCCAAAGAAACATTTCACACAAGCTGAAGCACTAAAATAGCTCAAACTAAATAAACTAAAATTAAAAACTGAAACATAAAACTTAATAAAAGCTAGACATATTAAAAAACATTCAAAATGACAAAAACACAACAAAATTAGTAACATTTTCAGAAAATATAAAAATAAAATCTACTTCAAATTTAAAATACAAACTGTATTTTGCAGTTGTGCAGTTACTATTTGATTCAACGGAGGTCAAACGGTATTGAGATGATATTAAGTCGAGTAAATGATGACAAAACTTTCCTTTTTTGGCAGAACAAATATTTTAGCCCTGTGTAAACAGATGTAATCAACATAGCTGTCATGACAAAAGAAGGAAACGAGCTCCGTAAACACGACGAACACACGTCTGACTATACGATCAAAACAGCACATCACCCAAAGAAGAAAAGAGCGGACTGAAAACATCAGCCGTGTCATCATCACTCGCTCAGGTTTCTGTGATTTTGTATGATTTCCCTCCCGATTCTCCTCCCAAGCCCCGTGGTGTTAATTATACTGGCTCTCTAAGTGCATTCATCTTGATTCGCTACTTCAGTACAAAGCCTTGTCTGAAGAGTCTCCTCTGGTGAAGACCCAAAGACTGAGGACGAGGAGACACCAGCGAGGCTCTGTTCCTCACTCAACCTGAGCATGCAGACGCACGAGATGCACGAGACAAAGCTGTGTTCATGTCCGATTCGGCTGACTGCCGTCTCTCAGGACGCTTAAAGGTCAGCGCATGCTGTTTGTCTGTGTGCATCCCAAAACCGAGGCTCTGAAATGAATTTAAAGCAGACTTATTACAGATTAAAGCTGCTTTGACTGCACAAAAATTCTCAAAGTAGTCCTCATCATTACACCACAGCTTTCTGCACCAGAACAGGTCTGAATTTATATATGATGGCAGACTGAGCCCTTCGATTAGATTCCCTCTAGAGCATCCTGATTATAGCGGTGGGGCTAGTTGTCACACTTTTTACTCCAGTGATGAGTTTCTTTTTGATACTACACTGAAAATGAATGTAGTAAGTAAGTAAGTGTAGGATTTACTTTGAAACAATTTTCACTCAGAAATTGCTAATTTTCACACATAATTACCAAGAAATCTGCCATTGAACAGCGTATTCTCAGGGTTTCTGCTAAATGTAATCAGTAAAGCAATAACTTTTGGCTCAATTCCAGCCTCATCCTATAGTTGACCCTTGCGTAAATGTACAGAAGTGTTGTTTCATGACGTTCACTTTTATTTCTATAGAACATAAACGTATTTCTTTACAATACAGACTGTTTCAAAGCAGCTTCACAGTTATAAACAGAAAAATAACAGCATTAATGTTATAAAAGTCATGAATTATGAAACAAATTCCAGTGACATTAATAGAAGAATTGTTCAAAAGTTATCTGGTCTATAATAATGTTCTCAAAACATTAGCACAAAAACATTAAAACATTTTTTTTTTTCAAAAATGTTTTAGTTGGATATTCATCTAACATTATTTAAATGTTACTACTTGTTTCGGAATGTTCAGAGAACATTCAAAAGTAACGTTCCCATGATGTTTGCATAACCAAAAAGAAAAAAAAAATTGGACGTTTTGAATGTTCGAGGAAATAACGTTTTCATAAATTAATGATAACAATGGCAAAATGTTCTTAAAGCATATTTTTGTTAGCTGTTGTTCAATATAGCAAAAATATGATAATGCAAATGTGATGTTGTTGATAAAAATTCACAGGTTTTTGAAGCAGATATTTGATATTTGAGACAGATCCCTTTCTATGTGCAATAAAACATTTTAATTCACTTTATGAAGCTCTTTTCGTCATGTGGATCATAAAGTAAGCCCCCACACAGATTTCATAGTGGGGACATACATATATTCATAACATGAAATCATAACATCATCTGAATTCTTAAAGCTGCACCCTTGACATTACTTTTTTCTTTTAAATTAGAACTCAATAATCCATCATGCATTTTATCATGAACAGAACACAAAGCAGTTAAGTGTAACGGCGTCTCAGCTGGTTATCAGACTCGACAACAGATTATTCAGCTATTAGAAAGCAACAAAACATCCTGGTGAACTGAATGGGTTTTACACTCGTTTATTAGAAGAGCACACTTCAGAGATTCATCTGAGAGTATATGATTCAACTTGAGTCATGGATTCTTTCATCCAGTCAGCCTGACAGCGCACAGAGACACACACGGCTTCGCAAGTTCATACACGCAACTCTGAAACATGCCAATAATCCAGCACTACTGGATCTGCAGAACCACAGCAAAAGACATCCTGAGTTACCCGAGCCTGTATTGGATGAGATGCAATAAATCGGGAAATAATGACAAGGGTTGCATGCAAAAACACATATAGAGTGTGAGCAGTGTAGTCTGATTCCTATGGGAGCCAGTTTCCACCACAGAGTAAAAATCTATCAATTAATTAATAAAACCGGTAATTGTGACTTATTATCTCACAATTCTGACTTTTTTCTCACAGTTTATACCTCACTATTCGGACATTGTTTCTTGAAATTCTGAGGAAAAAAAGTTATAATTGTAAGACATAAACTCTTCCCAGTTTGTCTCACAATTAAGTTTTTTTTCTCTGAATTCTAAGTTTTCATCTCACAATTCAGTTTTTTTTTCTGCATGGAATATAAAATAAAGGTAATTGCAACTTATTATCTCACAATTATGACATTTTTCTTGCAATTCTGAGTTTATATCTCGCAATTTTTTTTTTCTCAGAATTGCGAGATATAAACTCAGAAACTCAGATTTGAGTTTACATTTTTATATCTTACAATTCTGTTTTTTTTCTCTTCTTTTTCTCAGAATTGCAAGTTTTTCAATGAATTCTGAGTTGTTTTGTTTCTGCCACATAAAAAAAATAATAAAGGTAATTGCAACTCTTTATTTCACAATTCTAACTTTTCTTCTCAGAATTGCAAGTTTATACGTTGCAATTGTGAGTTCTAAACACGCAATTGCAAGTTAATATCTCACAATTAGAATTTAGAAAAAAGTCAGACTTGTGAGATAAAAAGTAGCAATTGATTCGTAACACAAGCTTCCATACAGCTTCCTGAAATGAATGACAATAGTGCACAAAGAGTCATCAGTTTCAATCAGACAAAATACACATTATAGCTATGAATCAGAATCATCATCATGTTCAGCTGAGAGTCGCAGACCTATTTGTACCTGCTCTGACTTCAACTTTTATTAAACTGAGTATATGAGTAAAGAGGTATATTTAGCACTACTAAATGATTTACACCCCAGCAAATGAATTAGACAGGAAAACAGTTTAATAAATCATGCAACAACTAAAACATTCAAGCCAGTTTCCAGCGGGGACTGATGGGAAGAACAGCGCTTCACAGGAGAGCAAATGTGTGCGTTCATATGAAGGAAACGATAGTTTAACAGACAAGCAGAAGACGGGGCTCCCATCGGAGATCTAGCGTGTGTGTGTGTGTGTGTGAGACGCTTTAACAGACAGAGAGCCTCTGTAGGGACAGTGTGCGTGTGTGTGTGTGTGTGTGTGTGTGAGAGAGAGAGAGTGTGAGTGTGTGTGTGTGTGAGATGCTTTAACAGAGAGAGAGCCTCTGTAGGTACAGTGTGTGTGTGTGAGATATTTAGTGTTGCTGACAGAGACGGCCTGAGGCTCAGAGCTGTTGACCATTTCACAGTCACAGACAGAATGATGGGGAAAAAACAAGACATTTAGTCTTACAAGACACGCACAAGAGCTCACGAGTCAATCGCACTTCAGCCCAAAATCACAAATTAGAATTTGCATATTTTTTCTTTAAAGACTTTTAGATTTTTTGCCTTTTTGAAATAATTTTCAAATGACATTTAAGCACATTTTCCCCTAAAATCGTCATCACAGTAATGCATCCATACATAATCCTCAGTATTCTTAATGGTGATTCTCATCAAATTCTCGTTACTGTTAAACAATGATATTTTTTTTATTTAAATAGCATGTATTAAAGGCAGCACAACAAACACGACAAAGATGTAAAATATTTTCATTTAAAAGACATTGTATTGTCAAAGTGAGGTTATTTTTTAATCTACCGAGTGCCGTTATTGCCAATAACACAGCTTTTTGTGACAACATGCCCCAACAGCACTACACAGGGGAATCTATCATTGCATTTCAGGTTTAATCAGTAAAACAATAACCTTTTGGTTCAAATCCAGTCTTATTCTATAGTTGACCCTTGCTTTAATGTATGTAAGTGTAGATTAGTCGCATTCACTAGTTCATATGATAGCAAAAATATGATCATGCAATCATAAAGTGGCTGATAAAACTAAGCAGATTTTTTCTTTTAAAAAACTGAATCTTTTTGAAATCCTTTTAAATGACAACTAAGCATATTTTCCCCTAAAATCATCATTACAGTAATGCATCCATTTACTTCTAATGATTATTCTTAATAGTGATTTCATTAAATGTATTACTGTAAAGCAATTATATTTTTTTATTTAAATGGCATATATTAAAGGCAGCACAACAAATACTAAGATGTAAAAATACTTTTACAAGTGTATTAATATATATATATATATATATTTTTTTTTACATTCTGGTAATGACAAAAGGATTTAAAAGGCTATTAGTATTCAGTAATATCGATTTAAAGCACTGCCACTATTAGATGAGAACAAAATTTGAACTCACTTGATCTTCTGCAGAGCAATTTTACAGCTGAAAATTTAATTTGTTTCATAATTGATGAATTTTATAACATTTAGACTGTTCCCTGTATTAATGTGAAGTTGCTTTATCTGTATTTTTGTTAAAGTGCTATATAAACAAACACAGCAATGATTTGGAGTTTTTGTGTGCATAGAAACTCTAAAGCAAGCCTATGGTGATCTGCGCGAGAAGACGGCCGCTAAACTAGCATTGTGGGTAATCTATGGCTCTAAATCGCCCCCTCAGGCTGGCTACGTAATTGCAGCTGGGAGGAGGGCGACCCGTGTGCTGCGATGAGTGCAGGCGTGTTCATTAGCGCTCATTGATCTCCTCTCTCTATCGCTTCTCCACTCCTCCTGTCCCACCTCTGGGCTCCGTGTCTGAACAGATATTAATAATGCAGGAACAATAAAGCAATAGCTTCCAGTTCTGGTTTTGTGAACTTTTTGGTTTTGCGATTCCATTTCCACTTACGAGACAGATGTACATTTTGTGATCGGTGCAGCCTGCCGTGTGGAAAATGTCAGGGTTTTATAGCAGAAGTGGCTTCTAAAAATACTTGAAACTAGTTTACGCTCACTAGTTCTGGTGAGTTAATTTGTTAAAGACGGCGAAATGACTTACATTGAACTTCCATTAAGTGATGAATTTAAACGGAATATTGGCAAGAAACAATGTTGGCTGGAACATCATTTAGCACTTAGTTAGTATATAACATTACTGGATAGGAGAAAATTACGACTTAAATGATGTTACTTCATTATGCTATTTAAAACACATAAAATCTTTATGAACCCTGTGTTTGTATGTATGTATTTATTTTTATTATTTTAGTACTTTTTTAAAAAGTAAATCAATAATAATAATAATTGTAATACTATTATAATAATAAAACATTTATGAAACTATTAAAGCAATTAAATCAACAACAATAATAATAATATTTTTATTTTTTTTTTTAATCTTTTTTTATTTGTTAAATGTGAATGGCATTCACAACACATTTAGCTTACATAATGTGATGACACATGAATAGTTAGTATTTAGTTAGCATATAATATTTATGGATAAAATTAAATGAATACATTTCATTTAAAATGCAAAAAAAAAGTAATTTTTTTTTATAACTTTATGAAACTTAAAAATATTTATTTAAAAATATTATTATTTAAAATATTATTATTATTATTATTATTGATGTTGTTGTTGTTTAATTGTTATTTTAAACTAGAATGAATGAATGAATGAATGAATCAAGCAATGAATGAATCAATGAATGAATTAATCAATCAATCAATCATGCAGACTAAGACCAGGGACATATGGCACTAAATAAGTCATTTTTCTCTCCATGTTGTCTTTAAGTCAAAAGGTCAAACTGTTGATAGGCAGCTTGATACACAAAGTGAACTCATGTTTCTCAAAGGGAAGCCCTAGAGTTGACTCCCTGATTGGTTTCAGTGCACATTAAGAATGAATTAGGCATCGTGAAGGTCTTGTCTTCTCCCTGACTGCCTCTACATCCTTATTATGCCACTCACGTCTCTGAAAGTCCTCTTCCAGCGTCTCACAGTCCTCCTCAGGCGCTCATAGAAACACTCTCTTCTCTCTCTCTACTATAAACCTCCGTCCTAAAGAGCCTCATTCTCTCCTTCCCTCAACTCCCTCTCTTTCAGCATTGGCAGCTCTATGGACAGCCTGCCACAACCAGAGATATTTTTAGAGTGACAGCAAATGGTTAAGGGGAATATATAGGACGGGAATTAAATCAAAATTTAATGCACTACTTAAGGTGTGGGTGAGCGAGCCATTATCCGCCACTAATTGCCCCTATCGGCTCTGTCTGTTGAAAGGCATCGCTCTGACAGCCATTAAGTTTCATATGAAGTCCTGAAGCACTAGGCTGAACATCATTTCTCTCTCACAGCGGAAACACAGCTCTTCCCTCAGTACGGAGAACACTACAGTACCAGTGCGACGGGATCTGCTTATTTTTTAGATATGCATAAGCAGAAACACACACACTGCACACCATGTAATGCTGCTAACACATTTCTGAAAAAAAATATATAACGGGAGACGAATGGGCCTACGTTTAGACCACAAATGTCATGGCAATGTACAAACCATGAAGAATGAAGACAGGAAGGCTTCAAGCCATGCCCAGATTTAATGTTTTCACAACATCCTGTTGACTAAAAGACTTCATCTGCTTGATTATTTATTTGATTAATTAATTTATTATTATTATTATTATTAGGTCTAGAATATGCAAGGAAATGCTTATTTGTAGAAAGCTAAATTAAACTCTCATAATGGCAAATTCAGTAATCATTAACTTTTTTAATTGTGTAATATAAATA
>NW_015549556.1:43612-47593 GCF_001515605.1 Sinocyclocheilus anshuiensis | reverse complement strand
GGACAGTGTGTGAGTGTGTGTGTGTGAGAGAGACACTTTAACAGAGAGAGAGCCTCTGTAGGGACAGTGTGTGAGTGTGTGTGTGTGAGAGAGACGCTTTAACAGAGAGAGAGCCTCTGTAGGGACAGTGTGTGAGTGTGTGTGTGTGAGAGAGACACTTTAACAGAGAGAGAGCGACAGTGTGTACAGTGTGTGAGTGTGTGTGTGTGAGAGAGACGCTTTAACAGAGAGAGAGCCTCTGTAGGTGAGTGTGTGGAGAGACGCTTTAACAGAGAGAGAGCCTCTGTAGGTACAGTGTGTGAGTGTGTGTGTGTGAGAGAGACACTTTAACAGAGAGAGAGCCTCTGTAGGGACAGTGTGTGAGTGTGTGTGTGTGAGAGAGACGCTTTAACAGAGAGAGAGCCTCTGTAGGTACAGTGTGTGAGTGTGTGTGTGTGAGAGAGACACTTTAACAGAGAGAGAGCCTCTGTAGGGACAGTGTGTGAGTGTGTGTGTGTGAGAGAGACGCTTTAACAGAGAGAGAGCCTCTGTAGGTACAGTGTGTGTGTGTGAGATATTTAGTGTTGCTGACAGAGACGGCCTGAGGCTCAGAGCTGTTGACCATTTCACAGTCACAGACAGAATGATGGGGAAAAAACAAGACATTTAGTCTTACAAGACACGCACAAGAGCTCACGAGTCAATCGCACTTCAGCCCAAAATCACAAATTAGAATTTGCATATTTTTTCTTTAAAGACTTTTAGATTTTTTGCCTTTTTGAAATAATTTTCAAATGACATTTAAGCACATTTTCCCCTAAAATCGTCATCACAGTAATGCATCCATACATAATCCTCAGTATTCTTAATGGTGATTCTCATCAAATTCTCGTTACTGTTAAACAATGATATTTTTTTTATTTAAATAGCATGTATTAAAGGCAGCACAACAAACACGACAAAGATGTAAAATATTTTCATTTAAAAGACATTGTATTGTCAAAGTGAGGTTATTTTTTAATCTACCGAGTGCCGTTATTGCCAATAACACAGCTTTTTGTGACAACATGCCCCAACAGCACTACACAGGGGAATCTATCATTGCATTTCAGGTTTAATCAGTAAAACAATAACCTTTTGGTTCAAATCCAGTCTTATTCTATAGTTGACCCTTGCTTTAATGTATGTAAGTGTAGATTAGTCGCATTCACTAGTTCATATGATAGCAAAAATATGATCATGCAATCATAAAGTGGCTGATAAAACTAAGCAGATTTTTTCTTTTAAAAAACTGAATCTTTTTGAAATCCTTTTAAATGACAACTAAGCATATTTTCCCCTAAAATCATCATTACAGTAATGCATCCATTTACTTCTAATGATTATTCTTAATAGTGATTTCATTAAATGTATTACTGTAAAGCAATTATATTTTTTTATTTAAATGGCATATATTAAAGGCAGCACAACAAATACTAAGATGTAAAAATACTTTTACAAGTGTATTAATATATATATATATATATATTTTTTTTTACATTCTGGTAATGACAAAAGGATTTAAAAGGCTATTAGTATTCAGTAATATCGATTTAAAGCACTGCCACTATTAGATGAGAACAAAATTTGAACTCACTTGATCTTCTGCAGAGCAATTTTACAGCTGAAAATTTAATTTGTTTCATAATTGATGAATTTTATAACATTTAGACTGTTCCCTGTATTAATGTGAAGTTGCTTTATCTGTATTTTTGTTAAAGTGCTATATAAACAAACACAGCAATGATTTGGAGTTTTTGTGTGCATAGAAACTCTAAAGCAAGCCTATGGTGATCTGCGCGAGAAGACGGCCGCTAAACTAGCATTGTGGGTAATCTATGGCTCTAAATCGCCCCCTCAGGCTGGCTACGTAATTGCAGCTGGGAGGAGGGCGACCCGTGTGCTGCGATGAGTGCAGGCGTGTTCATTAGCGCTCATTGATCTCCTCTCTCTATCGCTTCTCCACTCCTCCTGTCCCACCTCTGGGCTCCGTGTCTGAACAGATATTAATAATGCAGGAACAATAAAGCAATAGCTTCCAGTTCTGGTTTTGTGAACTTTTTGGTTTTGCGATTCCATTTCCACTTACGAGACAGATGTACATTTTGTGATCGGTGCAGCCTGCCGTGTGGAAAATGTCAGGGTTTTATAGCAGAAGTGGCTTCTAAAAATACTTGAAACTAGTTTACGCTCACTAGTTCTGGTGAGTTAATTTGTTAAAGACGGCGAAATGACTTACATTGAACTTCCATTAAGTGATGAATTTAAACGGAATATTGGCAAGAAACAATGTTGGCTGGAACATCATTTAGCACTTAGTTAGTATATAACATTACTGGATAGGAGAAAATTACGACTTAAATGATGTTACTTCATTATGCTATTTAAAACACATAAAATCTTTATGAACCCTGTGTTTGTATGTATGTATTTATTTTTATTATTTTAGTACTTTTTTAAAAAGTAAATCAATAATAATAATAATTGTAATACTATTATAATAATAAAACATTTATGAAACTATTAAAGCAATTAAATCAACAACAATAATAATAATATTTTTATTTTTTTTTTTAATCTTTTTTTATTTGTTAAATGTGAATGGCATTCACAACACATTTAGCTTACATAATGTGATGACACATGAATAGTTAGTATTTAGTTAGCATATAATATTTATGGATAAAATTAAATGAATACATTTCATTTAAAATGCAAAAAAAAAGTAATTTTTTTTTATAACTTTATGAAACTTAAAAATATTTATTTAAAAATATTATTATTTAAAATATTATTATTATTATTATTATTGATGTTGTTGTTGTTTAATTGTTATTTTAAACTAGAATGAATGAATGAATGAATGAATCAAGCAATGAATGAATCAATGAATGAATTAATCAATCAATCAATCATGCAGACTAAGACCAGGGACATATGGCACTAAATAAGTCATTTTTCTCTCCATGTTGTCTTTAAGTCAAAAGGTCAAACTGTTGATAGGCAGCTTGATACACAAAGTGAACTCATGTTTCTCAAAGGGAAGCCCTAGAGTTGACTCCCTGATTGGTTTCAGTGCACATTAAGAATGAATTAGGCATCGTGAAGGTCTTGTCTTCTCCCTGACTGCCTCTACATCCTTATTATGCCACTCACGTCTCTGAAAGTCCTCTTCCAGCGTCTCACAGTCCTCCTCAGGCGCTCATAGAAACACTCTCTTCTCTCTCTCTACTATAAACCTCCGTCCTAAAGAGCCTCATTCTCTCCTTCCCTCAACTCCCTCTCTTTCAGCATTGGCAGCTCTATGGACAGCCTGCCACAACCAGAGATATTTTTAGAGTGACAGCAAATGGTTAAGGGGAATATATAGGACGGGAATTAAATCAAAATTTAATGCACTACTTAAGGTGTGGGTGAGCGAGCCATTATCCGCCACTAATTGCCCCTATCGGCTCTGTCTGTTGAAAGGCATCGCTCTGACAGCCATTAAGTTTCATATGAAGTCCTGAAGCACTAGGCTGAACATCATTTCTCTCTCACAGCGGAAACACAGCTCTTCCCTCAGTACGGAGAACACTACAGTACCAGTGCGACGGGATCTGCTTATTTTTTAGATATGCATAAGCAGAAACACACACACTGCACACCATGTAATGCTGCTAACACATTTCTGAAAAAAAATATATAACGGGAGACGAATGGGCCTACGTTTAGACCACAAATGTCATGGCAATGTACAAACCATGAAGAATGAAGACAGGAAGGCTTCAAGCCATGCCCAGATTTAATGTTTTCACAACATCCTGTTGACTAAAAGACTTCATCTGCTTGATTATTTATTTGATTAATTAATTTATTATTATTATTATTATTAGGTCTAGAATATGCAAGGAAATGCTTATTTGTAGAAAGCTAAATTAAACTCTCATAATGGCAAATTCAGTAATCATTAACTTTTTTAAT
>NW_015549556.1:30762-43602 GCF_001515605.1 Sinocyclocheilus anshuiensis | reverse complement strand
TATATATACTTTTAAAATTAGTTTTTATAAATTTACATCTTCATAGCACAGAAACAGCACTCTTAAAGGTTTTTAATGACCTTATTGGTCACTGACTCAGGAGATTCAGCCATTCTTATGCTTTTAGATCTGACTTCTGCATTTGATACCATTGATCGTAATATCCTACTTTCCCAGTTGGAACATGTTGTCGGTATTAAGGGTACTGCTCTGGAGTGGTTCAGGTCCTATCTAACAGACAGGACTTTTTCTGTCTGCCTTGGTGACTTTGTTTCCTCATCAGCACCCCTTCCATCTGGAGTCCCTCAAGGCTCTATTCTTGGCCCAATGCTGTTTTCCCTGTATATGCTCCTATTAGGGTCCATTCTCAGGAAATATAACATTTCGTTTCACTATTATGCAGATGACACACAAATTTATCTGCCAGTGAAACGGAAACATGCCAGTCCTCTAAAACGTCTGTTTGACTGCCTCAGAGACATTAAAGATTGGATGGCCCTACATTTTTTTAAATTTTAATGAGAGCAAGACTGCAATTATGATATTTGGTCCAAACTGTACTAATAAGGCCTCTAACATTGATCTGGGCCCTATGCTTCCCCATGTTAAATCCACTGTTAATAATCTGGGTGTAATAATGGATATGGATTTTAAATTTGACAAACAGATAAACAATGTAGTAAAGTCAAGTTTTTATCAGTTCAGGCTTTTATCTGAAGTTAAGATTTTTTTGTCTTTTTTTGATTTTGAAAGGCTTATTCATGTTTTTATTTAATCTTGTTTAGACTATTGTAATGCCCTCTATGTTGGTCTCAACCAGGCCTCGCTTGCAGTTAGTGCAGAATGCTGCAGCTCGACTTTTAACTCTAATGCGTAAACGGGAACATATTTCCCCCATATTGGCTTCCCTACATTGGCTTCCGGTCCGTTTTAGAATTGATTTTAAGGTTCTAGTGCTTGCTTATAAATCCTTAAATGGCCTAGCCCCAACCTACCTTTCTGATCTTATACTACTGCACATTCCATCCAGACTTTGAGGTCTGCTGACCTCATGTTGCTGGCGGTCCCTAGAGCAAGACTGAAGCACAGGGGAGATCATGCTTTTGCAGTAGATGCCCCTAAACTCTGGAATTTATTACCACTGTCTGTGAGGATGGCCCCAACTTTGTCTGCTTTTAAAACTAGCCTTAAAACACATTTTTATTATTTGGCATTTAATTCAGTTTTTGTTTTGGTTTTTTTCTTTGTCTTTGCTGTTTCACATTTTACTTTACATTTCTGTAATGTACAATACTATGTACAGTACCTTATTATTATTGTTGTTTTTTATGATCCTTATGTACAGCACTTTGGTCAACTACTGTTGTTTTTAAATGTGCTTTAGAAATAAACTAAACTTGAAACATTTACAGAATGTATACAATTTAAATTGATATATATATACTGTATATATATATATATATATATATATATATAAATATATAAATATATATATATTTGTTTTTTTTAACAAAAACAAAACTGCATACAGCTGCCTTAATATTTTAAAAGTTGATTCCTCACTAGAGGTTCATTATATTTGGCATCAAAAAGAACCCCTGATCTATAATAACTCTATAATAAATGTGTCTATAATCACATCAGCAGCATTTGGTTTTAGATGCAACTGATGCTTCAGGAATCACACAACAAATTTATTTTGCTTGATTAGCTATTAATATAACATGACCTTATAGTAAAGACAAGAAACATGAATGAACTGTACAAAACTGCAGTGAAAGTACATGAGGAAATTAATTTATGTATATACACTCTGTCCAAAATAAAAGACTTATGTATTTACAAGAAAATATAAATATCTGAATATCGAAGAGGTAGAAGAAGAAAATCTTCTGTACTGATACTGTATCACACGCACTGACTTTATGAAATCAGATCTTCTGCATGCTGCATTATGTTAAAAAGTCATTCATCAACTGTCATTTTTTAGAAAGAATTGATCACCGGCGACGCAGCTGATGAAGGTCGGGATGCAAATGCAGTGAAAGTTTCAGTGGACTTTAAGTCTACGGTCATCAAAGAGCCAACACAAGAGTAAATGACCTGAGATTAGAAAAGAGGGCTTGAGGAAATGCTTAAGCCACTGCATTACTTGTCTTGAAAATTGCAAGGCTATGTCAGTAAAGGCTCTGGGTGTGTGGGACTGCAATTACAGCTCTCTTTCTCCTCCTCATCCTCTCTGTCTTCCTTATTCCAATCATCATCTGTTTTCTGAACTGCTAGAGGGAGCTGGTTGTTTTTTATATTAGACTTTGATGTATTTCTTAGACTCCCGGTGCTTAGCAATAAAGATCTCTCTGCTGTTTGGAACAGTGTACGACCACACTATCTACTGTAGGTCTGTTTCACGCTGCGTAAAGCAAAAAGCGGCGTCTTCTTGGCGCTCGTATTAACAGCTTACAGTATTCACACGATCTGTGATATGTATATTTCAGATGCCACACGCAGTGACAGACACACAAACACACTTTCATTCATTCAGTAGGACTACATCCAGACAATCAAACTGTTACTTGTAGATTACTGTTCATGAATATCAATTAGTATTTTGAACATAAATGTGATCACGCTTCATGTAAATTTGATTTCATGACAAAATATACCGATTTGCTGCTCAAGAAACATTTCTGATTATTATCAATGTTGAAAACAGTTGTGCTGCACAATATTTTTGTGGAAACAGTCATACATTATATATTTTTTCAAGATTCACAGATGAATTGAAAGTTCAAAAGAACAGCATTTATTTGAAATAGAAATCTGTTGTCACATTATAAATGCCTTTACTGTCACTTTTGATCAATTTAATGCTTCCTTGATGAATAAAAGTATTTTTTCTTACCCCAAACTTTAGAATAGTAGTGCATCATGACTCCCACAAAAATATGAAGCAGCACAACTGTCTTCAACATTGATAATAATGTTTCTTGAGCTGCGAATCAGCATAGAATTATTTCTGAAGGAAATACATAGCAATGCACTTGTATTTTTACTTTAGATACTAATTTTGCAAACTAATTCAGTGTCTAGGCTTCTGGATGAGTCTAAATTAAAGGATGAAATCACTGTAATGTTTTTTTTTGGTTCCGTTATTGATCTTTATAGGTTTTCACCATAGATCTCCATTCGTCTTGCTTTGTGACCTTTCCATGGTCTTCCAGTAAGTGCATTCAATCTATAAGCTGAATGATTTACAGTGTTCTGCCTGGGCTGACTCAGGGTCCCATGAGGTCTCGTCTTTGGAGGGTCACCCTCACCTTCTAGCACGACTTTGTAAAGAAAAACAGGGCTTGATTCTTTAGTTTAGAAATATTTTGACCCAAACAGTACTTTCTGAATGAACAGCAGTAGAGGTTGGCATGTGCTGTGCCTCAGGTGCTGTAGGCTGGTGAAATCCTGCGCCGGTGTGATTGTCCAGACGTGAGTGTGTGTGGAGGCTCTGAGCTCTAGCGGTGAGACCCTGAGGCTGTGGAGGCCCCGGGCCCTGTGTGCATAAGAGACAGATGAACAACTGCAGCAAAACCAAAGCGTGAGTGTTGAAAGAGACCGCAAGCTGAAAAAAAATGTTTTTTTCTAATTATTGTGGCAATTTGACCAGTGGCAAAATCTGATCTCTCTGTAAATTATTAAGTCTATCTATCCATCCGTCCGTCCATCCACCTGTCTGTCTTATCATTCTATCTGTCTGTCCGCCCATCCATCTGTCTATAATTCTATCTGTCCGTCTGTCCACCCATCTGTCTATCTGTCTGTCCGTCCGTTCATTCATCCGTCTATCATTCTTTCTGTCCGTCCGTCCGTCTGCCTATCTGTCTATCTGTCCACCCGTCCATCTGTCTACCATTCTATCTGTCCGTCCATCCTTCTATCCATGTATCATTTTATGTGTCCATCCACCCATCTGTCTGTAATTCTATCTGTCCTTCTGTCCACCCGTCCATCTGTCAGTCATTCTGTCTGTCCATCCGTCCATCCATCCATCCATTTATCGTTCTATCTGTCTGTCTGTCCGTCCATCCACCCGTCTGTCTGTCATTCTATCTGTCCGTCCGTCCATCTGTCTACCTTTCTATCTGTCCGTCCATCCTATACATCTATAATTTTATCTGTCCATCCACCCATCTGTCTGTCAATCTATCTGTCCATCTGTCTGGCCGTCTATCTGTCCATCATTCTATCCGTCCGTCCGTCCACCCGTCTGTCTGTCATTCTCATTGTAAGTATATTAATGTTTCAGTTACTTTTGGCACACATGCATGTTTTTGTCATAGTATGTGAGTTATGAAAGAAAATATATTTATATAAACACGTTACAATTGCCCCTGGTCTCGCCAGCTTCAAAGGAGGCAGTGTGTGTTTCTGATAGGGAGTCCTCAGATTGAAGGGTACAGAAGAAAAAAAAATCACAAAAAAATATGGCAATATTGCATTTTCTTGGGGGCTGCGTTCATTTTTATTCTGCAGTATGAGTGAATATTGTATTGCATCTCTGAATTTAAATGGGGTAAAAGACATCAGGAGAATGACTGAGATTACAAAGAATAAATACTGTTGACTGAATGAGAGAATGAGACAAAATCTGTTTTTAAAGCTGTAACATGACACTTAATGTAGGAGTTGCCATCTTATAATGTTCTTGTGATGTTGAAGAAGTTATAAAAGAGCATATTTTGAAAATTACAGTTTTTTTTTAGAAGTTTCATCCTCAGCAGTTTTACAAATGTTTTAGACGCCCTTACACTCATGTGGAATGGCTGATGTGAGGAATATTCCTTAGACGTGATTTTAACAAAACTTAGACATAAATCTCAGTGATCCCCATTAGAAATTGCTTTTCAGATCACAGTATGGTAGAATGCAATATTTACGTTAAAGACTAAGTGCATGATGGGATATCAATGCTCAATATTTCAACATGTATACATTTAAAATTCTTTTGGAAGATTTTAAAATCACAAAGTCAGACTATGCAACAATGGTGGGAATTCAGAAAAGCACATGTAAAACAGTTTTGACAGCAGTACACTAGTAATGTCACTGTGAAATACAGTTATTGTAAAACTCGAGGAGTTAGTTGAGTCAACTAGAGATTGTGTCTATATGGAGGATCTCACAGCTAAAATGACTAAAAAGAGCTCAGCTATCATCCAGTCGCAGTCATGATGCTATTGTGCAAAAAAATTATAAATGCAGCACTGTGAAAAAAAGAAATGTGGACATGATGCACCTGCAAAGCATCACAGAAGCTTTCCATCTACAGTCTGTAGAGGACCTTCTCACGGGATCATCTGAAGACTGGAGAGCTGACGCGCGCGCTGCTCGACTGATAACTGATAACAGCTCTCAGCCATGTGTGTCAGGTCCCCGCTACAATAGCACTGACATTCACAAATGTTCAGAGAACAAGCGGGAACCCAATGTGCCTGTGGCTTCCTCTATTTCTGTTTTGATAAGTGATAGAAGGACTAGGGCCGACTCAAGGCGTACAGCACATGTATCTAATCTGCTCCCGATTAAACATCAGTCTAAGACTGCTAGGGGGCCAAACACAGATACAGTAAAGTCAGCGCTTTTAAAGTCAACATTAAATCAAAATGAATGCTTTCTACTTTCTAATGCACATCCCTGCTTTTATTGTGCACAATTCATCAGTGCAAATTATTCTAATTGCTCTAATCTAATCTCGCTGACATTTTATCTCTTATAAATTAGATCTGTTTCTGCTTTAAAAAAGTTAAATGTGAATACAAGCAAACTATTTACAAATGTTCAAAGAACTTTATTATCCTAAAAATAGCTTTCCAGTTTTTTTGTACAAACTTAAATTTGTGTAATTCTGTCATATTTTCATTTGGTTGAGCAAATTAGAGAAAGATTGGTTTAATAAATTCAATAAACTTTTAATCTTTAAAAGATTAAAACACTTAAAATCAATGTCAAACGAGTCTGTCAATCTCAATTTCCATACATCTTAAAATTAAATTTATAATTATTAATATAAATACGAGTATGAAAATGAGTTATGTACTCCTAATGCAAATTGAATAAGTAAACCTCATTTAAAACTGATTTCACAAAATTGCGATAACTAATCTTAATTGAGCAAACTGAACAAGCAGCCAAAAATTCTGGGTATATATATATATACTTTTGTGTCTATCTATGTACAGTATATATCTAGTCTAGTATATACTGTATATATACAGAGTCCATCTATGTACTGTAGAGAATATAATAAGCAATACTTTAATTTGATTTAAATTTCCAGCTATGATACCCCAGTAAAGTTAGGAATATAAGTTAGAAATAAGTTAGGAAGTCAGGAATATTTGCAATACCTGCACTTTATTTGCTACTGTTGACAGGTTAACTAACCCTCTAAACTAAGGTTGCCTGTAATCTGCTCTCTGACAGCATATGCAATGAGTTAGCATTGTTTTTCACTTACCAAATCATTTATATTAGAATAGAGATCAGCATGTCCTCATGTAGCACTGGGGTTATATGGCCCCCACAACAACAACAACATAATAATTTAGACACTTTGTCTGGTTTTGAGGCAATTGCCTACAAAACACTACAGAATTTTTAAACTGTCGTCCTGCTGTCTTGCTACCCACATCCTTTTCTGAAAATGTGTTTAACTGTCCAGTAACTGACCTATTAAAAATAGTTTATGGCTCCTTTCAGGCTTCGTTCCTTTGTCTTGAATACTGCAGTTTTTAGTCGCTCCTAAAAAAGAGCCATCTGGATAACTCTGTACTAAACAACTACAGACCTATTTCAAATCTCCCCTTTATAGGCAAGATCATTGAGAATGTAGTTTTCAATCAGCACAACAAATTCCTAAACTCAAATGGCTACTTGGAAGATTTCCCATCTGATTTTTGTTCAGATCACAGCACAGTGATGGCACTCGTGAACACAAAATGGCATTTGCCTAAATACTGATTCAAGAAACTATCAGTGCTGGTTTTTATTTGATCTTCATGCTGCTTTTGACACTGACAACCATAATATGCAACTAGACAGACTGGAAAACTGGACATGACTCTCTGAGATGATCCTCAGCTGATTTAGGGGTTATTACATATAAACAGGCAATTATGAATCTAAATGGACCACCATGACATGTGGAGACCCCCAGGGCTCGATACTTGGACCTCTCCTGTTTTTAAAAAAATCTTAGTTCCAGTATTCATCATATCAAAAACACATTAATTCTGCATGGAAACAAGATTTAGAAAAGTTAATTCACACATCCATTACCAGCAGGGCCAACTGTACTACAACTCCTCGCCAATCTTCCCAAAAAAGACCATTAGATAGCTGCAGCTCATTCTAAGGGCTGTTGTTGTTGTTGCTGCTGTTTTATTACAAATAATAATAATAATATGCTGGTCACAAAGTTCATCACTTCATCTACATCTTTCCCGCTGAATAAAGACTCGTATGTTTTTCCTAAATACCATTTCATAGAAGATATCAGTGCCTGTTTTTATTAGATCTTCATGTTGCTTTTGACATTGTAAACCACAATATGCATCAGGGCTGACTGGAAAACTGGATATGACTCTCTGAGATGGTCCTCAGCTCATTTAGGTCATATTTAGGGGATAAAACATATAAACAGGCAATTATGAATCTAAACGGACATCTATAACATGTGGAGACCCCTAGGGTTCTATTCTCGGACCTCTACTGTTTTGATAAATCTAAGTTTCAGTGGTCATGTCAAAGCAATAACTAGAAAAATTGATTCACACAGTTATACCAGCAGGACAGACTGTCCTCGCCAACCTTCCCAAAAAGACCATTAGGATAACTGCAGCTCATTCAAAGGGTTTTTCTTTTATTTTTTTTTATAAAAAAAGCATTTGCTGGTCATCAAGGTCCTGTTCATCAGTTCATCTTCATCTTTTCCCCTGAATAAAGACTCATATGTCCTTCCTAAATACTGATTCAAAGATAATATCAGTGCTGGTTTTCATTAGATGCTGCTTTTGACATCATCAATGACAATATGCACCAGGACAGACTGGGAAACTGAATAGGACTCTCTGAGATGGTCCTTAGCTGATTTAGGTCATATTTAGGGGTTATTACATATAAACAGGCAATTATGAATATAAATGGACCTCTATGATGTGGAGACCCTCAGGGCTCAATACTTGGACCTCTCCTGTTTTTAAAAATCTTAGTTTCAGTTGTCACGTCAAACCAATAACTAAATCAGCCTTTTATCATCTCAAAAAACACGTGAATTCTGCAATCAAACATGATTTAGAAAAATTTACTCACACATGTATTACCAACAGCACAGACACCACTGTAAATCCTCACCAGAATAAGACTATTCCCTCATTCATCTACATATTTTTCCCTGAATAAAGACTATACTAATACTAATAAAGATATGATGTCCTTCTTATATGATGTCCTTCTTATATGATGCACAACGAAGACTCCTCACCAACCAAACAGCTCTTGCAGGTCAAGAACATCTAATTTCTATGAATCTGACCCACAGTTCTCAGAAGAACAGCAGAGAATGATGATGTTATGAATTTAGGGAAGCCCTCAGGCCTTTTATAAGGGTTCATGATGCAATTTCCAAAAATAGCCCAGTGCAAACAAACACGGATCTGGAATCAAAGCAGTGCAGGTTGCCTTGGGCACACTGGACATCACCAGGGGCACTGGGTCAGTCTTCCTCCTCAGCACAGTGTACAACAAAACAAAGATTGTTGTGTTGAGTTCAGAAAACCACCATCTAGCTGTGATGATAATATTAATGCAATATTCCTAATCTCAGCAAACCTGGTTACTTTAAATATGATGACATATCTACTTAATTTGCTGTGATCTAAACGATGTTTGTGTTTTTGTCAGAACACAAACTAATGTCCCTAGACATTAAAAACACTATGCCAATTACTCACGAGAGACAGATTCGCTTATTCTTTACTTTGTAATTAAGACGTGAGAGTGGCAGTTAAAAATAGCGTGACTTGTTGATGTCAGAGCATCAGTCTGCCTCCTACGTGTCTGGGAAAGCAAACTATGCCATTTAATTTTCTTGTCTTAGCAACCGGTTGATTTTCCCTGTTCTCTCTAACTCCCCCTCTTTTTTCAAATAGATTTGTTCCTGCAACCTCGTCCCTATACGTTTGCACCTGTGTCTGACTTTTTAATGATTCAAAGGGCTGGTGATTAGCAGTAATCAGGCTTAGCATGGTAGGGCAGAGGAGAGTCCACCAGGCCACTTTAATGACTTGACACTGAAATGAATTCGTCATGGCAACCATTGACCTAGTGGATATTATTCGTAGCAGAATGTCAAGACTTCGGGAACTTTGGAACGTCCTTCACAGAATAAAGATAATGACGCTTTATTCAAATGGAGAAAGCCGCAGAGCATGCTGCTCGAAAACACTTGTCACAGACGGGATTGTGTGCCATTCAGAATTGAACTTAAAATGGCTTTTAATCACAAATCCAATTCTTGAATTTCAATTGAGGCAGCAGGATACAGAATTGTGAATTTAAGCTGAATTAAAACAGAATAATACTGTAAGAATTTGTAGGAATTACTTTCATTTATCAGTATGAATTACCCATAACTGTACACACAACATATGGGGCATTTCCATAATCTCTGAAATATCAAACCTATATAAATGTGTATTATACTGTACATACATATGTGTGTTTGTAAATTTACATGATAAAATATTCATAAATATTTTAAATTTTAAATGCATTGATTTAATTATATATTTGTACAATTCTATAATAAATAATAAATATTTTTTATTTTTATTTATTATATATGATATTATATATAATAAATAAATACTACATTAATAATAAAATAAATGGACCATGTTGTGAGGATTTATCATTTCCCAGAATGTTCTAATGTTTTGATAAAACCTGCAAACTTTTTTGATAAACTCTGAATTTTGCTCAACATTTTCAAAATAAAGAGAAGGTGCAGAAAGAAATAACACATTTTCAAAAATAAATACATAAAAATAAGACAATTTGTTGAAAACACGAAAAAGAAAAACAGTCGTAGATATACCAGTGAAACAGCAGAATATCTTGGCCAGAGCTGAATGAGCCTTACCTGTGGTCTCCAACTTTAGCTCTTTAGAGGTGTTGCGGCTGAAACAAAAAGAGAAGAAGAAAGTTTTCTTTAAGGACGTGGAAAAAAGAAGAGGTAAACAACTCAAGGCAAGTAAAAAAGCAGTATTGAGCTGGTCTGAGCAAGTAACAACCATCTCAGGCTCATGCTCCCCGGAGAGCGAACTGCAGTCTACACCCAACATCATTACACGCTGCCCAACACTCAAACACAAGACCTGTGTTTTCAGCTGCTGTTTTGTAGAGGTGCCACAGAATGTGACATTTAACTGTGAGCAAGCAACACAACACAATACATGCAAACAAACACACGCACACACAGAACCGGTCTGAAGGAGCCGGATGAATGGAGATCCCTGGGTGCTCAGTTCAGTTCAGCTCAGTTGCCAAGGGTTGCAATCCCATGCCAGACAGACACGGCATGATTGGAATGAAAAATTCTATAACAATGACGTCAATGGAGAAAAAATAAATAAATAAAAATGACACTGGGAGAGAAGAATGTGTGTGTTATGTATATTCTCTTCTGTCTGCACGCAAACTTTTTCTTTTTTTTTTTGGCCTTTATAAACATCGGCCATGCAAAAGTCATATTGTAAAAGTCTGAACGCTTTGAATAGTGTTATTTTAGTATCACTGATATACTGTTTATGACTATTTATTTATAAGTTTTTAATTTTAATATCAGTATAATACATTAAAACATGATCAACACCAGATTTTGTCACCATATTTTACGTTTTGTCATGTTTTATAATACATTATAGTATTTAAAATATTAACAATGAATAAGTAGATATTATAATGTATTATAACGGTCATATTTTAATCCTTAGATACGGATTTTTGTCTTCATAAACACTGGTCATGCAAAAGTCGAAAGTCTGAATGCTTAGAATGCTATTTTAGCATCATCGATGCATTTTTTATAGTTTTTGTTAATATTTTGAATTAGATTTCACTTTGTTTTAATTTAAATTTTTAGTCATTTTTAATTTTTAGTTTTAGTGTTTGTTGTGAGTTTTTGTCATTTTTATCATTTTTTTTTAAATGTCCATATTTTTCTAGTTTCATTTTAGTTAAATTTTTTGAGTACTTTTTCATTGATTTTGTCATTTTTATTAGTTTTTGTTGCTTATATTTTTCTGTTTTAATTTGAGTAATTATTGTGTTTTTGTCTTTAAAAAAAAAAAAAAAAGTCCATATTTTTTATTTAGTTTAAATTTTAGTAATTTTATTAGTAGTGTCCATATTTTTCTATTTTCTTTTCCATTTTAGTTTTGTAGGACTGAAAGAACCTCAGACTCTCTCCCTGTACTTTGTGAGACTACATCCTTGTCAGTTTAATGTTTTATGCCAAAGACATATATTTCTCATTCGTATCTAAAATATTAAACTGAATAAAGCAGAATGAGAGCTGCTGACAGGACTTGACAAATAATATAAATGACATCTAAATAAAATTATGAAAGCAACACATGAGAGTAATGTCATAATATTTAGATGTTTATTGCCTACAGTGAAGGTGAAATAAAAAATACTGCTAGCAATGTGACAAATATTAAGATTCAGTCTAAGAAATTCAGTATGGCGAAGAAACACAAAATACATGTCTGTCTTTTACATGAACTTATAATATCAGCATGTACTGATGGATTTTAGAATGGATATACTGTACATGACATATATGTCCAAAAATCTCTTACACATACATAAACATACATATTTCTATAGGCTAGATATAGATGTGAATATAGGAAATTCAGTACTACAAATTAGTTCTGAATAAATACAAAAAAATAACACTAGAGTGTCATATTTGATATCTACCAGTGTTATTTTAGTATCATTAAGATATAATAAACATTTGCATTATTATTTTGAATTAGTTTTAAGATCTAGTTACAGATTTAGTCATTCATTTGTGTTTTTGTCATTTTTATTATTATTTTTAAAATATGTTGACATTTTTATTATTTTTTATTTCACTTTTATCAGTTTTAGTTGTTTCAGTACAAATTAAACTAAATGAAAATGAGAAATGTTGCCTTGTCAACTAGTTGAAATGAATTTTATTTATTTAATTTAATTTTATTTAATTTTTTAAATTTCATTCATTATTATTAACATATAACATATTTTTTTGTTTTGTTTTAATTAACTATAATGGCTCGGATCTTTTTCTCTCTTTTTACGGGGTTTTACCAGGTTGGATGTTTTAATGACGTTTATAAAATGCCAAAAGTTTGCATGCCAACAACTTCCTTTTATATTTTGCAATTAAACGAGGACATCTGGTGCATTAAGTATATGGGAAAAAATGTGATCCCATCATTTTTAGGACCATGCATTTACAACACACAGCATGTTTGCTGGACTCTCATTGAATCTCTGTGTGCCAAACATCAGATCTCGAGGTAAAACACCTGAAAACATTCATTCCCACGCATCAGCGGAGAGTTAGAATGACTCGTTAAGAGTGAAATGAGAAAGTGCTGATGCTAAAGCGGGATGAGGGAATCCCAGCCTGTCAACACGCCACGTCACGTGTCACGAGATATTCATGGGAGCACACACACACACACACACACACACACACACGCGCACTCACTCACGCGCACTCACACACAC
>NW_015549556.1:26759-30513 GCF_001515605.1 Sinocyclocheilus anshuiensis | reverse complement strand
CACACATATCTCTGTCTGAGTCTCTGCCCCCAGCCTTTCTCTCCTCTCTTTCTCTGACCCTCTTCACTTGCCTGCTTATTAAAATCTCATAGTATTAACTCTGCTGCTCACGGCCAGGCTGAATAATTCAATCAGACTAAAGGAGTCAAATTAATCTTTAATGGCATTAAAGCCACAGGGCGAGCGAGCTGGACTCTGGCCTTCACCTGAGGAGTAGGGCTGTTAAAATGGCTGAACAACTAAATTCGAATTTTGTACATAAATATTATCAATATTCGAATTATATTCGAATTTAAAAGGCATAATTTCAGTTAGGGGGGAAAAAGCTTTTGGCTTCTCTCCTGAGGCCACAAGAGGGCGCATCGAGCAAAATATTATGCACGTTTCTTCAAAGCGTAATAAAATAACACGACTATCTTTGAAAAAAGTTTAAAAAAATGTTTATAAACCTTATATAATTAAAGTTGCTTAAACAATTAGAAACAAAACCGAATCATGTTTAATACAAAGGACCGAAAACCAATCACAAAGAGTACTTTCTTCATTTAATTAAAAACTTGAGTTGCAGTGGGATGGGGAAAACTGCCATAAAGTCTTGAGACATGTTTTTAAAAAGTTGAACGTACATTAATTGTGTAAAATTCAGGATGGATACCAATTCGTGCTTGAAGACAGACTTTTATTCTGTTGACAACATATTAAACAGCGGTGATCAGATTCGCAAATCACCCTCGTGCATGCTTCACTGCAGCCAGTCACCCTCTCGGCTGGCGCGAATCTAAATGACCCTACCGGAACTAGTTCATTATCTGGGTGGAGCGTGCAGGTAGAGTGCAATTAAAGGGACCATACATGAAAATTAGTGTAGCAAGTGGAAACACCTTTTTGACCCTGTTACATTCGCATTGATGTTCTTTTTTTCCCGCAATATTTTGAATGAACAACATAGCAGCGCTGCATCTAGTGGGTTCAACTGGATAGACTAACACAAACATTATAATGCAATGACACTTACATCGTCATCGCATCTCGTGCTCCGCTGATAAGCCTGAGAGAGAGAGAGAGAGAGAGAGAGAGAGAATGATCGAGAGAGAAAGAGAGAGAGAGAGAGAGAGCCACAAACGCTCACCGAGAGCTCTGGATCACCATCAGAGGACTAAAGAAGGATTTCAGCTGAAAGAGATCAAATCTATTTAGTGCTAGAGTCCTATTATTACGCTCTTCACATTCGCTTCGCATTTCCCGTCACATTTCATCCAGTCGCGTTAAATATCAGAATTGCTACAGCGCCACTGAGGGTCACGAAGAGACTCAACCATGACTCTTGTTTTGACTGTTGAGCCAGAGCCCAGAATAGAGAGCATTAATACAAGAGACATCTTCAAAAAAAAAAAAAGGTAGAACTCGGCCTGGTTTAATGTATAGAATTCATCATATCTTCTGCTATTCCCAGTGGAGACTTTTACATCTGTCATGTGAACACACAACTATTGCTCTGTACATTTACACTAATGCTCAAAAGATTGGAATTATTATTTTTAACGCTTCTAAAAGAAGTCTCTTCTGCTCACCAGGGCTGCATTTATTTGATCAAAAATACAGTAAAAACAGTGAAATATTATTACAATTTAAAATAACTCTATTCTATTTGAATTGATTTTAAATATAATTTATTTCTGTGACAGTAAAGACATTTATAATGTTACAAAATATTTATATTTCAAATAAATGCTGATCTTTTGAACTTTCTATTCATCTGTGTATCCTGAAAAATAAAATGCATCACGGTTTCCACAAAAATATTGTGCAGCACTGTTTTCAACATTGATAATAATCAGAAATGTTTGTTGAGCAGCAAATCAGCATATTAGAATGATTTCTGAAGATCATGTGACACTGAAGACTGGAGTAATGATGCTGAAAATACAGCTGCGCATCACAGAAATAAATTACAGTTTAATATATATTCAATTCGTAACTTGTGTATAGATTTCTACTTCTAAGTCACTGACCTGATTTGGCTTCTTCTAATTCTTTGGCTTCCTCGAGTTCTTTTGCTTCTTCCTCTATAAAGAGAAAACGGATGAGAGGGAATGAGTTTACAGTCTCCAAACACAAACATGCATTCACAGACACTGAGAAAAACGCCGTTCAGGAAGAACGGTTTGCCAACATTCAATATTTGTGGCCTGCAGGAGAAAATCCATGTGAAAAGATCAAGCTTCCTCAAGCACACACTTTACAGTCTGCTTTCTCTACAGTCTACTGTAAACTTCCCAGACTGACAATCTTGTTTCTTGTTCTTGTTGTAGTTTAGTTGTTAGTTGAGTATATAAAGAATATAATGTCAGCTTAATAGAAAGTAAATATTTTCATTTAAACACTTTTAGTTTTTAAAAACATGTCTATATAGTTTTTAGTTGTAGTTATTTTGATATTAAAATTTAAACTAAAGAAAAATGAGACCAGCTGAATTAAAATAATTTATTCAATTATAATTATATATATATATATATATATATACACACACACACAATTAAAATATTAATTAATTTTTTTAATAATTATTATTTTAAATACATTTAAATGCATAATATTTATTTGTTATTTACATTAATAATGAATAACTACTTGAATAAACCAACCAATATACGTACATACACACATAGGTTTGTTAAAAAAAATATTTTAATATAATGAATGTTATTTAAACTATTATATGTAATTATTTAGTTTACATGCATTATTTTATTTTATCTATTTATATAATTACACAAATATTTATAATTGTTCATTGTTTACTGAAACATTTTAATATGAATATTATTGAAACTATTCAATTTAATTATCTAAATATAATATAATATTACACATACATATTTATATTTGTTTATTCGTTAAAAAAGTTATACAATATTACTGAAGCTATTAAATATAATTATTTATCTTATATAAACTATTTTATCTATTTTATATAGTTACCAATATTTATATTTGTTTATTCTTTTTATCTATTTAATTTGATCCATTTATATAATTATACACACACACACACACACACACACACACACACACACACACACACACACACACACATATATATATATATATATATATATATATGTGTGTGTGTGTTTATTATTTACATGCAATTAATTTATTAATAAATGTTCTAATAAACCAAGCAATAAAACATTAGCCATGCAAAACTGAAAAGGATGTTGACTAAAAGCTGATCACATGTCCTCAAGTAAGAGCCAGACATGAAGAAGTCTAATTACAGTCCCAGGTTTCAGGAGTGGAGTGGATCAGCCAGATATTCACTCTTTCTCTACTCTCTGTCTCGCAGTTGCAGATGTATTTTAAAAGCCCAGGGTCCCATGCAGCGCTGCAATGACCTTTATGTAAATGTCTCCTGCTCCACACACAGATCTCATTACAGCGGCGTGACACCAAAGCAATATCTCTCTGCCAGCGCTTCTCCTCCACACATCAGTCTTTCTTCCTGTCATTGCAACCTCCAAGTTCTGCGCTCCCTTGTTACGCAGCGCGACTAATTATCTGGCGGCGCTAATGAACTTCAGCAGCACTGGAGGAGAGTGGGGTGTTGGCAGAACAGAACTCCTCTGGCTTTAGCATCAGCTCAGAGCTCTGAACACAGCCATGCAGAACAACTACACACTGTGTGAGTGTGTGTGTGTGTGTGTGTGTATGTGTGTGTGTGTGAGTGTGTGTGTGTGAGAGTGTGTGTGCG
>NW_015549556.1:22671-26598 GCF_001515605.1 Sinocyclocheilus anshuiensis | reverse complement strand
TGTGTGCGTGTGTGTGAGTGTGTGTGTGAGAGTGTGTGTGTGTGTGTGTGTGAGTATACACACTAATCTGAGCCTCTAGGAGCAAAGACTAATGTGTTTGACTACATGGTGTCCATTAAAAAGGACCACTGAAACATTCTCTTGTTAGTTAGAAAGTCTTGTGTAGCCAGAATGTGTTCCTCACCGGCTCTCATCTCCTCACAGCTCTCTCTGATCTTCCTGCGGCAGACGACGGCCAGAGCCACCAGCAGAGCCAGCAAACACACGGCCAGAGCCACGGTCAGCCAGAGCGCCAGCGGAGGAAACACCAGACCCTGAGCTGCAGACGACAGACATCAGCTTCATCAGGTTCATCATCATCATCAGCATCAAACACACAATCACAGAACGACAGAACTGTCTCAGTGTCCATGCTCTGAGCGACTCGTATGGAGGAAGGGATCAAACTGTATGCATATCATATCATTTATTTATTTATTTTGTAATCCAGTATCAAGTACTATCAACATCAATATCAATATCACAGATTCCAATACCAATCAAATATCGCAGTTAGATGGATACTGTGATTTCTGCAGATAATTAGATATTTAATTGAGTTTTAAAGCCATCGTGGTTAACATTTGACAGAACTGAACAGAAAATGATCGAAGCTCCACTTTATCATTTATCAACAGCAATTACAGAGCGTTCAATCTGTGAGCAGCTTTTAATTCCAACACATCTGCACAGAATGCCACACAAACCCATTATCTGAAATGTCACATTAGCTTCATCATTATTTAGTTGCGAACGCTGATTCTGTCTGTGACACAAACTCTTTTCAACAGACGTTTGTTGTAATAATGGTACATTAATGACAGTTGTTTTTAATTATTTATTTAATAAAAAATAAAATGAAGTAAAAAAAAAAAACGGTAAAACTTGGAAATCATTATTTTACAATGTAGAAATAATAATCTTTATAATAATAATAATAATAATCTTTTCTTTTTTTTCCCCAAAGTAAAATAAAACATTATTGGAATACTATTATCTGGAGCCTATACATATTATTTTTAGCCGATAATTTCATTTTTAATTCAATCTTTTTTTTTGTGAAATTTGTGAAATTTACTGGCAATTTCTGAATGAAAATGGTTTCCTAGCATTTTAAAAGTAAATTGTACTCCATTTTCTTCAGTGTATTTAGTATTAAGTGGGACAGATACCAAAAGAATCATTACACTGAAAGAAAATTATTTTATTTTTATATTTTTGTATAAAATAAAATAAGGAAAGAATAATAAGACAAAAATAATTAAAATAAATGAAATGCAAATAAAACAGTAAAATAGAATAAAAACCAACAATAAGACAAATAGAATTAATTACAAATTAAATGAAACAAAAATAAGTAAAAAAAATAAAAAATAAAAATAAAATAAAAGGACAAAATAAATTGCAATTAAATGAAACAAAAATTATAATAAAATCTAAAACAAACAATAAAAATTACAACATAAAATAGAATAATAAAATAAAGTAATAAAATAATAAAATAGAAATGCTAAAAATTGTAATAAATAAATAATAAAAAAATAAAAAATATATAAAATAAGAAAATAAATAAAATAAAAAAATAAATAATAAGACAAAAATAATTCAAATGAATGAAATACAAATAAAATAATAATAAAATAAAAACAAACAATAAGACAAAATAAAATTAATTACAAATGAATTAAATTAAACAAATATAAAATAAGACAAAATAAATAAAAAAATTAAAATAAAATAACAAACAATATGAAAAACTAGAAAGACATCGCTCTAATGCTGAAAACATAAAAGCTGTTCTAAACATCTAAAGCTGATTGCAGCCGACTGCAGTTTCTGACACATTAAAAGCAGCCTCTCGTTTCTCCACTGACGGCTCTTGAACTTCTGGGTGGGCGACTGTGATAATAATGAGCGTTTAAAAAAAATACCAGCATCCTCCTCACAGCCAAAAGATAAAGGTAGGCTCGACACAAATGTGACGGGCAGTAATTGCGTATGCTTAGAAATCAATACTACAGCTGCTTGTTTATTAATGTCTTTGAGTGCTGTCCATGTAAGTATCCGCTCAAACATGCCATGCTCAAAAAAAGTCAATAAGAAAGCAAAGCGCTGCGAAATCGGGCTTTATTTCCCTCGGTAACTGGCAGACAGAGATGATCTGCAGCGGACGGCTGACAGAGGATATATATCGATGTATTGATGCGGCCCCTGAGAAAGACAAAGCCTCAGATGAAGGCGGCCAGATTTGTTATCATTTGTAGAAGCGCAGAGAAAGCTGCTGAAGAGAAGGTGTGGACACTGACAGAATCACACTCTCCGTATGTTTAAAAACCTCTCCTAAAGGTTAACAGGACAGCTGATTAAATTCACGGCTATTTATTTCTTTATTTTTGGGCCAGACGAGCTGAACAAGGTGAAAGTGTGATGTGCTCCTCCATACAGAGCTCATGGAGACCAATCAGTCAGCGCTCATTAACGAAGGTCAGAGAAAGTTTAAATCAGACGCCATGAAGATGCTTATGAAATTTCATAACTGTAAGGATACAATTTTTCTCAACCTCTTATGAACCGAGGTCAAACATCATGTTGTTAGGAAAACATTTAGGGCAAAATTGGATGATTTGACCACTGTTTTGTCGTATTTCTGCTCTGGCTGTCTGAAAAACCAAAGCGCTGTCTAATCATATTATATCATATTATATTTTATCATATTATATTGGGCCTCACAGGCATGTTAATGTCTCAGATTGTAGGTAGAGGAATTATATAACCATCTATGAATTTCTACGACAGCTAGGATAAAAATAAAATAACAAATCTAATGTGATTTTGTTTCCCTCTGTTATAGATATATCCCAAACGTCTCTCATCACCCATCATCTTCCTCTGGAAGCCCTTATTCATCTCTTTCTCAGTTGCCAAAGACACACAAGGACGAACGCACATCTTGGCTCTCACCCCCAACACTTTCTCAAGTGTCTGGATTCTGCGTGCAGACGCATACGAGGATTTTATATCGCTCACATCTCCAACAACATGTTCCAGTATTGCAGTCTGGACGAACAGAGCTCAGAAATGACCATTACTCCCTTACGGAAGTATTTTTTTCTATCTTACTGCTCTATTGGGATTGTAAAATATCAATCACAGAGATGAGTCGAAGCATTGCAAACTTGCAAAAAAGTGAAAAATGATGCTACAATAAATAACTGCTGTATTGTAAATTGTAGGTAGTGGAATTATGTAAACTTCTGTGATTTTCAACAACAAACAGGGAATAGAATAGAATAGAATAGAATAAACTAGATTAGACTAGAATAGAATATAATAGAAATGATTAAATGAACTAGAATAAAATTTGAATAAATTAATTAAAATAAAATAATAAATTTAATAAAACCAAAACAAATAAAATACAAAAAATGAAATTAATTAAAAACAAACACAATTCAATCAAATAAAAAAAAATGATGTTACAATATAAAACTGTTGTATCACCATTGTATTGTATTACAAATTGATTTATTACAGAGACAGAGCTATATTTATATATATATAAATTGTAGGGTTTGGAATTATGTAACCTTCAATTATCTTCTATGACGAAAAAGTAATGAAAATAAAATAAAACAAAATAAGGCAAATTTAATTAAAATTAAAAATGAATAAAAAAATAATAATAATAAAATAATATAGAACAAAATAAAAAAATAACACAACATAAATAAATTAATATAAAAACAAAATAAATGAAACACTTTGCAAGGCACAAGACAACAGCAAGATCCTACACATTGCCGAAAGTCATCCATCTAAAGCATATGTACACACACACACACACACACTCACACTCACACACACACACACACACACACACACACACAC
>NW_015549556.1:4036-22554 GCF_001515605.1 Sinocyclocheilus anshuiensis | reverse complement strand
TTTGACTGCTTTTATTGGCCTAATTTGTAAGTCGCTTTGGATACTGCTAACTGCTAAATTACTAAATGTAATGTAAATACACACACACACACACACACACACACACACACGTGATATATATATATATGATATACATAAGATATATGTCTTCAGCTGTACAGCTCATAGTAGGTGTATCTTGAAATTGTATAGGTTATTGTTATAAACTCACTTCCTCTATGGAGCAAATGAATGATACAGTATTTTAATAGGAATCCCACTGTTACGCTCATCAGCGCTTGTTTCTGAACGACGTGTCTCCCATGGCAACCGCGGGAGTTCCAGGCTCCGCCCCTCCACTCATGACCAGAGCAGCTCCACTTCTGCGGGATTTTCTACTGTTGCTCTGCTTTCATCCCCTGGAATAAAGAGTTGAAACACCTCCCGGCCTAACCTCTCCTGATACCGCTGATCAAAGCTAGCCCATCGCAGAGAGAGTCACAGCGACACAATACTGAGGCCTCAGACGAGCCTCGCGCTGAACAGGAGGACCGACACAAACACAGCCGAGTTAAAGAGAGGTGAGACTGAGGCAGACAGACGGGCCACAAGCTGAGCCTAAATTCTGTCATCATTTATTCACCTCCTAGTCAACCCCGCATTATGTTCCAAACAGCTGATAAAAACATCACAGTAATCCACAGCACTCCAGTTCATCAGTTAACATCTGGAGAAGACTTTAACTGATGGATGTTAACTGATGGACTGCAGTGGTGTGGATTACTTGTGGATTATTGTGATGTTTTTATCAGCTGTTTGGACTCTCATTCTGACGGCACCCATTCACTGGAATGATAAGTGATGGAAAGATACATTTCTCCAAATCTGTTCTGATGAAGAAACAAACCCCTGAGGGTACGTGTATTTTCACCTAATTGTCATTTCTGGGTGAAATATTCCTTTAATGACATTAAAACTGGCACAATGTCCAAATGTGCTGGTTTTTTTTTTTTTTTTTAAATACAAGTATAAGATTAAAGGGGAAGAACATTCAAATACTTGTCATCAACACTTTGTTACTGTTCTTAAAGGGATAGTTCACCCAAAAAAGAAAATCATGTCATCATTTACTGACTGTTGCTGTAAACCTGAGAAGCACAAAATAAAATATTTTGAAATTTTTTTGTTTTTTTTGTTTTGTACATTCAATGAAAGTCAACGGGCTCCAAAGTTGTTAATTATTGGCTGTCATTATGGAAAAAAAACAAAAAAAAAACAATCTTGAAACATTCTTTAAACTAAATTCTTTAGTGTTTCACAGATGTCTGGAACAACATGAGTGAGAGTAAATACATTATATTATGACAGAATTAATAATTTCCCCTTCTCTATCTCTAACCATGCCATTGTTCTTGTTTCTTCGAGTCTTTGAGCTCTTTTATTGTGACTTGTGCTTCTCTGGACTTGTATCGAGCGCTTCACACCACACGTGCAATGCTGTACCAGGTGCGCTAATGAGCAAGTTTACTACATCAGAAAAGCAAACCATATGGCGCTCAAAGGAAGGAACTGCGCAGAAATAAGTCTTTATTAATTGATAATTTGCCCAGTAATCATAATTTGTATGAAAAGGAGTAAAAGCTGTTGGTATTTTACTTCCACAAGTGTTCACTTCAACTGGAAAATGCAACGAGTTGTATGTATAGGTACGTTTTTGGAACACATTTTTCTGGTGAATCTGGGTTGAAAACCGTTTAGCCGGTCTGTGTTATTGCCCTTCACGACACCTCACCATCAACACTAAGACACATCTGCCCCTCCCAGAGCTCCCTGACATTTGAAAGATTATTCATTTTTATTTATCCCTCTATTTATTGTCCTCCCCTCCAACAAGCCCGCTAAGGGATCTCCATGAATTCTGATTAGCAATAATAACAATAAATGCAATCACAAGACGGCGAGCCAGAAATGTCAGAGGACAGGGATTAGCTAAACGGGAAGATCCGATTTGATTTCTTCCCTTTAGAGGGATTCGGATTGAATAAATGACTTTGGGCTCGTGTCTGACGTTAAGCATTCATCACAATGAGGGGAAGGTGTTCACTTTTTCTGCGTCCACGCTGTTGTCGTTTTCTCCATAAAATGTATTGCGAGCACCTGTGTGTGCGAGAGGAGGAGAACAGATGAAGATGTGGCCAGATGCATCTCTGAGGTTTCTTGTCAGATCAGCACATTTGTCTAGAGACACTCTTCCTCTTTCTGTGAGTTTGATTGAATTACTTTACAGCGGAGAAAATGAAGGGCTTTCAGGAGAGACGCTCATGCTTTAAACCTCGACAGCGCTTCTGAATCCTTAAACAACACACCGCTGAGTAAAGACAGATATGACTGAAGCTGAAAACTCCTGCAAACACTGGCCTTGTGGAAAAAGAAGTGCACTTTATGGAAATAATCTACTTTAAAACAACACACTGAACTGAATGTAATGTTTTCAGACACTTTAGTGCATGGAAATGTAATCTAGTTTAAATATTAAATGCAATTAGTTGAACTTTAGAGTGTTTTTGACCCACTTAAGTAGGACTTCTGTACATCTTTATATGTAAATTCATAATTACTTCTATTATCTTAATGAAATATGGTTAAAGTTACTGCTGAATGAACTGACAAGCCTTTATGATAAACTAAAGTATACTGTAATGACGCTTCTGTTGAAAGTTGTATGTCACGTATTTAAATACATTTGCAATGAAGCTGCAATTTAGTTCATTTACAATATAGTAACTTTAAATGTAATATCCAATAACACACTACAGTTACAATGATAAACAAGTACTTTCCATGTGCTTTAGTATGTTAGTCAACACATCAAAATAAGTCTTTAAAACACGACAAAAGATTATTAAAACATAATGATTTAACTTTAATGTTTTATATATGTATATATTCAAATATTCAATTTATTTAGATTTTATCTTTACTTTTTCTTTTCACAAACAAATATCATTTTCTTCAAATGTATTATTAGACGCAATGAAATTGTGACAAAACTGCTGCTTTTATGGCTTTTTAACGGAGCAGATTTGAGTGTCTTAAAGCACATCATGCTCAAGCATCTCACCAAACGTTTATTTAGCCTCACGAATGTTTATTTTTGTTTTTAATCTCACTCATCAGTTAGTTGGACGACTGGTTGGCCCTCCTGTCCAACACTAGACACCACGATCCTCTGTCACATCCACAAACTCGAAGCTTTCGTTTATTCTCAGCGTCTGTCAGAGCTGTGGATGATGATTTGTCCTGTTTTTATGCTGCATGTTTCACTAGCACACAGGATCTTTTATTGGCCTGTTGGTATAATCACTTAACTAATGCAGCGCTGCTCTGCTGAATATGTCAGACGTTTGTCTGGATGCATTAAGAGCTGCGTTATTGATCGAGTGAGAAGGACGATAAGTTTGTGAGTGTGTTTGGATGGCAGTGTCCTTCCCGCTGAATGCTCATCGAGTTTTCCGCAGTTATCCTGCCCTTTCAGTGAAGAAAAGTCTGTGGCCTGATAGTTTATTCTGCTGCGCTCCAGCACGTAAGATTTACAAGTACTTCTAAGAAGATCAGAGAGACCGTTGGGTTTGTGACGTCGTTCACTCATCAGAGAGAGTTTCTGAAACACAAAGATAGACGCAGATACAGGATGATAAAACCAGTTTAGCACCTTCTAGCAAACAAGTTAGCATGCTCTGTTATCCAGAGTGACGTATTTTATCCAAAGTTCACTTATTGCAGAGACAGTCCCAGAGGACAAACCACTTTGACATTCACAACTCATTTTACTTTTGGACTTGATTTTTATTTGACTGAATAATGGAAAGTGAGAGCTCCAGGATGATGCCAGACTGTGTTTCACCAATAACACTACACGGAATGACCCACCCTCTCTGCCATTGGCTGGCCAAACAGACAGCCCCGCCCCAAACTCCTGTGATTGGCTGAGCCAGTGTTACTGTGTTGAGCTTGTGAACAAGAAGTGTGCTTAACTGTATCGAATGTGCACTTGCAGTGGAATTCAAATCTTATTTTTTATTTTTTTAATTAAAAAAAAAAACTGTACTTGATCAAATAATATTAATTAAATAAAAATCCACTTAAGAAAATCCACTGTTTCTTGTGGGCTTTGTAATAATGTTTATATAATCTGTTATTTTTTGTGTGAAAAGACTAGTTTTATTTAAAAAATATAAATCAAAATTTAAAAAACACAAAATAAATATTTAGTCTGTTAATTTGTTGAATATTTGTCTGTGAAAAAAAAAAATATATATATATATACACATACATACATACATATATATTATTGTTATTATTATTATTATTTTGTAATATTGCTAAATATTATATTTCGCATAAATAAACTATCAGATTTTTAGGAAATTACTTTCAATGCACACCAAACACACTCGGCTCTAATTCTCATTACTGCAATGCATTCAGATGTTTTACTTTTGAGTTCGTTTGTAATTGTAATTATTCTAAATGATGATTTTTCTTGATGCTTCTCATTAGATTCTCATTGCTGTAATACAGTAATGAAAATCATCCTGCACAAACACAACTGTTTTTAATTACAATCTGCATAAATTATGGGCAGTACAGCAAATACTGCTATTATGTACAAATAATTTACAGTTCAAATATCATTATTGTTTTTTGCATTATAGTAATGAGAACTGCGGAGGAAAATTAACTGCTTAATTGACACTAAACTAATTTCACAGTGCAGAGAAAATCTTCAGGCTTCATTTTCTATGCAAAACATCATTTTTATTTTTTATTTTTATACATATGGCTCAAATGAGATTCACTCACATATTAGATGGTAATATATTAGTATTCATATTGTGAATATTCATTTTTTTTTTCATTTGATTCCGCATCTGCTTTGAAGAAAATGAGTCTGATCAATCACACTAACAGAGGACATCGATCTGAAGAGAGCGAGAAACCAATGCAAACACAGCAGCAGCTCTTCTGCTCTACAAACACACAGTCTCTGAGGAAGACAGATTATTGATTATCCATGACATAATTCAATCAATAAAGCACACTCGTCCTGCTCAGGAAGCTGCTATGAAACTTCAGCGCTTGTAGCTTCTCATCATTTAATCTAGACTCTTTTATTCTTAAATCTGAATTTAATTTGTTAATTAATATTAATAATATTAATTGTAATACAAAATATTTTATATTTATTTTTTATGTTTATATAAATATTTTAATAATAATGATAACACATGTATTAATATTAATTTTATCATTTTAATAACATTAATACAAAATAATTTTACAGAAAAAAACATACTAAAATGTTCTAGTAAAATTGTAAATTGCTTACCATAGCATTATATATAACTGTACTGTGATATACTGCCACATTTATGATTTTTGTAAGTAAAAACTATGAATTACCCTGAATTTCTGATTTAAAAAAGGACATTCCCAGAACACATCACATATGATTGATTGTATTTTATATGAATATTTCTTTCTTATTTTTAATATGTATAGATATTAAGAGTGATGTTTGTATATTAATATATGCATATTTTGAAATAAATACAAAACTATAGTGTAGAAAATGCACACTGTAAAAAAATGTTTAATGGTAAAAGACTGTAAAAATGCTACAGTACAAGACTTTTAACTGGTTAACTGTAAGTTCCCAAAAATGGTAAAATAAATAAATAAATAAATAATAAATTGAATGGGACATTTCATTAAATTTTACAGTGAAATACTGTATAATACAATTTTTGGAAGCGAAAAGGAAAAAGTTATCAATTTACAGTGATTTTTTTTTTCCACTGATTTATTTATATATGTGTGTATGTATGTATTTATGTATTTATTTTATTTTTCAAACAGTGCACAGTGTCATTTACACAAACACAAAACACCAGATGACTTGTTCTTTTTCACTTCCAGAAACTGTAGATTTAACAGTATTTTACTGTTTTATCCCACTGGATTTATTACAGTTTTTCAGCATATAGAGTATGGAAATTAACAGGTTTAACAGGTTTTACCGTATAATTTTTACAGCCTTTTATCAGTAAAATTCATCAGTTTGTATTTTTTTTATTTACAGAGTGCGTTTGGCACATAATAAGTTCATCATAACAGTAAAAATAAGCGGTTTTACTAGTGTTTTGAAGGCAGTTGAGCGGTTACTGTTACACAATGTAATTAAAGCAGTAATAATGAGCTCCTCCACCGCAGCACATGATACGGTCAAACACTCGGATCGCATCGGACCGCTTCACACAGAAATAAGAGATCAGTTTTAGCCCATAAACCCTGAAGATTGAAATATGTAAAAGAGGAGTGCGTGGGAGTGAAAGCAGAGAGAGTTTGAGCTTCAACACAAATCATCTTAAGAAAAACACCTGATTTTTTCAAGGACTCTTCCACTTGTGTTTGGTCATTTGTGAGCAGAGCTGAAATGCAGATGAGTCTGGTTTATTCTGTACAGCAGTGAAGCTGAAGGCCTTGATTTCCATTCATTCTCTTCTCTCTCTCTCGTTCCCCAAACCATCAATTAAACCTAATGGCCAACATCACCACCTTCCCCTCCAGACCTCCATCTGTAACTAGCTCAGATCAAGACAAACAGCGCTTTATTTATTTATATACTCATTTACTTATTTAACAATCCACTCTTCTGCAAGCAGCACATTTTTAGTGGTTGCAGCACAAATGAACAGATTCTGACACTTATGGCGCTTCGGCTCGTCTGCAGCCGTGTTTCACATTCACAAATTAGCTTTTGGACTCTGAGATGTTCGAACTTTCTGGCACGCCGGTGACCCTGCTGCAGTATTTATGGACTCTGGCTTAAAAACAGTATTAGACTGAACACTAAGTCACCCATAATAAGGACTGGTGTGTTCAGTTCATCCCTAGAGCCACGAAAACCAACGCGGAGCGGCTGCTGCAAAGACACAATCAGAAGAAACGAGTTCGATCCGCAGCACAGCGTCTATGCATTACTTTTCATTGCATTTTTTTTTTTACAGAATTTAGAGTACAGAATGAAAATGCCAGCACTGTTTACGTGAAGAGTACGGAGAACCAAAAAATAATAAATAAATAATAATAATTATTACTCATAAATTGTATAAAAAATTAAATATATTTGCCTCACTGAATCATTTATGTGTGTGTATTTTATTTTACTTTTTCTACACTTGGTCCTCCATACAGACAGCGTTTTTGCAGCTGATCTCTCTGTGTGTGTTTACTACAGCAGCAGATAGTTTGTGAGATGAGCGCGTGAAGGGAGCAGATGTGAATCTTTAATGGCTTTACAAAACACCCTCGACAGCGAGCAGATCTGGGATTGCAGCGCCTGCCTCGCTGTAAAAGAGTGATGCAACACATTTCCTGCTCACACGAGCCAGATGAGAGTGGCTCACGAGTAAACAGAGATGGATCATCAAATCATTACAGGATACGAACCAAAACACAGAGACGATATGCTACAGACATGAGATGAGATGGGCTTGAAAAATATTTATAAAACACAGATAGGAAGTTGTTACCGGTTTACAAGTAAAAAGTACGGACTAGCACATCAAACTTTAGAAATAAATCCACCAATTTTGTATTAGACACTAAACCTTTTTTGCATATTTGTTCTTGTGTTTTCCAGGAAAAAAAATATCTGAACATCCTTAAAACAAGACACATTTACCACAGAAGAAAAATTGCATAAGTGTGAGTACTAGTGTTCTAGTGTGAGTATAAGAGCACCCGTGTACTTGTATGAGTACTAGAATAATAGTGTGAGTACTAGTGTGAGTACTACAGTGCTAGTGTGAGTACTAGTGTAATTGTGTGAGCACTATTGTGCATTCCAGTGAACTAGTGTGAGTATTAGTGTAATTGTGTGAGCACTATCATGCATTCCAGTGAACTAGTGTGAGTATTAGTGTAATTGTGTGAGCACTATCATGCATTCCAGTGAACTAGTGTGAGTATTAGTGTAATTGTGTGAGCACTATCATGCATTCCAGTGAACTAGTGTGAGTATTAGTGTAATTGTGTGAGCACTATCATGCATTCCAGTGAACTAGTGTGAGTATTAGTGTAATTGTGTGAGCACTATCATGCATTCCAGTGAACTAGTGTGAGTATTAGTGTAATTGTGTGAGCACTATCATGCATTCCAGTGAACTAGTGTGAGTATTAGTGTAATTGTGTGAGCACTATCATGCATTCCAGTGAACTAGTGTGAGTATTAGTGTAATTGTGTGAGCACTATCATGCATTCCAGTGAACTAGTGTGAGTATTAGTGTAATTGTGTGAGCACTATCATGCATTCCAGTGAACTAGTGTGAGTATTAGTGTAATTGTGTGAGCACTATCATGCATTCCAGTGAACTAGTGTGAGTATTAGTGTAATTGTGTGAGCACTAGTATGAATACTACAGTGCTAGTGTGAGTACTAGTGTAATTGTGTGAGCACTATTGTGAGTACTACAGTGCTAGTGTGAGTACTAGTGTAATTGTGTGAGTACTAGTGTGAGTACTACAGTGCTAGTGTGAGTACTAGTGTAATTGTGTGAGCACTAGTGTGAGTACTACAGTGCTAGTGTGAGTATTAGTGTAATTGTGTGAGCACTATCATGCATTCCGGTGAACTAGTGTGAGTACTAGTGTAATTGTGTGAGCACTAGTGTGAATACTACAGTGCTAGTGTGAGTACTAGTGTAATTGTGTGAGCACTATTGTGCATTCCAGTGAACTAGTGTGAGTACTAGTGTGAGCATTAGAGTACTAGTGTGAGTACCAGTGTGCGTACTAGTGTACTTGCGTGAAAACTAGTGTACTAATAGGAGTACCAGTGTGAGTCCTAGTGTACTCGTGTGATTACTAGCAACAGCTGTTTAACTGGGCACAATAAATATGGAAATATTTAAATGATAAATACTAAAAATCATGTAAATAAACAAGTGCAATAAATGGATAGAAAGGTACAAAAAAAAAAAAGATTAAAAATGCAATGCCAAACCTGTGATTTTTTTTTTAAATACTTTCTCCTATCCCAGTGTTTGTAAGAACCTGTTTGAAAACAGTTATTTTTCTATTGTGTTCGGTGTAGACATTACACACAGCACACAAAAATTCTACATATGTATTATTATATTTATTAGTATGTACTGCATGCATGCATGTATTTATTTCTAGTGGGGAAATGAGAGTCGGTAATGTTGTTAAATGCTGTGACTATTTGCTGACTGGCATAAAGTGTCATAACTGTGATGTGTGAATGTCAGAATCGAGTGTCAACTGTGAATTCACTCAAACAGCATTGATCAACGAGTCAGAGTCAGAATTTGTTTATACAATTAGCAGAATGCACATGTGGAGAGTGTGGAGGTTGCTGGAGATTAAACACGCTGTTAATACGATACAGACCATAAGTGGTGCGATAGGGTGAAACAGTCAGGAGGGGCTAGATGGACTAGAGGTGTTTCCCATGACCGGAGGGGTCAGAAATCACCCATACTTATGTTGAGTGTGTGCCTGACCAGTGTTAAATATATCAGCCTGGAGTCAGATTAAAGAACAGAACACACCATTTAAGGGATTAAAGCAGAGCCTAAGAGCTCCAGATTTCAAACACATTTGGGTCAACTTCAAAGTGTCCCTTCTTTCTGTATTGCATACTTATAATAGACAGTGACACAACAGTGGAAAGTTCAGCGGGATTATCGTGCATGCTGCGTTGAGCTACAATGACCTCAGCAATCAGTTCACTGATGCTGTTCTGCTGCTCTCGGAGCTTCTCCAACTCTCACACAGTACAGAAAGCAGATTGTGAATTATTGGGTGCAGTTATAAATCTACATTTGCTCAGGAGTCTAGATAGTTACATAGTTCCGCATAATAAACACTACATAGGGAATCGTATTTTTCTCTAAAATATATAAAAATAATATTAATTATAAAATAATAGAACTTTTATTTATGTTATATTTTGTATATATAAATGGATGAATGAATTGGGACAATGTACATTTTAATGTTTCACCCAATTTAATACTTCATATATGTATATACAGTAAAAACGGTAATATTGTGAAATATTATTACATTTTCTCTATTTTAATATATTTTAAAATGTTATTTATTCCAGTGCTGGAAAAGCTGAAAAAAATATATTTCATATCTTTCTACATACACATATAGGTCAGTAAGATATTTCAATGTTTTTGAAGGAAGTCTCTTATATCTCCAATGATGCATTTATTTGCATTTATTACAGTAAAAAAGTATTTAAATATAAAGTATTTATTTCTTTTTATTATATATATTTTTTTTTTTTTTCATTTTATTTATTATTTTTTTTCCTGTGATGGAAACGCTGATAAAATATATTTGAATATATTCTTAAATATAATTTCTAATATTTCATTTTATGATTCATAATAATATTATAATTTTAGGTTATAATATAACATTTAATATAATTGTAATATTATATATAATTATATCATATTTGAGGTTGATACCATGGTGGCCGTATAAGTGATATTTCACACTTTCCTATCAGCTTCTGCCCTCTGGAGTAAACTGAAAGAGCTGGTTAATCTCAGAGCAACTTCATTTCCAGGCATCTAATTGAAACTACATTAAACACAAACACAATGTTGTGTCGCACAAGCAGACAATGATGTAGAGCTCTTCACAGGCCAGAACAAAAGCAGTTTACGGAAGCTGCAGTCATTAGTGTCTGTGTCGCAGGGAGGAACAGGATGTAAAGAAATGAACAGGAAGCTTTCCGAGGGTATAGATCAGGTATTTTAGGAGGCTATTCTCTGTTTAGTGTTCCCTAAAAATGCTGAAACTAATATGATTTTATATCGCTGTGCTGAGGCAGATGATAGGGTGCAGGAAAGCAAACTCCAAACAGGATTTAACAGAAAGCATCACAACGCACACATAGACAGGCGCACACACACAGAGAGACTTAACCGATGTTCACAAAAAAGCAAGTGATATATGACAATAACATATTTTTTATATTTCTCTGATAGGAAACAATCACAGCCCAAGTAAAAGCACGTTTTCAGAAAGAAGCAGCATAATGAAAGAAATGACGACCGCCGCTCTGTCCTTGAATGAGAGCGACTGCTTAACGAACAATTGATCAGTTACAATTATAGACTGATTATAGAACTAGTACTTGCCGCTCACCTTTTCCAATGACACGTGTCCCATTAGCAGCCAAACTGCCAAACTAATGAGAGGTACAACATGTTTTGGCACTCTCGTTTGTTATGTTATTACACGCTCCACTCACAAAGTCAAGAATTAAAGGCTGGTGAAAAAAGACATCTCACAGCTGAAGAGTACTAGAGTTCTGGTGTACTCGTGCGAGTTCTAGTGTACATGTGTGAGTACTAGATTACTCGTGTGAGTAATGGAGCACTAGTGTGAGTTCTAGAGTACTATTGTGAATTCTAGAGTACTAGAGTGAGTTCTAGAGTGTTAGTGTAAGTACTAGAGTTCTAGATTAGTAGTGTGAGCTTTAGTGTACTAGTGTGGGCACTGGAGTGCTCGTGTGAGTAATGAAGTAGTAGTGCGAGTTCTAGAGTACTATTGTGAATTCTAGAGTACTACAGTGAGTTCTAGAGCATTTGTGTGAGTACTAGGAGTTCTAGATTACTAGTGTGAGCTTTAGTGTACTAGTGTGGGTACTGGAGTACTCGTGTGAGTTCTAGTGTACATGTGTGAGTACTAGAGTACGCGTGTGAGTAATGGAGTACTAGTGCGAATTCTAGAGTACTAGAGTGAATTACTAGAGTGGGTTCTAGAGCGTTAATGTGAGTACTAGAGTTCTAGACTACTCATGTGAGTACTAGTGTACTACAGTACCAGTGTACTAGTGTGGGTGCTGCAGTACTACATGTGTTAGTACTAGAGTACTCGTGTGAGTAATGGAGTACTAGTGCGAATTCTAGAGTACTAGAGTGAATTCTAGAGTACTAGAGCAAGTTTTAGAGCGTTAGTGTGAGTACTAGAGTCAGTGTTGCCAAGTCCGCGGTTGTTCCGCGGAATTGGGCTACTTCAACACTGTTGCCACGTGTAGTTTTTCATGTCCGCTGGTTGAAGCGACCCCAATAACGTGATATTTAGCCCCTGGAATGCAAATTTTACCAGCGGAACCCCACCAAAAAACGTGTATTTTACTCCTGGAATGTGATTTTTAACGGGGGACCCCCCTCGAAATGCGATTGGGCTAGTTTCGAGTAGCAATTGGGCGGGTTTTTTTGAGAAAACCTGGCAACCCTGACTACAGTTCTGGAGTACTACTGTGAGTCCTGGAGTTCTAGTGTACTCATGGGAGTACTAGTGTACTACAGTACCAGTGTACTAGTGTGGGTACTAGAGTACTCGTGCGAGTTCTAGTGTACATGTGTGAGTACTAGAGTACTTGTGTGAGTAATGGAGAACAAGTGCGAGTTCTAGAGTACTAGTGTGAATTCTAGAGTACGAGAGTGAGTTCTAGAGTGTTCGTGTGAGTACTAGAGTTCTAGAGTACTAGTGTGAGCTAGAGTGTACTAGTGTGAGTACTAGAGTACTAGTGTGAGCTACAGTGTACAAGTGTGAGTACTAGAGTTTTAGTGTACTCATATGAGTACTAGTGTACTAGAGTACCAGTGTACTAGTGTGGGTTCTAGAGTACCCGTGTGAGTAATGCAGTACTAGTGTGAGTTCTAGAGTACTAGTGTGAATTCTAGAGTACTAGAGTGAGTTCTAGAGTGTTAGTGTGAGTACTAGAGTCCTAGTGTACTCATGTGAGTACTAGTGTGCTAGAGTAGAGTACAGTGTACTAGTGTGGGTACTAGATTACTCGTGTGAGTACTAGTGTGAGTTCTAGTGTACTAGTGTGAGTAAGATATTTTATCTGGAAACAAACTCTGATCATCTCATGAAGCTTTGCAAATATTAATCAAATAGAAAAATTACAATTTAAAACTATTTGTTTTATATAATATAAAAATTTATTTGATCAAAATACAGTAAAAAAAAAAAGAGTAATATTGTGAAACATTATTACAATTCAAATTAGCTGTTTTCTATGTAAGTACCTGTTAAACTGTATTTATTTCTGTGATCAAAGCTGAATTTTCAGCATCATTACTCCAGTCTTCAGTGTCACATGATCTTCAGAAATCATTCTAATATGCTGATTTGCTGCTCAAGAAACATTTCTGGTTATTATCAATGTTGAAAACAGTTGTGCTGCACAATATTTTTGTACACTAAAACCGCCAGGCTGAACACACAGATCCAGCGTTGGCATAAGGTTTTTTGGTGTTGAACTAGCCTGTGTGTCTTTGTGTGTTTGGGCTGTTTAGTAGCATGATCTCGTGACCAGGCCAATCAGGCTGGTGTTCACTGTGAAAAGTGCTGTTTGCGTCTGCGACAGTAATGAATACAGGCTCCATCAAGAAGCAGGATTGAGCAACACTCTCATTTAGATTGCTGTTTCTCCTACCAATGCATGTGCTAATTACATTCAAATTAGACCGGTGAGGAAGAGGAGGAGACAAGGACTAATAAAGGGTTTCATTCTTGCCGCTATCATTCTATCTTGCTTTGTCCGCCTCTCTGTTTCGCTCTCTCATTTTCTTTCTGTTGCTTACTTGAATCTTTAGGCTACTGTGAGCTCCGCCTGGCTCTGTCAGGTAGCAATTTAGAAGGCAACATTTGATGGCACAAGTGGAGGACCAGATGATAACGCAGAGAGAAACACAGTGATGTAATCCTTCCACTATTAAGTAGAGCATACATACAGTGGTGTGAAAAAGTGTTGGCCCCCTTCCTGATTTCTTATTTTTTTGCATGTTTGTCACACTTTAATGTTTCAGATCATCAAACAAATTTAAATATTAGTCAAAGATAACACAAGTAAACACAACATGCAGTTTTTAAATGAAAGTATTTATTATTAAGGGAAAACAAAATCCAAAACTACATGGCTCTGTGTGAAGATTAAAAACTGCATGTTGTGTTTACTTGTGTTATCTTTGACTAATATTTAAATTAGTTTGATGATCTGAAACATTAAAGTGTGACAAACATGCAAAAAAATAAGAAATCAGGAAAGGGGACCAACACTTTTTCACACCACTGTATATAAATATAAGCCATGTGTTTAGTGTGTGAGGAGGTAAAATATAGATTGAAAGAGATGAAAAACAGTGGGAGGAGAAAGATAGGAAAGAAAACAGAATGAAGGAGATTATGAAAAGGCTGACGCTGAGGGGGAAATTCACCACCAACTAAATGCGCTCGCTGTTTATTTGCACTGTCTGCGTCGTTTTAGCACTCGATTCACTAAACGATTTATGTAAAACAATGCAAACACACACACACACATGCGGTGCTTAATGCAATGTACATGCACTTTCACCATAAAGCCAGATCAGATCCTGCTTGAGATCCTGAATCGGTTCTTTAAGATTATATATGAGCGTCTTGATGTAAGTGCAATAATAATGCTATCCATCATTTCATCACAACTACTGACAAGAACACTTAAAAATGACAAAAATAGTATTTAATACAATTTTGTTTATTGCCTGCTAGCAAACTTACATAGTTTTGTGAGTGAGGCATGAATAAAGACAGAAGGCATGCTTGTGCTAAAAAAATATGACAATATAAATTGCAAATCTAATGTATGCAAAACAAATGTCAATACGGGGGGAAAAAACTGTTTGTAAATAAAGCAGAGTTTCCATCCCACGTGTTCAAGAGAATAAAACTGTCACTTTCAGTGAAATTAAATCAAAATACAAAAAAAATAATTTCTCTCAAAAATTTCTAATACATTTCACAAATATTTACAAAGAAACAGCGAGTAACACATTAAATTAAGCATAACATTTTGAAGTTGTAAAATGCACAAAATATTTTTAGAATAATTGTAGTGTAGAAATGAAAATGAAGTTGTAGCCACTGAGGAGGATGCTTTAGATTTAAAAAATTAAGATGCTACATGATCATATTATTAATTTATTGTGCATTATGCATATTTGTTATGCACATCTTTGCACTGAACAAAACATGTATCCATAAAAGTTTTTTATGGACATTTTGTTTACATATTGGTTTTAACATGCTGTAAAAAAATTATTTTTTTTTTTAGTTGCAAGTAATACAAAGATAACTGGAGTATGTTTTACAAATGAAATACAAGTGGAATTTACTAGCAATTTCTGAGTGAAAATTCAAAGTAAATCCATTGAAATCCCTGAAAATCTCAATAATACATAATTATGTACTATTATAATTATATATTTAAATTTTACATACATTATTTATCAATAATATTTTATAAATAAATGAAACATTTTAGTATTTTAAAAAATACAACAAATAATTGTCAGAATGTCCTGTTTAATTCAGTGCTACTTGCCGTTTCTTTGTAATCATTTGTTACATTTATTATCAATTTCTGAGTGAAAAATTGTTTCAAAGTCCTACACCAGTTTTTTTTTCTTCAGTGCATTTAAAATACGTGTGTGTTCACCCTCATGTTAAACTACACCGCGGAATAAGACGAAGATTTTTGCTGCAACATCCCATAACCATTTCTGTTGCGATATCAGCACCAGTTCATCGATGCTAGACAGTCGCCACAGCAACATCGCCATGGCTACATTATTCACTGCATAATCACCATGGCTACATTTCAAAGCATCCGAGTTTCGCTCCCTCCCAACTCACTCCGGCAGTCTATTGACCGCTCGCGCCTTTCTCTCTGCCTCTGTCTCCTTCTGTATTTTTCTCACAGGTTTTACCCAGAATGCTGTGGCAGCAAAGAGAGATGGACAGCGATGATTCCTCTATGTTATGCAAGACACACACACACACCTGTCGTTCTCTGAGCTGCTGACATGTGGAAGGACTTTTAAAGCGAGGCCATTGTACTGACAGAGACATCAGCTGTTTGAAAGAAAGCGAGAAATCCTCCACATTCTGAAACAGGCAGAAAAACCGGGAAGTTAACTCATTAGCTCCTGACGCTGGAGTCAGAGGTCTGCTCATCGTTTGCTCTCTCCGTCTGTAAGTGTTCTTGTTTTCTCTCAGTGTTTGCAGCTCTTTCTTACACGAGCTCAAGGTCAATAGCTGCAGATTAACTGAGAAGCATCCTTACGTAACGGTGGGTTTGTGCAGAGCTCAGATCCTCTCAGGATTCACACACATTTCTAGTTAATATATATATAATTTTTTTTTCCTCCTCTGGTAATGATTGAGTGGAAAGTGACAGTATTTTATTTTTTTTACTCCTAAACGGTTTTATATATTAACATTTTTAACATTTAGTTAAATATTTTATATGAATAATTGTATTAATTTACATGTATTTTGCACTACATTTTCACATATTTATATTTCCTTTTTTATTAAAAATAAATAATAATAATAATAAAATAAACATTTGGAACACTAACTATGTGAACTCTGTACAGACAGTCAGATGTTCTTTCATTAAAATGTGAATCATTCTCAAATAATGCTGGATAACATGATCGTCAGTTTTTACACAGAATACAAAAGCGTAAACACATAAATCCTCAGTGGCTTAAACGAGCGGCTGAAGTGAATGACAGACAGACAGAGAGGCTAATTGAGATTGAGATGCAGTTTCTCTGACCTCAGACTGCATCCATGCACTTCATTTTCTCTTTCTGAACCTTCACAGACGGCCTGACGGACGTCTTCTTCCACTCCTCTTTCTCTCTGCATTTCGGGGCACGTCTGCACTACTTTGTAATTTTTCATTGGGAATTCGGAGAGAAGTGTGACATTTTAACGGGCTTGTTAGAGTCCCGTCCTCTCCCAGAAAACTCTCTTTTGTATACTAAACAGATTTTCCTCTCTTCAGTGAAAGAAAGGCCTAAACGTCTCACTTAGAAGGACGTTCTGAGCTCCTGTTGAGATACAAAAGACTTGTCTCCTATTCAATAACTTCATGGATGTTTTTTTTTTCTTCACGAAGCTTAGATTTGAACAGATCAGAAGCTTTTAACACTCTTCAGGTTTTGCAATAAATATTTACTATTTATTTCTGACGAGTCCTAAATGCGGCGCGTTTTGTTTCAAAGTGAATCCTGGTTGCACGCTTGTTTGCTGGAGAAAAACAAGCAAGCGAACCGCACGGAGCTCGGCTAGGTCAATATTAATTACCAAAGTTGTTGAGCATACAGCAGCTGCTGTAAACAAATGCAAATGCATTTTCATATCAAACAAGATCCCTCGGCTCACACATGGATTCTGACGCTTGCTGGAAGTCAGGATGATCCACATACGGCCATTTCAAAGAAGCAATCTGTGAAATCATCATCCATTTTCTCATTTAACAATGGGAGAAAACTATTGGACCATAGTTGAGCAATTTATTATTTCCTCCCCGTTTGGGTTTGGCAGCGAGCAGCAATGAGAAATAGAAGAGGGAAGCCATCGCAGCGGAGATTTTAATTGACTTCCGATTCGTCTGGAGCGATTGTAAAAATATTGAGGATTTTAAAGGGAAAGTGCACCCAGAAATGACCATTTGACCCATATGAGCTTTTGCCTTTAAGCTTTTTAGATATTTAGCAGAATGTTCAAGCTGCTCTTTTTCACAGTGAGTAACTTTAGGTATCGCAACAGTCAAGGCCCTACGATAAGATTGTGTGAGGATGAGTGAGAGTTAATGACTTTTGCCCAATGGAAAAGAACAGTCTACTAAATAATGCCTTCTGTGTTTTACAGGACAAGTTGTGAAGGTGAGATGACACAACTGTCATGTTTAGGTCAACAGAAGAAAAAAAAAAAAAGTTGTGAAAATAATCCTTTGGTTGGGTCCAGGGTTATTATAGCTAATTAAAACAATCAATCAATCAATCAATCAATCAATAAATCAATAAATGTTTGTACTTGAAATAAAATAAACATTAACTGAAATAAAAAATATCTATTTAAAAAAACGTTGTATTTCAGCAACAAGTTGTATCAACATTTCTCATTTTATTTTAGTTTAACTTGATGCACTAAAATAACTACAGCTAAAATTAAAACCATTAAAACATTGTTACTTAAAATAAAATAAACAAAATGAAATTTAAAAAAATATATTAAAAAAGTTTTAAAAATGCTAAAATATTTTAGTTGAACTTGACTAAAATAACAAAAATGAAATAAAAATTAATAAAAACTATCTATCTATCTATTGAAAATAAATGCACCAAAAATTACTTTACTTTAGTTTTACTTTACTAAACTTATAATGAAAACAGAAAATGTAAAAATGTATGGTGACTGACGACAGTAGCAGTATGTGAGTGGTGCTGTCTCAGAAGTGTTCTCAGCACTCACCGCTGATGGTGACAGACGCCTGTGCTTCTTCTCCCAGCAGCGGCTGGCTCAGTCTGCAGCTGTAAGTGCTGCTGGGCTCCAGGATCACCGTCAGGACGCTCTT
>NW_015549556.1:2652-3992 GCF_001515605.1 Sinocyclocheilus anshuiensis | reverse complement strand
CTTCACGCTGAACAGACCCTCCTCATTGGCCACCTGTGAGACGGTGACGTTGTGGGTCAGATTGTGTCCAGCTCCGTCCTGCCAGAGCACCTCTGCCTCAGGATAACCTCCGTACGCAACGCAGCTGAGGGCCACCGCATCGCCGGGCTTCAGGGCCGACTCTGGGCCCCAGGTGACCAGCGGCTTGGAGAACGGAGCTGTGATGGACCGAGAGACCGACAGAGAGAGAGAGAGAGAGAGAGAGAGAGAGAGAGAGAGAGAGAGAGACACAGAGAGACAGAGACATTTACATCAATGAACTGGCGAGCAGTCTGGAGCGATCTGCAGCCCCTGGCCTCACCCTACACAACTCACAGATCAGATGCCTGCTGTATGCAGTTGTCATGAAGGGCAATATTAGCTATATAGACCAAAATCATTTTTTGAACCAGGCTGTAAACATGTTTTTTTCTGCTGTATAGTTGTGCATTTTAACATGGGGAGTCTATGGGATTGACTCCCTTTTGCAGCCAGCCTCTAGCGGCCAGTCGATGAATTGCAGTTTAAGTTACGTCCTTGTTGGCTTCACGAGAGAGAGCGGGAGGTTGCAGCTTGGTCAGAACAGAGAGTTTGCAGATAAAGCAGCTGAAGCTACTGAAAGCGAGTGAGGGCAAGAAGCAGAGCGATCTACTGCTGCGTTCACCTGGGGCTCGACATGATTCCCATTAAATTATTAATTACATTCTAGGAGCTCAGCATAAAACACACATGGCTCAAGATCAGACGGAAATCATCTGCAGACACGGGGATGCTTCTGGGAAACCGGCCGCTCGTAAAGTGTTTGTGTTGGGGTGAGCACTGCGCCGGCAGATGAAGAAACCACCGTCTTATTCCCACAGCCAATCACAACTCAGCAAACACAAAAGTAGTGCACTGGGACGATGGGAGAAGAAGCAATCAGATGGCTGTGAAGGAACCGATGCCAAGAAGACTTTAACCTCTAGCTGCTGTCTGTTTGACGACCCACAGGTTCTCCACACACGGTTCGGCACGCGCTAGGACCGCGGTTCAACTTAAATCTATTACAGATGACACATTTCCGCCGCGCTGACTGAAAATCTCCTCAAGAAGAAATCGCTGCAGTTCTTACTGAATGTGAGCGCAAAACAATCCTGCTAATAAATATTAAGCATTATAATGTAGAACAGTGAAAATGACACGATAGTTTTTGTTTAATCTTCATTAGACGTACAGAAGCAGACAGGAGTGGTGCACCGCGGAGCATTAATATCACTTAACTCAATGCATTGAGAGAGAGAGAGAGAGAGCGAGAGAGAGAGAGAGAGAGAGAGAGAGAGAGA
>NW_015549556.1:0-2301 GCF_001515605.1 Sinocyclocheilus anshuiensis | reverse complement strand
AGAGAGAGAGAGAGAGAGAGACACAGAGAGAGAGAGAGAGAGAGAGAGAGAGAGAGAATGATCGAGAGAGAAAGAGAGAGAGAGAGAGAGAGACACAGAGACAGAGAGAGAGAGAGAGAGAGAGAGACACAGAGAGAGAGAGAGAGAGAGAGAGAGCGAGAGAGAGAGAGAGGAGAAATGCCATTTATAGATCATAAATAATGATGTACTCGGTGAGTCTGAGTGCATTCAGCCATTAAAATAATAACACATATAGCAGCTCCAGCTGAGCACCATCAATCACAGCAAATCCTAGCAATCGATACGACTGGATATTGATCAGACTCGTCGTGAGAATCGCATATAAATGATCGTGCTCATTATTAGGCCTTCGCAGAAGCATTCTATGACCAATCCTCAAGATGTGCAACAACATCAACAGTGTTATTGGTAACGCATTACAAGTAACGCGAGTTACGTAATCAGATTACTTTTTTCAAGTAACTAGTAAAGTAACGCACTACTTTTTAATTTACAAGAGAATATCTGAGTTACTTTTTCAAATAAGTAACGCAAGTTACTTTTTTTTCCAATTTATTGATTGACAGCTCTGGTGTTGCCATGTTGAGAGAAATCAGGAGATGTTACTGTAGTTCTAAACTAAATATGAATATGCATTTATTCATCTCACTCACAAAAAACAACACAGATTCAGTATTCCTCCTTTCCATAAAAAGTAACTAAGTAACGTAATGAGTTACTTTTTTATGGAGTAGCGCAACATTGTAATGCATTACTTTTAAAAGTAACTTTCCCCAACACTGAACATCAATCACACGCCAAGCCTGCGATCTCCGGAAGTCAAACGCATAATAACACAGATTACTATAAAGCACATATACAGAACATAATAACAGTGCTTCGATATCCAGCATCCGTTCCGAGCAATAATATCTCAGTTATGAATATCGGACTGCCGTCTCATATAGATGATATGTATTCTATAGGAGAATATAGAATCTATTTGCTAGATTAAAGCACCGCTCGGGTTCGATACGGCTTAAGCTCTATTGACAGCGTTTGTAGCAAATTGTCGATCATCAGAAAATAACTTGTTCCTCGGTTTATTAAAAAAAAAAAACGCAACAATCAGGCACTTAAGAGTGGAATTACACCAGCAAACGACCAGCCAATTAGTGAGGTTAACTAGGTTTAGATTTGTCTTATTTATTTTGTTTTGATTTTTTTTGCACATTTGATTTAATTAGTGTTCTGTGCTGATTCTGCTGTTAACTTGAAAAGCAAAACCCTATTTGGGTTCCTATCTTCTGTTGTTTAATGAAAGTTTATTGCATTATTTAAGTGTTTTCTGTATATTCTGTATATTCTTCTGTATATTAGGATATACTGCTTGTAAATTACAGTTTTATACTGTAAAATTTACAGGTTGTTCTGTAAATATGTTTACATTTTTATTGTATTTTTAAAATAATTATTCTGACAACCACAGCTGACAGGATTGTTTTTTTTTCCGCAATACGTTTGAAAGATATAAAATAAATGAATAGGCAAGGTAATTGCATTTCTTTGATATTTTACCACAATATTTTGAAATGAAATCTGAGAGAATTAGCTCGAGCCAACGCTTCAATAACTTCATAAAATGTCAGTAAACATAATCCATATAAAAATCAAGCGGTTTAATCCTAGACTTCTGAAGACACACGGCCACTTTATATAAGGATTATTAAATTAAATAGATTTAATTTAGGTTTTTAGGCATTACAACATAAAGAAAACAATTCCAATTATTACTGAATAATCCATGCTATAACAAAATATGAAATTCTGTGAGTTACTGTAAGTGGGATTTTTCCTTGAAAAAATTAAATAAGTGAAAAGGTCAAAATTATTTTTTGACTGCAAATGCTGCTGATCTTTTCAATTATTATTATTATTATTATTTCATGTTTTTGAAAGAAGATTTGTTTGTGTGTGTTTGAAACAAGTCCTTTCTGATCAACAGGACTGCATTTATTAGATCGAAAATACAGTAAAAACTGTGAAATATTATTACAATTTAAAACAGCTGTTTTCTATGTGAATATGTGTTAAACTGTAATGTATTTCTGTGATGCGCAGCTGTATTTTCAGCATCATTACTCCAGTCTTCAGTGTCACATGATCTTCAGAAATCATTCTAATATGCTGATATTTTTGTGGAAACTGATGCACTACTATTAAAAGTTTGAGATACGTAAGATTTAAAAAAGAACAGTTTCCGCTAGGGCTGCACGATAAATCGCATGCGATATTTAACGC
>NW_015549555.1:664-3120 GCF_001515605.1 Sinocyclocheilus anshuiensis | reverse complement strand
TATATATATATATATAATGTATGTATATGTAAATTTAATAACTTTCTTTTAATTTGGTGGGAAAATGACCATTGCCATGTTTGAACAGCCTCTTCCTCCACTGAACTTTGACCTTGGAAGTACTTTTCATTTTTGTATGTCTAGCTAGGTTTTTACATTGGTTACATCAAGGATAAGAACTTGAGGACAAATGTTCATTTTAAATCACTTTATTTGGAATTACTTTGCACACTTGCTAGACCAATGCTTAACCTAGAAAGACAAAATAGGTAAAAATACATAAATAGTAAATTTTATAGTGTAGAAGCAGTGTACAAAGTGAAGAAGGACACCTGTTTTTACAGGCATTTGACATTCAGTAGTTGCACAGCCTTTTTCACTTTCACATCCTTTGTTGTAAAATAAAACTCCCATTGAGGACAGTTAAACAAAGATTATGGCAGCTGCAGTTTTCAAGGTAATTAGGATAAAGCACCCACCTGCCATCTGGTTATAAACAGAATGTGCGTGCGTGTTTGTGTGTGAGGTGTTGGGTGTTTTCCATACTCAGAAAAAAAGGTTCAAAAGCTGTCATTGGGGCAGTACTTTTTCAAAAGGTACACCTTTGTACCTTATTTACCCTTAAAGGGTGCATATTAGTACCTTTAACATACATATTATTAACTAAAGTGTACATAATACTACCTAAATGGTACATATTAGTACTTTTTGAAAATGTATAGACGGTTTCAACGGCAATAACATAAACAAACGTTACTGCGCATGCGTGCTTTTGTGGCCCTAACTTAACTTCCGGTAGACTTCCAAATAGAATCAATAACAGCAGCTAAGTAGTCACTCTAGAGTAGATTATTTTTGATAAGCAAAACATGTTTGCTGCGTAAATCAGATGGACTTGCTGAAAATGCAAATTCATTCTCTGCCAGCGAGCAGGAGGTTCTTTAAAGTGGGAGAAACAGAGGTTTCCCCAGTAACGGCTGTACACAAAGCAGAGCTGAGCTCACAAACGCTGCTTTATCAGGCATATAACATGCAAGATGAAATGAAAATGACATCGAAAATTTTCTAAAGATAGTCTTCCTTCAGAAATACAGTGATATAAAAACACCCGCGCCTCGTTTAGATTTTTTAACGTGCAGTACGTGCTCATGTTTATTCAACGAAGCCTTTTGGAAAATCGGTCAGTTTTGATATTGTGGCGAGCGCCACAAATAAATAAATGTATGGGAAACACGTCCCATAGCACAACCACCTGAGCCCAACTTCAGTCTGATCATCACCTTAACTTTAACTGCATCTGTAGCCGGCGCCATAGCCAGACTGATAAACAAACACAGACCGGAAGTTAACTTTGGGCCAGGTGCGTGTGCCCAATGAAACCGTCTATAGTGCCCCAGTGACAGATTTTGCACCCTTTTTTTTCTGTGTGCAGAACATTATACAAAATTACTCCCCAAAAAAAGGGTATCAAGTTCAAAGGTTTTTGTGAAAGGTAGGTCACATGACAGTAAAAACATGGTGAATGTAGTACGTCCAAATTACATTCATACTATACAAATAAGCTTCAGCTCAAAGAAAACATTTATCTACGTCTTGTACTGTTTTTACATAAAGTCAACTGAACATGAAATCCATTATGCAAATCAGACTATTGCGATTTCTAATTCACATTTCTCAGGCTGATAACAAAACTGGATTTATGTGGAATTTGAACCAGTTGAATCCGCTTCAGCTGAAATTAACTATGCAAATTCTTATAACCTAGAGAAAAAATTTAGTTTTGTGTGTGTGTTTTAATGTATTTTTGGTTAAATGCCTGAAATAAGGTCTGTGGATAACACAAGCTCAGCTTTTTTTTATATACATATATATGTTTTATTTATGCTTTAAGCATCGGTGTTTAGAGTGACAGAATCTCCCTCCATCACTGATACTGACTTCACTTCTATAACCAAACTGCAAATCATAAAAATGCAATATTATTAGACAACAAAACTGACTAGATTTAATTTCATAGAGCTTTACCATTACAATTTGTGTTTTTTTTATCTCTTGTGGTTGAAATGCATTTGTGTTTAACTAACCTTTACTGATTAAAAGAGTTACTCACCGCTCAGGACAAACAGGATCAGAGAAAACATCATTCTGAATCTGGAAACTCTCATTCCAGATATTTATCAAATATATATTTTTTATAATGAGTCTAACAGGTTCTCAGAGGGTTTATGTGTGGTTGTGAAAGGAAACTGACCACATTTCACACTCTCATGAACATGAACAAACAAAAACACACATCGTCTAACACCGTGTGCATTAGCTGAAGATCCTCGCAGCACTTTAAACCACATTCAGCTCAGACGCCATATTTACTGACCTCAATAATACAAGATCTGACACACACACACACACACACACACACACACACACACACACACACACACACACACACACACACA
>NW_015549555.1:0-600 GCF_001515605.1 Sinocyclocheilus anshuiensis | reverse complement strand
CACACACACACACACACACAGACACAGACACAACAATGAGTCTCTTTCCAATATCTTAAGCAACATTTTACACAACATTGATTAAAATTCAGTAGATTGCTGAGATATTTACTTGAAACATTAAAACATATTTAATTAAAATTTAAAAAAATCCACCTGGTTGTTCAAAAAAAGTTTATTGAATTAATATCCTATCAGCACTCTTGTGTGTCTGTGACACTGTTTTAGTACAATTCATGTTTAACTGGGCAAATTCATCTGTAATTGATACTAAATTACATGCTGAACATGTTTCATTTCACTGTATCAAATGTATTTTAAATTTGTATGTACATACTGTTAAAGTATAAATCTGTAATCGTAAAACTGCATGTTATTCTTTCAGGCTTATGCATCAATACCATTTCTTCAAAATGTGTATGTGAATGATAAACTATATTTATAATTCTTGTTGCAGCTCAGTTGACTTTTATCTTTGGAAGCAGATGAACATGAAGCTTCATCATAACTGTGAAATGAAATCAGTCACATTAAACATAGATCAGTCCTGATGAGTTGTGCAGTGGCGGTTCGTGGGTTTTAAAATAGAGGAGGCACACT
>NW_015549554.1:165299-168304 GCF_001515605.1 Sinocyclocheilus anshuiensis | reverse complement strand
ACACGCTAATAACGCACAAAATTACCGCTGCAGCACCACACATGCAAGTAGCGCACAAAATTACCACTGCAGCGCCACACACGCTAATAGCGCACAAAATTACCACTGCAGAGCCACACTCGCTAATAACACACAAAATTACCACTGCAGCGGCACACACGCTAATAGCACACAAAATTACCGCTGCAGTTGAATGTGTTTGGTTCATGCTTCATAGGGATGGGCGTATCGATCACAAAGTGATCGATATATCGATACTGATGCAAGTATCGAAAGTATCGATACTGAAATTAAAAAATATCGATACTAAGGTGTTTTATTTATCAGTAATTTTGTTTAACAAAAAAAATGAAGGCGTACAATATGCACTGAATTGGATGAATAACCTATGTTAGTGAATAATTGTGTAGAATAGAACTATTTTCCTGCTCATCTGAACACATGCAAATGTTGCAAGACAAAACCAATCAATCACAGAGAGCGTTCACTCCCAAAAGTATCATAGGAAAGCATTGACGCTTTTGTGAACGGCAGCCCAGAACAATGCTTATCAGAGGACAGAAAAAGCGTGTTCGAGTTATTTCACAATAAATAAACTGAAATTGTAGCCTACATAGTTTGTGCAATTACATTTATTTAAATTGAACGGTAAAAGTTCATATTGATCATGTTTTATTCTGTAATGTTAGTATAAATCATACACTGTAAGAATAAAAATGTTGCATTTTATGCATGCAACAGCCTGTCACTGGCAGTCCCTTATGAAAATGAACCATGGTTTTACTAAAGTGACCATAGTTCAACTATAGTATTTGTAGATTTCCATGGTTACCACTACAGTAAACAGTTTAAGTCAAGTCGTCACCTTTATTTATAGTGCATTGAATTGGATGAATAACCTTTGTTAGCGAGTAATTGTGTAGGATATAACTATTTTCCTGCTCATCTGAACACATGCAAATGTTGCAAGACAAAACCAATCAATCACAGAGAGCGTTCACTCCCAAAAGTATCATAGGAAAGCATTGACGCTTTTGTGAACGGCAGCCCAGAACAATGCTTATCAGAGGACAGAAAAAGCGTTTTCGAGTTATTTCACAATAAATAAACTGAAATTGTAGCCTACATAGTTTGTGCAATTACATTTATTTAAATTGAACGGTAAAAGTTCATATTGATCATGTTTTATTCTGTAATGTTAGTATAAATCATACACTGTAAGAATAAAAATGTTGCATTTTATGCATGCAACAGCCTGTCACTGGCAGTCCCTTATGAAAATGAACCATGGTTTTACTAAAGTGACCATAGTTCAACTATAGTATTTGTAGATTTCCATGGTTACCACTACAGTAAACAGTTTAAGTCAAGTCGTCACCTTTATTTATATAGCGCTTTTAACAATACAGATTGTGTCAAAGCAACTTTACAGTGTCAAAATAGGAAAATAGTGTGTCAATAAAGCAAAATGACAATAGAAAAAACTCAATTTTCAGTTAAAGGCAGTTCATCATTGAAGTTCAAGTTCACATTTGTTTATAAAGCACATTTAAAAACAACAAATGTTTTACCAAAGTGCTGTACAATTTATAAACAATTAAATAATATCAAAAGCAACAAAAAAATAAAAAAAGATACAAATAAAAGCATGCAAAATAAACCTTAAACAACTTTATAACCCAATATTCTCAGGCAACACCACAGGCTTAAGAGAATAAATGAGTCTTCAATCTAGATTTAAAAGAGTCCAACGTGGGCGAGGATCTCATGGCAACTGGAAGTGCATTCCACTGTTTAGGTGCCGTGACTGCAAAAGCTCGGTCACCCTTAGTCTTTAAAGGGGACTGTGGAACAGAAAGAAGCAGTGATGATTCTTGAATTCAGTGATGTCATCATCCAGCTCAGCTCAGTTTAAATAGTATCTGTGCAATCAACTACTCCCCAGCTAAGCAAGCCAGAGGTGACAGTAGCAATGAACCTAAACTCCATCGGAAACCTTGGGGGAAACCAGGCTCAGTCGGGGGGCCAGTTCTCCTCTGACCAGACAAAAGTAGCAGTTCAATTCCAGGCTGCAGCAAAGTCAGACTGAGCAGAGGACTCATCTGGTTCCTGTGGTCTTGTCCCGGTGGGGAAATTTAAATAGCAAGATTTTAAAATCTATAGGATGTTTAATAGGGAGCCAGTGCAGTGTTGACAGAACCGGGCTAATATGGTCATACTTCCTGGTTCTAGTAAGAACTCTAGCTGCTGCATTTTGGACCAGCTGGAGTTTGTTTATTAAGCGTGCAGAACAACCACCCAATAAAGCATTACAATAATCTAACCTTGAGGTCATGAACGCATGAATTAACATTTCTGCATTTGACATTGGGAGCATAGTCTTGCATGTCACCGATGGAGTTACAGTTCCTCTGGCTTGCTTAGTTGGGGACACTTCATTTCCAGCAATATCGTCGACTTGATTGCACAGACACTATTTAAACTGAACTGAGCTGGATGATGACATCACTGAATTCAATGATGAACTGCCCTTAACTGAAAAATTAGTGTTTACTATTGTCATTTTGCATTAATGACTGTAACAAAGTTCGTAGTTCGGGAAGAAGGAGGCGGGAACCGGCGAACATTTAAAGACACTGTCGTCACGCCTCCTTTTATCCTTCCGGAGCTCCTCCGTGGGACTCGAAACCGGTGAGTGGTGCAGGTGTCGCACATTAGCATTTACTCCACCGGCCTCGCTCCGTTCCCACGGCTCTCGGCCCTGCCCAACTCGTCACATACCCCCATCGCCCCTCGCAGGCCGGGGGGTACTCACGAGACTGCGCTCTAGACACACTGCCGCTCGGCCCTCCACCAGCTGGGTAAACTCTTCCGCGATGCCAGGCGGCGGCACTGGACAGGCCTCGGTGGATGGCCCGACACTCCTCCGCGGCCGGTGGACGGCGACTGCTCCTCCGGGTTCGAGGCAGCCGGCAGGAGTCCCCCGTTCCCTGCTCCTCCCCATC
>NW_015549554.1:162723-164711 GCF_001515605.1 Sinocyclocheilus anshuiensis | reverse complement strand
CCCGGCCTCGCTCCGTTCCCATGGCTCTCGGCCACGCACCCACTCGTCACATACCCCCATCGCCCCTCGCAGGCCAAGGGGTACTCCCGAGACTGCGCTCTACTCCCGCCGGTCACGGCGGCTGCGGCGTACCTGGGGGTAAGGACAGACAGACGAGGCGAGAGAAAAGGAGACGGAAGGATGAGGAGGAGAGACAGAGGCGAGAGAGGGGAGAGAGGAAAAAAATAATAATCTTGTTCCGGGCAACTCACTCCAGCCCACCGCCTCGAGCCTCCATGGCGGCAGACTGCTCCGTTCCCACGGCTCTCGGCCCCGCCCGTCTCATCACAATGACACACTATTTTCCTATTTAATACTGTAAAGCTGCTTTGACACAATCTCTATTATTAAAAGAGCTATATGAATAAAGGTGACTTAAAGGTGAAGCAGCCATCAAGTGTTAGACAGTGTTCTAGGTTATCACATGCGGAGGTTTTAGGTCCAATAATTAACACCTTTTCAGAATTTAACAGTAAGAAATTACTTAATCAAAGTCATCTAAATCAAAACTTGTCATGTTTTTTTATATCGACTATGCATTCTGTTAGTTTTTCAAATTGGTATGTTTCGCCCGGGCCGCGAAGAGATATAGAGCTGAGTATCATCAGCATAACAGTGAAAGCTAACACCGTGTTTCCTGATGATATCTCCCAAGGGTAACATGTAAAGCGTGAAAAGTAACGGCCCTAGTACTGAGCCTTGAGGCACTCCATACTGCACTTGTGATCGATATGATACCTCTTCATTCACTGCTACGAATTGATGGCGGTCAGATAAGTACGATTTGAACCATGCTAATGCACTTCCATTAATGCCAACAACGTTTTCTAGTCTATTCAAAAGAATGTTGTGGTCAATAGTGTCGAACGCAGCACTTCGACATTTTTCCCATTTTTCTCTAAGAAGGAATATAATTGGAAGCACCTCTTTTAGGAGCTTAGATGGAATAGGGTCTAACATACATGTTGTTGGTTTAGACGATTTAACAAGTTTATACAAATCTTCCTCTCCTATAGTAGAGAATGAGTGGAATTGTTCCTCTGAGAAATACTGAAAATATTATTATAAATTGTAGCAACACCTCCCCCTTTACCTTTTGGACACGGCTCATGTTTATAACATTTAACGATGCGTAAACAATCCTAATGCTTCTCCACTGGCTCTGTACACGGGTCAGTCGCATTAGAGAAATTTCACGGGAAAATACGCACAGCTCACACTCCAGTCACTCTCAAACCAAGCAGATTTCTGTTCATTAACGCAGCGAATTTACATGACCAGCTTCAACCCATTGCGAAATCTGTTACCAATCACCTGGATTCCTATTGAAATGACTGGATTTCGCTCACGAAAATTTGCAGAGCAATAGTAAATGCGACTGCACCTTTATACTGACATTAATGCAGGTTTATGATTTCAAACACTGTACAAACCTGATGACTGCACCAATGTTACATAATAAATATATTTGAGTTCACAGATGTATTTTGAGCCAAGTGTCCACTCAGCGAGTGAAGTAATTCATCTCGAGATGTAAATGAGTGAACGAGGATGCTGATGGAGGCCTGAAGTGAGCAGTTGCCATGGCAACACCCTATCGCATCTCCGGCTCTGTGTGATTGTGAGGCTCTTTGTGTTTCAGAGGGCAATCGAACGCACACAACGCGCTGAAGACACCAGATGAACCTGTGAAACGCTCTCCAGCCTCCGCTCAGATGCCAATACTAGTCCCCTCCAGGCATGGTAATAGAGTTGCTAGGCGACAAGTGCATGCCATACACGAGTAAGAACTGTACGACACTGACCTCTGCAGGACGATCAGAAAACTGCAGGACTCACACTCACTGTACAGCAGCATTTCACACATGATTTACAGTGTGTGTGTGTTTGTGTGTGTGTGTGTGTGTGTGTGTGAGTGAGTGAGTGAGTGAGTGAGTGAGTGAGTGTGT
>NW_015549554.1:153307-162256 GCF_001515605.1 Sinocyclocheilus anshuiensis | reverse complement strand
GGGTGTGTACTCGTCACAGTGTGTGTGTGTGTGTGTGAGTGTGAGTGCGTGTGTGTGTGTGTGTGTGTGTGTGCGAGTGTGTGCGTGTGCATGTGCGAGTGCGAGTGTGTGTGTGTGTGTGTGTGCGTGAGTGTGTGTGTGTGTGAGACAGTGTGTGTGTGTGTTTGTGTGTGTGTGTGTGAGACAGTGAGTGTGTGTGTGTGTTTGTGTGTGTGTGTGTGTGTGTGTGTGTGTGTGTGTGTGTGTGTGTGTGCCGTTACATGTCCGTCGGGCCAGGATGCCGGGCCGTCTAGTCCCTTCAAGCGCCGTGGGCCAAGGCGAGAAGGATGCAGCCGCTGGAAGAAGCCGCCGCCCCTCGCGCCCCGGACTGGAGAGGGGAGCGCGTGCGGCCGCCGGACTCCGCCCCTTACCTGGACCCGTCCTTCCTGACCACTGCCCTTCCCTGCACGAACCCCGCAGCACGACGAGGACGCCAGATCCCCCGTTTTATTTTGGACACTAGATTCCCCTTTTCCCTGGGGTGTGTGTGTGTGTGCGTGAGTGTGTGTGTGTGTGAGACAGTGTGTGTGTGTGTGTGGCCACATGGCTCATTTGAACTGCAAGGTGCAAGAGTTTCCTAAAGGATGAGAGTAAATAATATCTCATACACATTACGAACTATAAGAAACTGTAAAATGTGAAAGACACTTATTTCCTGTGATTATTATAGAAGGTTCATATAAGACTAATGTAGACTCTGTATGCAACAAGCCTTAATCAAGCTTACATCTGTGAGGGATGCCTGGTTTATATTTTATAGAGCTTATATTAATATGTAGGTATTCTTACTCGTTATCAGCTGTCTTGTACAAATCTTGCGAGCAGATCAATGAAGAGAAACCTAAGTGAAACTGATCTGTGTTCAAACGTATGTAGATATAAATGAATCAGCAGAGTGTGTCTCAGCAGCAGTCTGAAGCGTGTCTGTGCCCTCGTGTGGCGACAGCAGCAAATACAACAGATCAGACCAGCATAACCCTTAGCAAATCACAAGTCATTCTTACAGAATTATCCACAAACCTCAAATAATAAAGTTTATTAACACATGTGAAAACCAGTATTCGTTCATATACTGAGTTTCTCTCAGCCATAAACAGCTCAGCTGACTGAATTGGGCCTGCTCAGCCTCTTTTGGTCACACTTGGTATCTTTTTCCCAATACCTTCTACCCAGTGGGCAATTGATTCAAGATTCAAGACGGTGTTGAAAAGACATCAAATTCACATCAAAATTAACGTCAAGAAACAAGTCAAATATGCAAATCGAACTGACGTCAAAAACTTGACATGACGTTGATTTGATGTAAACTGGAGGTCAAACATATTGGCCAACATATACTTTCAACCAGTTTGAGCGTGGGATTATCTTTCTATACGGTGTGGGAGTTGCACTGAAACAGTGCACTTCACTGCGTGCTCTATATAGGGATTAGAGAATCAGTGAACACGCGAGCGGTTTCAGACACACCCGTGCTGGACTCCCCATCACTCATTTCACCCATAATAGCTGAAAAATGACTCTGTTATTGTCTTCTTGCATTATTGGTCAGTGAACACGCGAGCGGTTTCAGACACACCCGTGCTGGACTCCCCATCACTCATTTCACCCATAATAGCTGAAAAATGACTCTGTTATTGTCTTCTTGCATTATTGGCAAACTATTTTCCTGTTTGACACTGTAAAGCTGCTTTGACACAATCAGTTTGTATAAAGCGCTATAGAGCTCTTAGACTCTTATAAACTCGATGTGTTTTAGTTAAAAGCGTCTTAATGCTGGGTTTGTTTCAGCTTTTGTCTTCTCCAGATGTTAACTGATGGACTGGAGTGCTGTGGATTATTGTGATGTTTTTATCAGCTGTTTGGACTCTCATTCTGACGGCACCCATTCACTGCAGAGCATCCATTGCTGAGACACTGGTGCAGTGCTACATTTCTCCAAACCTGATGAAGAAACAAACTCATCCTGATGGTGAGCACATTTTCAGCATTTTTTTTTCTTAGCAAACAGGTATTTAATGGGGTGTGGCCAGAATAAGTCACGTTTGTCATGTCAAACATTCATTGGCTATTTGAACAGTTTTTAGCTACAGAAAATGACAAACATGCATTCATGTCCCCATCAAGACCAGAGTACAGTGAATATACAAGAAGACTAAGAACAATAAATACATTACATCTATGTCACTTGCAGAAGCTTTTATCCAAAGGAACGCACGCTAGCATTCAGAGAGAATCAAAGCCATGACCTCAGCTTTGCTAGCACTGCGATCTACTGTTTGAGCTACAGGATGTTTCTCTTTTGTAATCACTTCACTTCCACACAAGCCTCGTTCCGGTGACTGTATCTGTCAACAAATGCAGCATTTTACAATGCATTTTACAATTACACCATGAAACAAATATAATACACAACAACATAATAAAAACAAACAACAATCCCATGTCAAGATGGCGAGGCCAAACAAAGCCAATGCTGGTTTCATTTCAAACTGAACAGTACAGATGCCGAAGCAAAGTCTGGCTCAAACAAACAGACTGATGGATAGTTATTCGTGTCTGGAAACGTGTGTCCTAATGATCCGCACTTAGGCCGCTGTGATTCAGTTGCTATGGCAACCATGATGGAAATAGCGCGGGTTATTGTGGAGTTGGGGGTGGGGAGCATGTGACGCGAGCTCTTATAAAATGAACCGTTACTCTGCTCGGCATGACCGGAACACCACGACATCCGTTACCGGCCCGTCCGTCACGAGCCAATCAGAGCGGCCCATCGATCGCCCTCAAATACGCCTTAAATTAGCCAGTATTTGTTAGGACTTTTGCACACTAGTCCAAGTATGCGACATGCACACTACAGAACAGCCAGACCTGTGTTTGCAGAGCAAATACGTCTTTATGTTCTCTTCCAGATCCTTGAAAGCAGATCAGATCGATCAACTCCCGTCAACAAGTGAGAGCGTGACCCCCGCTCGCCTGTAACGATGACTGCGAGCGTCGTCGCGTCTGACGCGTGTGCGTGATGGATGCGGTGCGCGCGTGAGGGGGGCGGGAGCGCCTGGACCGCTCGAGCGCCTCTGCTTCGTTTTCTGACGCGAGAAAGACAAAAGAAAAAAACCGGCAGAAGGGGAACGAGTTCGTGCTCGCGGAATATCAAGGCCCGCTCGGTTCCGTGAGGCGGCTGTGCGCGGCGCGAGAGCCGCGGGTCGGTGCAGGCGGAGCGGCGGAGCGCGGGACTCGAGCCCGGGGAGATCGGACGGGCCTGTCCGGTAAAAACATCACATTATCAGACGTTTGTGTTGGTTTTAACGTGACGTTCTTGTCCGTTTCCAGCGTCGCACATGAGTGCGTGTGTGATCTGTTCACCGTGTTCGTGATTTCTCCTCAGAATCGTGTTTACGTTCTTTGACTGGATGCGACGCGTCTCTCCGACGCGTTCATAAACGAGCGCATTGTAGCTGTAAACCCAGTGTTTCTGCGCGAATCTGAGCCATGCTAAAGGGCTAATGCTAATGTGCGAGAGAATCAGTCGAATGCTGTGCTGTGCTGGAGTTCTAGATGGTTCCGAGTCAGTATCATGTCGGAGCTCCATCATTATTAACTCCAGATTGTGATTTCTGTCTCATGAACAACAGGCATACAGCCACACAGTATCACTGCAAACAACTCCTCAGCGTTATCATCATCATCATCATCATCGTTGTTGTTGTTTGTTGTCATTGTTATTTCAGCGTTTCAGTAATGATGCCAGATTAGCTGAATCTGTGAAGAGCATCATCATCAGCTGACCTCACACAGAAGTGCACACTGCAAACACACTCATTGCTGCACAAACACACTATTTGCAGGACTGTGAGCATCACCTCTAGCGTTTTGTTTAGTTAACGGATCAGATACAGGACTAGTTTGACTGTAGAAAGACAGCAGCCATACACTCACTGCTACTGTGCGAGAGACAATAGACACGTGTCCACATGACTAATGATCCCATTAAAGCGCCTGGGACCCTCATTAAAGACTGGGCTAATTAAACACGCATACCGTAGATGGATTATGTCTGTCTGCGCTCGCCACACTTTCAGACCGTATATCCAGAGTCTCTGCAGACTCGTGCGTTAGTCGCTGGAATACTTTGCGAAAACTTTGTTTTATAGTGTTAGATTTCATATGCAAAAGTCATTATGGTTTGTAATCGAATGTTTTCTTCCCTACAATGAAAGGATGCAGCGACTAGCGTTTCTAGTTAAACGCGAGCTACGGTCTCAGTCTGTCTGTGCGAGAGTAGTCTGAATAACAGTGGCGTGATCTGGGTCCGTCTAATCCGAATTCACAAAAGCAGAACGGTGCGGTTTGATATTACGGTCCAACGGAAATTGAACTTTTAAAGTGTGTGTAAACACATAGTAGGGCTGGGGTTTGACACAAATTTCACAATTCGATTCGGTTCTCATTCACAAGTTAGATTCGATTCCAGATTCGATTCAGTATCGATTATTTTGGATATATATCTGGTACACATGCAAAATGTTCTCAAGGAAAAACAATCTCTCAACTAATGCTGTAAAATATTCATGAGTCAGTTGGTACTACGTTACTATAATACTGAAGGTTAAAACTGACTGATTTTTTTAGGCTATACAACTGCTTAAATTACACTTAATGAAGTTTTTATAATAAAAGTTACAATTACATAATGTCTACTTCAATTAGTTTTTTTTTTAAATATAAACATTTAAATGGTGGCTGTCAAAAACTTGATGGATTTATTCAAACATAAATTAAACATTGAAGAACAGTAAAAATTATAATGAATATGTTATATGGTGTATATATTTAGTAACATGCCCCTCTCTACAGTTTATTTTTCTATCTGACTAATGAGTTTATGGTCACCGGATATGTTTTTCTGAGGTAAATGTGACGTTACGTGGCATTGTTTACAAGCTGTTATATTGAGGTCTTTGCGCGGCTGAAACACTGATCGAGTGATTACATGAGACGGGATACGGATTGTAAAGTTGTACTCTTTCTTTTAACTTACCTTCGGATGTTTAGTCATGTTTATTTTGTGCTATAACTAGTAATAAAGCGGAGATGATCAGTTCACTGAGGCGCTACAGCGATCTGTCACTCCACATTAAAGAGAGCCAAAACGGCATTTATTGTTTGAATACTGCAATATTTTGAAATCTGAGACTGTTTCATATTAAAAGTACAAAAACACAATGCTTATTGCGATATATTGGTTGGTAAGTGCCCTTCAATGTTCCGTCCATTAACTGAAAACAGGCTAGATTCATCGATTCTTGGGATTTAAGAGTCGATATCGTTCCGTAAAAATGAGAATCGATTATAATCGAGATATTTATATTTTTTACCCAGCCCTAATACATAGTGATCAGGGAATGTCAATAAAAACCCCACCGTAACAGTCGTACATCTTTAGGGAACTATGAAATCCATTTTAGTTTTCCCAAATTGTTTTATATATATGTTATATAAACATTCTGTGTTTTTGGTTTAATTTTTAGTCATTAAAAACCATGTCTAATCAGTTGAGTTCATAAAAGATATTAAAACTGATAATGTATTATAATTTTAACAGTAATAGGGCCCTATGAAGTCTTATGATTTTGCATTAATTTCTCAAAATGTTGTGATTTCTGTTGTATTTCTTTGTGTTTTGTGATTTAATACAGTTTTATCATCAAAATATTGTAATTGTTATAAAACAGTAGTACAATGTGAAAAGACTCGCAGTGACTGAGCTACACTGTGAACCGCTGTTCGTCTCCAAAGCTACATTCACCAGTGTTTAAAACATTAGCTCTTATGAATATGTGACCCTCTGAATGAGTCTTGAATTGCCGCTGTTCTGATTGACTTGGCTGCTTGGGAAATAAGCTTCAACGCTTCATCATAACATGCGCAGACGAGTTTTGAGTCTGAATGATGGCAACCGTGTGTTTGACAACAATACAGACACTCCACAGTCTGCACACTGCATACTCCATTCATTACACAGACACGATTTACAATATATCATTTAATAAGTGCTCTCGGGAGCAGAACTGTGACTGTTCAATGTTTATTCATTGAGAGCTGATGAAAATAATCCAGATTACATGCGTGAAGGGTTCGTGAATCTGAATCCAGCAGGTAAACATCTGTGTGATTATTACGTTTATGCCATTAACTGAACTGTTGTGCCATTCTGCTCTGAAACATTATTAAAGCTATTTTTAAAATGCATGTTTTCACAAATTTGCTAGACTGCTGGTTGCATGTCATTCGTCACACTCGGTGCTCTTCTCAGATATTAAATATTTAAGAAAAGTCAAATTAACATTTCATGCCCATTCATGTATTTATTTGCTAAGTAGCAATATACAGCATCAGAATTTTACTTCTTGCACTGTTTTTACAGCTTGGTTTCAAGAAATACTCTGAAACCTGCAGTGTGTTATTGTGCAGTGGACTCTGGTATGATTTAATGAAGATCCATCTGATGTCAGGAACACTCATTTAAACTAGGGCTGGGCAATACGGCCAAAAAAAATTATCACAATAAAATTATTCATATCAGTCGATGTCGATAATTATCACAGTACATTTCAAATCTTTATTTCTTTCAAGTTTAAAGGTGCAATATTTTGAAATCTGAGACTGTTTCATATTAAAAGTACAAAAACACAATGCTTATTGCGATATATTGGTTGGTAAGTGCCCTTCAATGTTCCGTCCATTAACTGAAAACAGGCTAGATTCATCGATTCTTGGGATTTAAGAGTCGATATCGTTCCGTAAAAATGAGAATCGATTATAATCGAGATATTTATATTTTTTACCCAGCCCTAATACATAGTGATCAGGGAATGTCAATAAAAACCCCACCGTAACAGTCGTACATCTTTAGGGAACTATGAAATCCATTTTAGTTTTCCCAAATTGTTTTATATATATGTTATATAAACATTCTGTGTTTTTGGTTTAATTTTTAGTCATTAAAAACCATGTCTAATCAGTTGAGTTCATAAAAGATTTAAAATGCATGTTTTCACAAATTTGCTAGACTGCTGGTTGCATGTCATTCGTCACACTCGGTGCTCTTCTCAGATATTAAATATTTAAGAAAAGTCAAATTAACATTTCATGCCCATTCATGTATTTATTTGCTAAGTAGCAATATACAGCATCAGAATTTTACTTCTTGCACTGTTTTTACAGCTTGGTTTCAAGAAATACTCTGAAACCTGCAGTGTGTTATTGTGCAGTGGACTCTGGTATGATTTAATGAAGATCCATCTGATGTCAGGAACACTCATTTAAACTAGGGCTGGGCAATACGGCCAAAAAAAATTATCACAATAAAATTATTCATATCAGTCGATGTCGATAATTATCACAGTACATTTCAAATCTTTATTTCTTTCAAGTTTAAAGGCAGATTTTTGCTCCTAAGTGAAAGTCGTATAAACCAGACCGTTAATTGTGGATTTAAATGACACTTTATGGTCAGAACATGACAAACACTTCACGTCATTTTTCCTTAACAAAATAAATATGTTAATAGAAAAATTAATTTCTTAGTTTCTGTATGTTGTAATGAGTGATATTGTTTCAAATCATGACACAGGTTTGTGATGTGTGTCTTCAGCACAGTTTGCAGTGTATGCTCCAGTATTCATAATAGTACATTTTCTGTCTCTTAGAAATGCATGTTTGACAGTAGCTTGAGTTGACAGTAGTAGTAGCTTTAGTAGTTAGAATGCTATGTAAATTTACTTTCATTATCGAAAAGAGTAACATCTGTAAACATTGCAACAATCTCATTTTTATATGGGGAAATTTAATTATTCTGACTGTTTGAGTTTTATTAAAGGAGTAGTTCGCTTCCAGAATAAAAATCAAAACGCACTTTTTCATTTTATAATCCCGTCTTAATGCTCTTCTTCCTAGTAGGTGCATTTTAAAAACGTTTTCCCGATGAATCCTGGACTCCTGCTCAAAATGATAAATTAATATAACGACAGCTACAAAAAGACCTAACAATAAGCCTGCAAAGCTGTTGTCGTTCCATCCTGACGGATGACATGCGTGACAGCTCAGTGGAATCCCGGAAAATAAACCGTGGAACTTTGACCAATGAGAGAACAGTTTACTCGCGCGTGACTTGTATTAACAAATTTGGTCCGTTTAGAAACTTTGCCGTGTGAAAGCGAACCTCACCAAGAATAAAAAGCAACATTGTAAAAATTGTAATTGTAATTAGATCCCGACCGATATGGGTTTTCTGGGGGCCGATACTGATATTAGGGAGTAAAAAAAAGACCGATACCGATATATCGGCCGATATTCTTTATGTGTAGGCTATATTATAGTACAGTATAGTCAAAAGTTTGGACACATTTCCCATTCGTGTGTCCAAACTTTTGACTGGTACTGTATATAGAATACAGTATATAGCCTACATAAACAGAATATATATATATATACATAAACACATTTTTTGCAATGATAACTCAAATGTGGTGATCAAACACTTATAATGATGTGACAAACATAGGCCTATGTAATGGAGGCAGGGTATTTAACAAATTAACAATAAACTTTATTATTCAAAATGAGTCTGACATCAGTGCACTTAACAGTAAACTTCACCTCACTTATTATAAATAACTTAACACAAATAGAACAAAATATATATAACTTGAATTAAGAGATTAAACAAGGTAACTGTGTAGGGCAAGCAAACTACTGCCAAACCAACAGGGGCAGGTTTATGCAGGAAGCACAGCTTTTCCAAATGTAAACATCTAAAATGAATAAATAATAATAATGAATAATATATTTTTTCTGTTGTGTATTTTCTGGTAATTAAACGAACACACAGAACATCAGGATTCGTATTTA
>NW_015549554.1:152501-152752 GCF_001515605.1 Sinocyclocheilus anshuiensis | reverse complement strand
TGTTGACAGTAGTAGTAGCTTTAGTAGTTAGAATGCTATGTAAATTTACTTTCATTATCGAAAAGAGTAACATCTGTAAACATTGCAACAATCTCATTTTTATATGGGGAAATTTAATTATTCTGACTGTTTGAGTTTTATGTAGTTCGTAGTTCGCTTCCAGAATAAAAATCAAAACGCACTTTTTCATTTTATAATCCCGTCTTAATTTCCTAGTAGCTAGTATGTGCATTTTAAAAATGTTTTCCCGA
>NW_015549554.1:152005-152345 GCF_001515605.1 Sinocyclocheilus anshuiensis | reverse complement strand
TTTTCGCGCGCGTGACTTGTATTAACAAATTTGGTCCGTTTAGAAACTTTGCCGTGTGAAAGCGAACCTCACCAAGAATAAAAAGCAACATTGTAAAAATTGTAATTGTAATTAGATCCCGACCGATATGGGTTTTCTGGGGGCCGATACTGATATTAGGGAGTAAAAAAAAGACCGATACCGATATATCGGCCGATATTCTTTATGTGTAGGCTATATTATAGTACAGTATAGTCAAAAGTTTGGACACACTTCCCATTCGTGTGTCCAAACTTTTGACTGGTACTGTATATAGAATACAGTATATAGCCTACATAAACAGAATATATATATATATACA
>NW_015549554.1:137235-151611 GCF_001515605.1 Sinocyclocheilus anshuiensis | reverse complement strand
GGAAATCATAGGGCCCTACTAATGTAGCAAACGAATATGATAAGCTCATTGTGAGAGTAAAAGACGAGGGCATTGATGTTTATTTACTTAGAATTGAGTCTCTCCAAGTAGGTGAAAACGTAGCGTTAAATCACCATTCAACAGACTCAAGCCACCACCGCTCTGCCGTCTATTGGACTGCAGAAGGATACTAACTTTTCAATCTGCTACGTTACTGACTGTACTGACGAACTATGCTGACACCGTGTCTGCGCCGCAACAGAACGCGTCAAAGCGAACGTTGAAAATCATTTGAATTTCTGTCAGCACGTCATAAATAGAACGAGGCATCAGTTTACAGAATCCGGTGTAGACAACATAATGGGTTCTATTCTACACCGGACGCGAGCGGCGCGACAAAATACAATAGAATTCTATTAGAATTCTAATAGAATTCGATGTGATGTGACCGATGTGATAAGCATGAGTTCTGGGCCGCGGCGCGGCCGGTAAACACCAGCATTGAGTGTCCGCGATCAGCTCCGGTGGCCGTAACACAGGCTTTAATGCGCTGCAGACGCGTGCCGTGAAGCGCAGATCAGCTCTAGTCTCTAACGTCACTGAATCTGCTGTTAAAATGAACCATCCATTCATCATATCATCATGCAAAACAAAGAATTAGAATCATTGTAATGTGACAATCAAATATAGGTGCGGGTGGCTGGCGGGCGGATAATTTGAAGCACAAGACTCGGGTGAAGTTTGAGCTCATCCGCGCATCTCTACAAACACTGACCTGGGTCCAGTAGCAAACAATGGAGCGCGCTCTGCTGGACAAACTAAGTAATTACACCATTCAGAAGCATTTAATCTGCGTTATATGTTCTGTAAAAAAAAAAATTTTTCATATCGGTGGCATATTTGCCGATACCGATATATCGGCGACAGGCTCATATCGGCCGATAATATTGGCTAAACTATATATCGGTCGGGCTCTAATTGTAATCCCTGTTTCGGAACAAAGCAATCGATCTACAGGTGTGAAAGCACCCTTAAAATGTGTACGATGTTTAATAGGGAGCCAGTGCAGTGTTGACAGCACCGGGCTAATATGGTCATACTTCCTGGTTCTAGTAAGAACTCTAGCTGCTGCATTAAGCAGAAGGAATAAAGACTTCTCTTTCCATTCTTTGATTTTTATGATTTCATCATTGTCGTAGCGTTAATGATCAAATGCATCACTGTATAAGTGCCGTTATTTGCAGTCCAATGCATGCACCTAGACTGTGATGGTTGATGTTTGGAGAGACATCAATATAATACTGTAGAAGATCATTTCTTCACATGAACACAAACAAAGACTTTTAGAAAAATAATCCGTAGAGTCCATATAATGCAAGTGTAACAGATCCCTGAAGTTGACACTTAAAAAAACATGGCAAAAACATCAACATGCTGGTAATCCATACAACCAGAAGTGTCTTCTGAAGCAAAACGATGTGTGTGTGAGAAAAATACCAATACCCATCTGTGACTTTTGGCTGGAAGTTAGGATTATATTTCAAAATGTTTTTAATAGTAGTATATACACACTCCCATTGTTTAACTTCAGAAGACATTGATTCATCACCTGGGGTTGTATGGATTACGATCGTGTTGGTGTTGTGTGGTTTTTGATGCGTCCACTTTGGGGATCCCATACACTTGCATTATATTGACTCAGTCAGATGGATTATTTTTCTAAAAATCTTAATTTGTGTTCATCTGAAGAAAATCAGTCATATACATCTGGGACAGCATGCGTGTGAGTGTAAGTATGTAACATTTTTGGGTGGAGTGTCCCCTTAACATCTCAGAAAATAAGATTTAGGATTTCATGGCCGTTTAAATGTTTGGATGTAATTGTAGACTGACTACAGACAAATTGACTCCAGACAGAGTGTACTTGGGTTGTTATTTGGTTGTTTAAAATAGGAATGTAACACTAAAGCAGAGTTCTCAGTTAATATATAGTAATATATAATATAAACTGTGTTTTCTCTCTGTTTTCAGAACATCTTCCTGTTTCCAGAGAGAGAAAGATATCATATTGAGAGGATTAAAAGAGCAACTGGATGGCATGTCACTGACCATGGAAAACCTGAAGCTAGGACCAGCTACACTGAAAAATACCCTACTGTAATTGGCAAGGATTGGACGTTCAAAGAAAACAACAAATTTGCTGGACTGAATAACTAACATGGGAATAGACAAATGTTTGGATACAGCTGGAAAATATTTGTTGGCAAAGATCTTAATGAAACATGCTTGAGCACGTGCCGAAAATCCTTGTTACACAGGAAATATGAAAAAAAAAATCATGATCTTGAAGTATTGATCTTTCTCAAGCTATTTACAGTGTCAGTGAATACATGTGCCAACTAGAGAAAGATTTTTTTTGTTTGTCTGTTGCAAACCTGTTACTGAACTGTTATAATTCTACTGCATGGCTGCTATCCACATCCGTTCGCACAGTTACCAAATGGCAAGGATTTGTTTCACACTACAGTATCAAGATATTGACATTATCTTAATGAAGCTTACTTGAGTTGCTATTTTGGTGGAGTATTTTTACCTCTTGGCTAATAGACATTTTGTGATAACACTAAACCTTCATTCATCATCTTTTTCCAGAGATCCTTGGATCTAGTGCCAAACCACGTAGTGGCATTTGTGACACCGTTTCTGTGAATGAATGTGCAGCTGCTGCATTGCCCATCTTCACATTGTTTTTACTTTTTAACTTGAGCAGCAAATTGAATCTCCTGGTTTTCTAAATCTCAGTTACGACATTGGCTGGGGCCTTCTACATTGCTGTTACAGATGTGTTTTTAGATTTCTAATACTAAGCATTCCAGTTTGCCATTTGGGTCCTTTTGATAAGAAAGGTAGCTAATAACAGCTTTTGAAAAACTGTAAACACAAAAATGCAGAACTTTCCCAACAGTCCAGTCCCTCTTCATCCGGGGTTTAGCCGGGGAGGAAGTGTCGTCGGTTCCCCATATCAACCCCACCCTTCGGACCTTCAGATATCTCCCAGAAACTCAGAGGACTATGCGACCATGCGGCAAGCTCACCCTACCCTGCAGAGCCATGGGCTGCACCTGCGGAGCCAACAGCATCTTCTACATGCTCCTCCTATACACGGCTATGAATCCAGAAGATCAACTGGAGAGATGACGCAGGGAAACACACACAGTGGAGGAGGAGGAAACTCTTACCGTAAGGACAGTGTGGATTATTATTTTTCCGTGAGTGGACGAGAAAGAAGCAGAAGAGGCGGAGCATCGTATGGCGTGGGATTTAGATACACAAACATGGATGGACATGCGCCTCATCAGTACCAACACTTATCTGGTTCAGGGTCATCCTCTGGAATGATTTCTCCCTACTCTATGGATTATGGCTCCAGCAGTGCATCTGCAGTTGGAGGTAGTAATTCCAGTGGCGCTGGTTCATTTTCTCCTTCCCAGCAATACAGTCTGGCTCATACTGCTTCAGTACAATCAGGTGCTCAAATGCAACAACGGCAACATGGTCAGAAATATCCCTCACATCAAGGATTGCACCAAGGTCAGCATCACCGGACCTTGCATTACCCGCTTTCTGGAAACAGAATACCCCCTCAATTTGGACACTATGCCCCCCTTAATGCAACCTCAGGCTCTACTGGAATATATAACTCTCCACCGCAAAGATACGACGTGAGCAGCAGCAGCAGCACGGATGCCAAAATGAATAACTCTCCTACTCAGTCTAATCCAAATACTCATAAAAGTTTGTCTGCTTCAAACAGCTGTGAGAATATGGGACAAAACTACTCATCGGCGGCTCATCCGCCATATTCGCCACAATCTCAGTCCCTTAACAAGCATGCCCCCCATTCCCAGTGTACCTCTCAGCACAGCACTGGAGCAGGTTATGACCCCTCCCTCAAAATGCAGCACCAAGGACACTTGCACACCAAACTGCCCCATTCCTCTGTGTCCTCCAGCCCTGCTCTGCCTTCACACCCCTCTCAAGACCTTGCCAAATCTCCTATGCACTCCCAAAGTCAACAGGCTCACATTCATCAGAACTTCAGTCCCATATCTAATCCCTCTCCTGCTCCATCTGCCGTACAGTCTCCGAGCTGCAGCTCTTCTTCGTCTCCACTAATGGGGAGTTCTGAAGGAAACAATGCCACTACTTATCTGCAGCCATCATCACACCCCTCTGTTTCAAATGCTCGCAGCAGCCAAAGCCATGGACGTCTTCTGCAGGCCGTACCTCAGCTGAGCCCCACTCCCAATTCAAATAGCAGCATCAGTAGTTGTGGTAGTGGTGTAGAAACTAAAACGGCTGTTTTGAACCACAGTGCAGGGATCGGTCATGCTGCCGCGAGTCAGAACCGAATGGGACTAAGTCTTCAGGGTGGTCCAGGGGAAGATGTCTCCCTGTACCCTCATGACAAACTCTTGCAGGACCCTGGTCTAAATAGTCTCAATGCTCTGACCTCTCAAGTGGAGAATCTACCTAATACAGTACAGCACATGCTTCTAACAGACACTGTGCTGCCCCTGAAGAAAAGCAGAGACAGTGCACATCATCTTCAGATGCAGCAAGGATCTCAGTCTTTATCAGGCAACCAAAACAAATCTGGAAATTCCAGCACCAGTGGTCAGACCTCGGTGAATGAAGAGAGTTCCGAGATGCTGGAAACAAAAGGGCATCAACAAGTAGAACATAAGAGAATTAGGCAGGCAAGTGGAACAAGCAACGAATCTGAGCCACAAAGCTACCCATCATCACAGAGCCAGATGCCGTCGGAAGCGAGTCAACAAGTATTGGATCTCCAGGTCAACACTGGAGTCATTTCAACAGCTTCAAAACAACCGTCTCAAGCAAAGACACCAGAAACCCTGACTCCCTCCTCCTCTTCACCACCATCAGTTCATCCTTCTGCAGAACCCATCCCAAAACAACCAGTATATCCCCCTGCTCCACCATTTCCTATTCACTCAGCACATTCAAACTGTGTGGCAGAAAAATACCTTTGTAATGATGATGATAGTGGAATGAAGGGACGACAGATCAAAATGATAAAAGATGAAGAATGTGAAGTTGAAAATGCAGGTCCTTCCTGTGATGGGGAAAATTCAGAGAACAGAAGGTCAGTCCCTCCCACAAAGGATGAAGCAGAGACAGATGCACAGCAATTTGAAAATCTGAGTAAAAATGTGAATGTATCAGAGAAACATAATGTTGGGGGTGTTGGGGTTATTGTCTCTGCTCGATCTGAAGTGAAAACTGAATCAAGCAAGCACACAGGAGCCAGATCTCCACATTATGGTGTTTCTCATTACTCAAATAAACATAGCAATCCCGAGGACCAACGTGATGTGAATGTCTTAAGAGAGACTAGAAATCACAATGGAGAAGGGGAGATGTGCATGAAAACACATGTGTCACAATATATTTCCCCTAAACAAGAATTTGGCCAAAGCTCTCAACCCTCAATTCAGTCTCACCCAGTGTCATTTAAATACAGTAATCCTGAGGGACATTATAATGCTGCAAAGAGCAAAGGAAAGTTAGAACTAGGGAGTAGTATGGGCACAAATAGATGCCAGAATTATCATCAGCTGCAAGCCAACTATGGGTCTATTGGCACGAAGGAGATTGGGGTTTTTGCTATGGAAGGGGGGAGGGCTTTTGTCTCAAGAAGTCAAGATAGCAGTTCTCAGTTTCAGCAATCGTTTCCAAGTCTTTTGCAAGAAGTCCTCCAGGGTCATCACTTAGATAGACGCTATGGGCGTCCTGACCAGACATCTAGTGTCCACCAACAACCTCAAGATACATACCAGCACCGTTATCAAACTAGACTACCTTATAGTATAATTGAAAATTTGAGTCCACATGCAATGGGCTCTCAAACACTTATGAGTGGACTTAATGTCAAGTTTAATCAAATGGCCTCTGGGCAACCACCAAATTCAAGTCAAAATCAGGGATCGGATAATGATATTGTTTTAGGCCCTCCTCATCCCTCTTGGGATTCTGAAGCACATAAGCCCAGTGTGACTCATGGGATCTCTTTAGAAAAAGGCAAAACCAGTCTGTCTCCCAGCCAGTCCTCCCACATGCAGCAGTCTTTAGATCTCACAACAGGAGCCCCCTCAAAGCACATTAACTTGGCTGACTATTCTTTGCAGCACAGAAAACCATCCAGATATGGTACCGCTCCTTCTGCTGTGGAACAATTGCTTTTACAGGAAGCTGAGCCATTGGCATGTGGTGTAGGTCCTATCAGTCGCACTCAATCTCAGACATCCTCATCCACAGGACGCCGCTCAGTAATCTGTGATGTGTCCCCTTCTCGACGAACAACACCCGAAAGAGAGAGAGGACACTCTGGTACCTCTGGACCCTCTGTCATTCAGCAGCCAGTTTCTTCATCTGGATCAAATGAAAAAGAATGTTGCAAGGAAGAATCAAAAGCAAAGAAAGCACAAGACAATGAGGACTCATCAAAGACAGAAACTGCAGGTCAGAACACAGATGGTTACTGCAGCACCCCACCGAGTAAGGAATCTAATAAGCCTCTTCATCCCCCTGTAGATGTTGATTCCGATATAGAAAAGACCAGCAGTGCCAAAGGCAACAGAGAAGCCACTAGTAACCTGCCATATCTTTTGCAAATGTCCTCAAATCCCTTGTCCTCGCCACCAAGGCACCAGTCTTTCTCGCAGGCTGTTGACGGTTTCAGAGTATATGGTTTCAGTGACACCATGGATGGACCAAAAATGATCTCCCATCCTACACCTCATAAACCATTCCACACAGTATCAGTATATTCTAAAACCGCACCTTCTACTAACAAGTTACAAATGTTTCCACAGAGTTTACCTCCTCACGTGAGACCCGACTGGACTCCTGACAGACAAAGGCTAAGAGGTATGGACAGGCACGTTCCTCAGAGACTTTCTGAACAGAAATGTAAATCTGAACCTTCAAGTGATATTTTGCCTAGTCAGCATCACCTATCCCGACAGCACTCTTATCCCGGTGCACACTTTGACATGAAAATGTGGGACACTTATCCTGAAAGAGAGGGAGCTGGACAACCCACTACAGTCCCTCATGAGCATGTAGGTTCTCAGCCAGTCACTAATGCTGGCCCCAAACTTGAAGAAGAGGACATTTCAGATAAGAGTGCGGAAAACACGTCCAAATCCTTCCACTCATTGGCTCCAGTTGGTGCTGTTAGCCCTGCTGGGCACACTGGTAAGACTACCCAAGGGATTCAGCAGGGGCAGAGAGCAACCAAAACTGGAGCATCGGCTGAAACCAACCCTTTAATCATGAGAAGGAGAGTTAGATCTTTTATTTCTCCTATTCCAGCTAAGAGGCAGCATCAGGATGTTCCAGGTCAGCGACCAGGATCAGCATATCACTCCCCACTATCTCAGTCCCACTCTGATTCGAGACTTGCAACCAACAATTGCTCTGGCAGTACTGATACTCAGCCAAAATTGCCATCTCCTAAAACACAGCATTCTATACCCAGCGCTAATTCACCTTCTCAGTCCAAAGCAAAGTTTATTCCCCCAAGAAAGGGTCATGGTCTAAAACTTGAGGCGATTGTGCGAAAAATTACTCCCGGTGTGAAAAAAAATGACTTCAACAATAGTCGAGTGGGATCTGACTTCTCAGAAGTATCTCACTACACTTCTGACATACCAGACACTGAGGGTGGTACATCATTTTCTGGTGTTCCTCAAGGAGAGGAGGCATGTTTATCTTACCTTGATGATTCTCATACTTTAGATGATCTTATGCCATACAGAGCAGTTGAAGATGCATTCTCGTGTGATTCTCAGACTCTCAAACCAGGTACAACAGCTTCTAGCACTAGTGCCCTCAGGAGTTTGCCAAAAGATTTTGACTTTGGATTAGGTGCTGCTGGATCTTCAGGATCATTGGGTGAAAAGGTTAAGGATGATTTTACTTTGTTAGGACCCCTTCCACCAGCTCCTCCATTACCTTGTCCTGTACAGGGATCCCCTCCATCTTCTTCTGCATTGTCTGACATACAGCAGTTCACAAACACTTATCAACAGTTGGAAACACGACGAGGTGAGCAGTCGGCTGCTAACCTGCTGAGGCAGAAACTTCAAGAGACTGGCATGGGCTTTGATGATTACCCAGGTGGGGATTACTATGGGACCACCACTGGCCATAGTCAGAGCCCTGGGCACCACCTTCTGTCCAGAGCTGCTCAGCACCAGATGACTTCTCTCAGGTTGACTAGTTCAGAGCCTAAAACATCAGAAAACACTGTCCCCAAAGGTTATTTTCCATCAGGTAAGAAAAAAGGTCGCCCAGTAGGCAGTGTGAATAAGCAGAAACGTGCCCAAGCACAAATTCAGAATGCAGCAACAAGCATACCTGCGGATTCTCTTCCCTCACCCACAGCTGAAGCTCAGTCTGTCCCAGTCCCAGACACTGCAAGTGAAGTGCCCCAAGTATCAACACCACCTGACCAGAAACCCTGTCTATCTTTGACACCTCCTGCTCAAATCCAGGTGGTGAAAGTGGATGTAGAGAGTGAGGAGACCCAGCCGGAGTCAGATGTGAAGCCTGCTAGACATAAACAGAAAAGGGGGAAAGAGGGCAATGAGACTCCTGGCAATCAGAGAAGGAGAAGAAGAGGGATGGCTTCCAATAAGAAGCTGGACACTCAGGCGAGCAGTAGGGGAAATATCAGCCCATGTGGAATATTCTCAGATGCCAGGAATAATGTTTTTGCTCCTTACATACATGTGGAGAAAAAGATAACAGAGATTGGGGCTGTCTGTACAATAATTAATGCAGAGGATGAAAAATCAAAAGGTGGAGGCAAAACTGGTCACTTAGGGGTTGATGGCCCATTAAATACCCCTGTGTCATCTCAACTTTTGGGAAAAGAAAATGAAAATGAAAGAACAAAAGAAAACTGGGTTTCAGAGCCTGTTGATTCTGCCTTGCAGTCAGGGAAAACACTTCCTACGTCTGGATATGTCCTTAGTGGGCCTGTGATATCAGAGACTGGACACACTGGTCGCCTCCTATGCTGCCTTTGCCAGAAATGGGCCAACTACAAACATCTCGGGGATCTCTATGGTCCTTTTTACCCAGCTGAGTATGCAGCCAAGCTCCCTAAGAATCAGCCTCAAGTGCGACAAACCTTGTCCTACCACGGGGCAGCTACAACAGGTTTCAGTATGACATCCATTCCAATAGAAACGACTCCCCAGGATACGAGATTACAGGACCCTCAGAATGTCAAGTCATCTACAGATAGTGATTGCACAGTAAGTCAGGCAACAAACCCAACATCCCCAGCCACCACCATTGGCACTGTCTCTCCCAGCATGGGTGAAGAAATGCTTTTCCAGAATGCTAAGACGAGCAGCTCCACCTCAAAGGTAACGGCTCACGCCTGGGATTCGACTGCAGAACTGACAAGCGGGCTGGGCACATCAAAAGCTCAAGAACTGGATGGTGAACTTGTACTGAAGCAGTTGCAGGTCGAAAATACACAGCAAAGGCCCCAGCACAGAAAACTGACATCCCATCCACGCTTCAAAAGAAGACATAAGTCCAGTGAGGATTTACCTCGAACTGTCCCTATCAACAGCAAAGCCTCCCTGCCCTTCCAGCCCCCGCCACCCAGCCTGGACTCTCTGGGCACCATGGCCCAACTGGCCCAGCTCCCACTCGTGCCTCTGGACCCCGAGGAGCTGTGGGTGCACGAGGGCTGCATCGTTTGGACCAGTGGCGTATACTTGGTCAATGGGAGACTGTATGGCCTTCAGGAGGCACTAGATGGTGCTAAAGATACAGTAAGTGGAAAGTGCTGCAGTTTGTTGGCTTGCCGTATTGTGTGAAAATATGTGACTTGTGTCAAGTATACAGAAATTGTTGTTTATTTTATTTGTAATATTTCTGACATTTCCACTCCTCAGAGCTGCTCTCATTGTGAGATGGTGGGCTCCACACTTGGCTGCTACAGTAAAGGCTGCACACTGAGGTTCCACTACCTTTGTGCCATAGAAGCAGGTGAGATGTGGCATCACCTTGGCCTGCACTTGTTGTATTAAAGCAAAATCCACACGAGTCTTTGTGATCAAATGAGTGGCTGACGTTCAGTGCTAAATCTTTCGGTTTTTAACCTCAATCTAGATTGCTCTCTAAATGAAGACAACTTTTCTCTGAGGTGTCCAAAGCACAAGGTAAGAGAACGAGGCTTCACATCTAATATGGAAATGTTAAGAAGCACCAAGATGGATATTTGGAAGACAGTTTTATTTTTCACAGAGCCTAAAGGTACATCATAGCTGCTATGAGACAGTAGCACTAGAAAAACTAGTCCAGGTACTGACACGTATGATCCTGATGAGAAGTTTCCATCCTCTTGGTTCTTCTGCTGGTGTGTATCTTCTTGTTTGTGTGTTTTGTGATAGTTCTTAATGAGTCCCTGTTTGTCCTCAGCAGTTTGCCTGCACACTGTTCTTCAGAAAAACCCTGCACATTCTTTGGTTTTCCACATTTGAAATCTTCCCACCAGTGACTATGATTTTGAGATTCATCTGTTCACACTGAGGGACTCAAACACAACTATTACAAAAGGAGCAAACATTCGCTGATGCTAAGGAAGGGAACACATTAAACGAACCCCTTCCCACTTGAGTTTAAAATATTTAGAGGCCTCGGTGTGATTTATTTATTTATTTTTTTTTAACGTTTTTTTTTTTTTTAAGATAGCACATTCCTATTTCCATGGCGACACATTCAGCTTGTCATCAAGCGTGATGCAGTCACAATGCTGCTGTATGATGTAATGGTTTTCATTTTTTTCTTTTTATTCAAAAAACTTATTTACTAGAGTAAAATCTCTCACGTTCCAGTGTTCAAATATGCGTAAGTAAATGTTTTTAAATTCTTTTATATTGATCAGATTTTTAGTTAAATGCTAAGTTCTGATGGGCTGTGGGCGCAGCAGTGTTTGCTTACAGTCAGAGCCAGATTTACATGAAAGTGTGTCTTCTATAGTTTTCTAAAGCTTTATAGTTTAAACTCTTTAAAGTTCTACAGTGTTTGACAGGTCAGGTTCTATTATTATTGCCTCTTCCATAGGCATGAGTGGGAGCGTCGATGTTTTCTGCTAGTTCTCGTGTGCGGTCGTGTTCATATGCGTTCTGTTTCAACAGAGCAACAGAATTGCCAAGCCTGGAGCGGCGTATCTGGAGCAGTCAGAGAGAGGATGAACATAGACTCGACTAATCCCGCACAGATCAGACGTGAGTGCGCTCTTTCTGCAGAGTCTGATGCTGCTGTTTGAGTTCTGTAATGAAAAGCCTGTGCTGTGCTTCGCTCCAGCAGAGAGATCGCGCCTGACTGTGTGAGATTCCAGACGGGGTTTCCATGGTTACCCGTGGATGCATTATGGAATGTAAAGCTCAAAGACTTTCTCTAAAGAACACTAATGACTCAGAAAACTGCAATGAAAGAGGTTTTCCGTTTATCACTCGTTCTGTGGGGAAAATGCGTCATCGCCACAAAAGGAGGAAAGGATCGGAGCGGAAGACCTTCCTCGAAGATGAAGAAACGCTAACTGCCTTTTGAAACATGGATTCAGTTCACAGAGGTTTTGCAGTGTTTGACTTTTCAGTCCGCCGTTGTCATCTGTTATCTTTGTTAATTCATTCTAGTACTGTGTCGTGGAGCTCCGCATTGGGAACAAGAGAACTGAATGAGAGAAGGAGACCATGTGGAAAGAAAAAGAGAGAGAGGCAGTGTATTTACACCAGTTATATGTAGTATTTTATCATAACTCATATTATCATTATTTTAAACATCACTATTGCTTTAATCAGTATTTTACCCATAGATTGAGACAGAATTCTGAGCGTTTGATGCATTGTCCGTATCACTAATCTGACGGAGGAGGACCAGCCGTTATGACATCACTGAACACACTCGATGACATCATCATCATCATCGTCACGTGGAATGGAAGTCCAGTTGCCACAGAGACGTTGTTGTCATGGAGATGCACATATCTTGCCTTTGAAGGTGTGCCTGTGTGTGTGTGAATGAAGTTTTGCTGTGCGTTTGCTTGTTTGTGTCTGTTTTTGATCTTTTGATAAGTGTTCTTATTTTCCACCTCCAAGGGTTTTGTGCTATAGATGAGGGAAAGGACAAGCAAATGCACACGCATTATTTTTCACAGGATAAAAGCGTACCGATGGACTGCATTATATGAGCTGCGCTCGGTCTGAACTGGACTCCTGGTTCTTGTGGGATTTAGCGTACGTGACGTGGTGAAACTCGTGACGCTTGTGAAGGGGTGGATCTGTCCTTCTTTTGACGGCTGACAGAGACAAACATTCCGGCACCGTTTCAAGGAAATGCAGGCATGAGTGCAAAACTCCATCAACAGAACAATCGCTGTCATTTTTAAAAAAAAGTCTTTAAAAAATAAAAATGCGCAGAAAAGAATCGCCATATGAAAACATGTACTAGAAAACTGTCAATATGCTTCTGACTCATGAATACAGTTATACAATGGAGAATCTCTGGTCACTTTCATTGCTGTGTCTCTCTCTGGCTACTCTTACTGTTTTTGCAGTATATGGCACACATGCTGTTCTGTGTACACAGAATGCCTGGATAACCTGCAAACTAAAAAATGATTCAAAAAAACTTGGCTACAAAATATTTTAAAAGCCGAAATATGGGATTTATCTTTAGATAAAAATGGTCATTTTACAGTTGGGGATGCTATACACATTGGAGCTGGTTCAAAATAACATCAGAATTGAATAACTACTGATTACAATAAGTTTTTTTTATAAGAACTGAAGGAGAATCCGGGGTTTGGTTGATCACTGCCACATCATCTGGCTGATCTTTCTATACTGGCAGCCATTCAGAAGTAGCCGTGTGTTGTCATTAAAATAGTGAGAATATATGGTATTTCACTGTTTTTATCAAGCAACGTTTAAACATGTCTTAATGTTTTATCAGTGATTCTGCTTTGGAGGTTCTTAAACATCAAATGGTTTTCTATTTGTCTTTGGCATCACTAGTGAAGGTTTGAGACTGGATGAATTTGGAAGAGCTACACTGCCAAACTGCTGCTGTGTCTTCATGTCTGTTATTCTGAATACTGCCTGTGTGTGTTTTTGTGTCATCAGGTAATTGGTCACCAGGATGTCATCTTCCTGCAGCTCTGAAGTCATTAGTCACATGATCATTTAGGTTCGGATGATTGGTTCAAAACAGCCTGGAAGCAGAACTAAGTGCTCATGACTGCATGTTACATAGGCTGTGCTCAGAATTACATACTACACACTACTATAGTGTAGTGCAGGGGTCTCCAAACTGGGTCTTGGAGGGCCGTGTCCTGCAGTTTAGCTCCAACCCTAATCAAACACCTCAACCAGCTAATTAAGCTCTTAGAAGGCACACTAGAACCGTCCCGGCAGGTGTGTTGAGGCACGCTGGAGCTCCAGGACCCAGTTTGGAGACCCCTGGCCCTGATGTAGAGTAGTGTTCACTGTGTAACACCTGTAACTGTGGCAGTGGAGTTTCTTTTAAAAACCTTTTTGCAGTCGTGGGCTGAGCATTGTTTGCTGCTTTTTTGGAGCTTGTCTTTAAAATATCTTATTTTTCATTGACATTTGAGCCAGCTTTTCTAATCATTTTCTTGAGAGGGGATAACGTTCCTATTCAGGCGCTTTGTCATCTGAGCAGTAAATGTCTGTTCCTCTGTGTGTGTGTGTGTGTGTGTAAGTGTGTGAGTGAGTGAGTGTGAGTGTGTGTGAAATATCAGCCATTGGTTGAAGCCATCCATCAACTTGACTATCATTGTAAGTTAATCACCCTAGTGTTTGGAAGCTTAGGTCATGTGCACAAGAATGTGATTAAAGGTCTGCAGTTGAGTGGATTGCAAAAAAATAAAGTAAAAAAACTCGCAAAATTTTGTTCAGTTTCAGCCACTATAGGGAGTATGCAAATATGGAAATGAAGATGTTTTGTCTATCCTTGAGTGTTGAATGTTATAAATATAAGGACTTGTGAATGTATGTTAGCCATGTGTACCTGTCATCTTGCAAAATGACTTCCCAAGGTATTTGGATTCCGTTTTTGTTGCTTGTCTTGTGGATCCAAATAAAAGAATAAAATGTGTGTGTGTGTGTGTGTGTGTGTGTGTGTGTGTGTGTGTGTGTGTGTGTGTGTGTGTGTGTGTGTGTGTGTGTGTGTGTGTGTGTGTGTGTGTGTGTGTGTGTGTGTGTGTGTGTGTGTGTGTGTGTGTGTGTGTGTGTGTGT
>NW_015549554.1:126921-137225 GCF_001515605.1 Sinocyclocheilus anshuiensis | reverse complement strand
TGATCGCCCTCTGCTGGAGAGATTGCTCTGGATGCTCCTTTCTTTCCTTCAGGTAATGCCTGTGAACACACACACACACACACACACACTTCAGCTGACAGCAGTTGAAAATGTGAATGTTAACCAAAAGTGTGTGCTTAAGCATTCATAACTATGGATAACATAAAAGCTGAATGATCTTTCTGGGCTTTTGCACTTCGCACTATATATGTGCCTTTTATCAAAAAAAAAAAAACGTATTAAACTTTGATGTGTTTCTTTTGCATTGACGTAATTTTGAACTCGTAATGTTGACTTGTAGCGTCCCATCAGCGTCCCGTACAGGTCTGTTGGCCATGCATGAGTCTCACAGAGATATAGTCAGACATTAGAGATATGCAATGGAGAAGTGTTGACTAACGAACTCTTGGCCTCGTCTGACCTCACAAAGCAGATGAAAAGCTAGACATCATCCTCACACATAACTATGACTGAAAACCATCTTGTGACTCCACTGCATCTCTCAGATCACTTTAGGGCTGGACAAAAATATCACAATATTCCATATCATGCGATATCGATAAAATTTATCACGATATTCATCTACCATTAATGGGGAAAGAAATGGATGTTACTATGTTAAACTTTGAGAATAAATGTAAACATAACTTTGTTCACAATTAAGCTCCACAGAGTAAGATAATTTAGGCACTCATGAAATCCATTTTATTTTCCCTAAATGCCTTTTTCCATTTTATTTGTCCTGGATTCTGTTTTTTTTATGATTCAATACACATTTATCATAAAAAGTGTTGTCTAATGAAATGAGTTAATAAACTTGAACAGTTTGACCATTCTTTTATAATGTAATCAAATTAAATTAATTTACAACAAAACATTGTATTTGTATTGTCAAGCAAGATGCTGTACAACAGAACTGTATAAATTAATTTTAAAAAATACCTTAAATTTTTTTTATTAATCAATAATAATAATACTTTGAGCATTAAATTTTAGCATACAATGTATTACATTTCTGTCATAATTTATTCAAGTTAAACCGGACTTTTATTTTGATGGGTTGTCGTGAAGGTCTTTCAGTTTCAGGGTGTATTTGAGGGTGGTTTTTTATTTCAAAGTAAGTGGTGTAAATCTGCTGAAGTGACTCAGAGCAGCTCTGGAGATGAGGTTCATGTCCTCATGTATTGAGACGAGCATCATGTGTGTTTGATTTTGTGTATCAGTCGAAACCGCTCCATTAATTCACGCAGAACATGCAGATTATTAGCCGCATGCTGGCTTGCCTTTATTTCTGCTGTGTGATGATAAGACTGTTCAATGAATCCGTTTCCAGTAAAAATGTCCAGAGCTTATCATCGTCATCGATATGTTATTGCTATCTCGATATGATATAGTTTAATCGCACAGCTGTATAGTTGTCTGTAGCTCTGCCTTCATCTCAGCACTGACTCGTCCTCTGTCTCCTTCACCGTTAGTTAACTAATCTCTCTCTCTCAAAAATTTTTAAATAAAAAATAAATAAAATAAAAATAAATTATAATAATAACGATTTTCCTGTAGCAACTGCTGGACAGAGAAATGTAACATTATGTACATGAGTAACAGTATTTCAGTTTTGGCTGTTGGAGAGTTTCTCTCTCAATTTCAAATTCAATTTAAGTCTCCCTCTCTCTCTCTGTCTCTCTTTTCCAATTTTCACATGAAAGTATAAGATCAGCTTCTAGAATGAATAGTGCGTTGGTTCTTTTTTTGGATTCAGTAGATAAGGTTAATAAGATTGTAGTGAAAAATACACATACGACAAGCGTTCATGGAGTTGATGAGCTGAATGTTTCGTTCAAGTTTAAGATTGACGGGTTCGATTACGTAATCTTTGCTACAAATGAAACAATTAAGCAAGTATAAGATCAGCTTCTAGAATGAATAGTGCGTTGGTTCTTTTTTTGGATTCAGTAGATAAGGTTAATAAGATTGTAGTGAAAAATACACATACGACAAGCGTTCATGGAGTTGATGAGCTGAATGTTTTTGCTACAAATGAAACAATGAAGTGTTTCAGTTGCAAAAGAGAAGGACATTTGGCTAGAGATTGTCCTGAAAAGGAAAGAGAACAAGAGTCAGACTTGATAGAAACTCAGAGTAGTAATACAATTACAGAAAATGAAGTGACTGAAAATGAGCAAAATGAAAGCAGAACCGAGAATGATGTAGAATCTAATGCACAATAAAAGGAAAATGAAGCTAGAGAGAAAATGGTAAAAGAAGTTGAAGAAATTGTTTCAGGGCAAGAATTGAATATGAATAAAACTTATACTAGTAGTGAGATGGAATATTCATCAGAATCTGCTAGTGAAAAAGGAATCTCTACCCAAGCAATGGTAAATGTAAGAAAGGAGAAGTACGATTTGGATCAGTTTCGCAATTTTTTACAAGTAACAAAAGGAAAAAGAAATGTGGTTGTTGATGATTTTTTTCCAAATCTAGCTAATTTTATTGAATCTGCAAGAGAGGTGATGAAAATTGTGGGAGGAGATGGTCTTGCTGAGACTGAAATATATCGTCTTAAAAAATTAGTACAAAAGATAAAAACACAAATGAAAAAAGATGAATTGGACGGATCACAATAATGGATGGATTTGTCATGGAGTGAGGTTTGTCTTAGTAGTCATAACATTTCTAATTATGGCTGAGTTCAAGATTTCCTCACCAAATTTAAATGGAGCACGTGATGTAAAGAAAATAACTTCTTTTTATGAATTCGTTAAATTAAAAAATATCGATATATCCTTTGTACAAGAAACCCACTCGTGTATAGAAAATGAAACTGACTGGCAAAGAGAATGGGATGGGACTGTTATAATGAGTCATAAAAGCTCCACTAGTGCTGGTGTAGCCATTCTTTTTTCAAAGTCCTTTGCACCTTTATCTTATGAGGTAGATGAAGTTATTGCAGGAAGATTAATTAAAGTTACTGCAAAATATGAAAGAAAAACAATAATTTTGATCATTGTATATGCTCCTGTTTTTGCAAAAGAAAGAATGTTGTTTTTAGAAAAATTGGCTAGTACTTTGGTAGGATGTGATTCAGATTTTCTTTTTTTAGCTGGAGATTTTAATTGTACAATCAATAATTTAGACCGAAATCATGTTGAACCACATATGGCTTCAAGAAATAAACTTTCAAGTATTGTGGAAACATTTGAGTTAGCAGATGTATGGCGTGAAAAACATGGAGATTTTAGACAATACTCTTGGGCCCATTATAGAGAAAACTATATTTCTATGGCTAGGATTGATAGAATATATTGTTATAAACATCATTTACAGATTTTTAAATCATGTGCTATCACTGCAGTTAGTTTTTCAGATCATGGATTGGTATGTGGAGTGGTTTTTATTAATTCCCTTAAAGTAAGAAGTGCATACTGCCATTTTAATGTTTCTTTGTTAAATGATAATTATTTTAAAAAAGGTTTTATGTTTTTTTGGGGACAATGGAAAATGAATGTAAGGAATTTTGAATCAATTCAACAGTGGTGGGATGTGGGCAAAGTTCATATTCAACTATTTTGTAAACAGTACACTCTTAATGCCTCTAAAAATATTGTTAAATTAATTGAAGATGTTGAATCTGATATAATAGAACTCCAGATTTTAAGTGATTCAACTCAAGATCAAAGCCTTATGCAGTCTATAAAAAAGAAAAAAGATGTTTTAACAGAGCTGCTTGGAATTAGAGGACAAGGATCATTAGTGAGATCACGTTTTCAGAATTTGAATGAGATGGATGCACCAACCAGTTTTTTTTTTGGTCTTGAGAAAAAAAACGGACAAAGCAGATTAATTCATTCATTGTGGGATGATGATGGAAATTATTTGACAGAGCCTTCTGAAATACGGAAGAGAACTGTTGAATTTTATTCAGCATTATATGCCTCTGAATATAAAGAAGGAATGAATGTCACACATAATTTTTTTGAAGGTCTTCCACATGTGTCAGCTGAAATAAATGCTGTACTTGAACAACCATTGTCATTGCCTGAAGTATACTCAGCTGTGATGAGTATGGCCAATGGTAAAGCTCCGGGAATTGACGGAATCCCCATAGAGTTTTACAAAACTTTTTGGAGCATAATGGGGTCTGATTTGTTAGCAGTTTTTAATGGGAGTTTTGCTGAAGAGCAGCTCCCGTTGAGCTGCAGAAGAGCAGTGCTGACGTTGCTACCAAAAAAAGGGGATTTAAGAGATATAACAAACTGGAGACCTGTTGCTTTGTTATGTGCTGACTACAAGGCTTTATCTAAAACCTTGGCAAATAGGTTGAAGAAGGCAATGAAATATGTGATACATAGTGATCAGTCCTATTGTGTTCCAGGCAGATCGATTTTTGATAATATGTTTTTTATAAGAGATTTACTTAATACTTCTAACTTGTTTGGATTTAAATTTGGCCTTTTTTCGATGGATCAAGAGAAGGCTTTTGATCGAGTGGAGCACAAATATTTATGGAGTACAATGGAGGCTTTTAATTTTTCTAAAGTTTTTTTAAATATGGTTAAAGCTCTTTATGGAGGTATTGAGAGTGTTCTGAAGGTCAGTGGTGGCTTAAGTGCATCTTTTAAGGTAAATCGAGGGATAAGACAAGGTTGCTCATTATCGGGCATGTTGTACACTTTAGCCATTGAACCTTTGTTGAACAGATTTCGTAATGAATTGGAAGGTTTAAAAATTGATGATAATTTTATACCTGTGTGTACTTCAGCTTATGCAGATGATGTTGTTGTTTTTATTAGAAATCAAGATGACGTTAATAAAACATCTTCAATAATAGATGAATTTGGCATAATTTCATCTGCTAAAATCAATTGGAAAATGAGTTCAGGTTTATTAGTAGGAGACTGGAGGGAAGAAAAACCTAAATTGCCAGGTGGTTTAAATTGGACCAGTGGAGGTTTTAAATATTTAGGTGTTCATTTAGGGAATGAGCTCATAGAAAAAGAGAATTGGAATGGAATTTTAGAAATGGTTGAAGGAAGATTAAAAAAATGGAAATGGCTCCACTCATGTTTGTCTTATAGAGGTAGAGTTTTAATTATTAACAATTTAATAGCCTCTGTGTTGTGGCACAAATTAGCAATTTTAGAACCTCCAATCGATTTGTTAATAAAAGTACAAAGAATGCTTGTTGATTTTTTTTGGGATCAAATGCATTGGATACCGCAGTGTGTCTTATATTTATCAAGAGAATTTGGAGGTCAAGGTTTGATTCATTTGGTAAGCAGGAAAGCTGCTTTTAGAATACAATTTGTGCAAAAGTTTTTATATGGAAGTTTGGAAACTCCATGGCGAGTGTTAGCTGGGCGTATTTTAAGACAGGTTGGAAATTTGGGTTTGAAACAAACAATCTTTCTTCTGGATACCAATTTTTTGAATGTGAGAGGATTTTTTTCTTTCTATTGTAGTGTGTTTAGAGCATGGAGTGTTGTAGAAAGGAGAAGATTGTTTACAAAAAAATCCTCATTATTTTGGTCACTGGATGAAAGGTTCGGAATTGCCTGAATGTACTGATTTTTTTCCAAGTATGGGAGTGAGACCGAAAATGGATGAAGAGGACTTTCAAGATTTTTCAGGTTTTTTTTAAAATGATATTCGTTTTACAGATTTTAATTCTGTAGGAGGGAAAAGTATTTATTCTTTTTGTGTCAAGGTGCTGAATAAAGGAAAATTAAAAAATAGGATTGATACACCATGGAGGAAATATCTGGATGTAAAAGATGAGATAACGCCAGTATGGGAAGCAATTTATAAGCCACCATTGACCAAAAAGGTTGGAGATATTCAGTGGAGAATATTGCATGGTATTATTGCGGTAAATGCTTTTGTGTCTATTATAAATTCTGAAATTACTGATACCTGTCCTTTTTGTAATTGTAGAGAAACTATTTTTCATTGTTTTCTTAGGTGTGAACGATTGTTGCCTTTATTTGTTCTTTTGAAAGAATTGTTTAATTTGTTTGGAGAAATGTTCTCTGATGTTTGTTTTATTTTTGGAGTGAAAATTGGGAAAAATAAGAGGAATATTTGTAAAATTTTAAATTTTCTGTTGGGACAAGCTAAATTAATAATTTATGCAACAAGAAAAAGGAAAATGGAACAAAATAATAATATTGATGTTCTTGTTTTTTAAAATGTATAATAAGAGCTAGAATACATTTGGAATTTAATTATTATAGATTAATGGACAATGTTGAAGGCTTTAAAGAGATTTGGAGCCTAAATGGGAAAATGTGTACTGTTAATGGAGAAATGTTGTCTTTTTCTGAAAATTTTCTTTAATGTGCGTGTTGTTAATTTTATTATATACATTTTTATATCTGTATTAATTGCCATTTGAAGAAGGCAAAATAAAGTGTTGTTAAAATTCACAAAAAAAAAATTCTCTCTCTCTCACTCTCTCTCTCCTACACACTTCTCCTGTGTGGTCTCTACATCCCTCCCCCAACGAACCCCTTCTCTGGATGTCAGTGAAGCTATGCTACGCTCTGTGCACCACATTAATGTCTTGTCTTGATGATATCTGACCTCTCACCTCTAGGTCAGCTGACTCACAGATGCTCTCTGCGACCATCAAAGTAGCTCAGCTCAGCGTCTGGTCTTCAGTCAGCCAAATCACCCTCCTGATTGCACTCCATTCACTCCCAGCTTTGAGCACTGGACGACCGCTGTACTAGCACCTCCCTACCTCAGTTCACTACTGCCAATGAATGCTTCCTCACATCAGCTCAGGTTTGTGAATGAGCGACACCTTCTTGTTCCCTTGCAATGAGGCACAAGGTGTGTTTCCAGACCCTTCACCCTCTCTGTTCCTCTCCGGTGGAATGAGCTGCTGAGACCATCATATCTTTCAAGAAGCAGATAAAGACACACCTTTTCTGCAAACACCCCACACTCTTAACCAATCCACTTACACACACTCACCCTCAAAAATTTCCTCTGCGTCACTCCTCGTCCCTAGCTTGTCTGTGTTTGACAGCACTGTATGAAAACATCGTCTCCACAGAAGAAAGAAAGGGTTTGAGTGAAAATGATGACACAATGACTTTTGGGTGACCTGACCCTGTATGTAAGGGTGAGTGTAGATGCGTATCATGGGTAAGTCTGCGCTTCTCTGGTGAACAGCACACTCTGCTTTAAATACATTAACATCCAGCTGCGGTGTGTGTGTGTTAGAAGTGAGTCAAGATCATTGTGTCAGTGGGAGTTCATGTCACTGAGCTAGAACAGATTGACAGATTAGAGCGCAGGTTAATCCTGTGTGTGTGTGTGTGTGTGTGTGTGTGTGTGTGTGTGTGTCAGTCACAAACACAATGAGACTCAGTCAGTTGTGTGTGTGTGTGTGTGTGTGAGTGTGTGTGTGTGTGTGTGTGTGTGTGTGTGTGTGTGTGTGTGTGTGTCAGTCACAAACACAATGAGACTCAGTCAGTGCTGCTGGATGTCACGTTTCATTGTTTCTGAAAATACGTGTGTGACACCTAAACTATCAAGGGAAAGAAATCCAGCGTTTGCTTTAGTAAGGTGAGTCTGATTCAGGTGATTTATGAGGTAGAGATGATAAAAACGTCCCTCTTTGGTTGACTTTGGTTCTTCCTCGGAAGCATGTCTCTTCTGTTGGTCCTGCGGTCTCCACGCTTGTCCTTCCTGCAGACGCTGCTGTCTCTGCTGCTGTCTCTGGTCTCTCTCTCGTCCTCTCACTGGTGTGTGGGCCGGCAGAAGGTCCCCAAGCCGCTGTGCTCCCCGTCTCGCCGGCTCAGGTGCACTCCGGTGCACGGCGTCTCCGACGGCTCCTTCTCCTGGGAGACCGGAGACGATCGCTTCATCTTCCCCTCCTTCCACGCGGGGCTCTGGACCACCTGTGAGGAGAACATCTTCACCGACGCCTCGGGTGAGAGCTCACTCAATCATTCTCATGTCTTCATCTTGAAGGTGTTGTGACCTTAATGATTCATTTACAGTAGCACCAAGAACATTTTGTGATACTGTTAAGGTTCTTCTTAAAGCCAGGCAGGTATTAGGGGTTTTTCCCGTGGTCTTCAGAAGAAGATGGAAAGGTATATTGTACATCCAGGGGTGTGTTTAGGGTTTTGGGGTCCCCTTGGTTTACGCTGTGGCTAAACATGCCATCAGTCAGTACCAGAGCATGTTTGACGCTCCTCCCGCCGACGTCTCGCAGAGGCACATCGGTTCCTAGCTTCTCTTGAGATGAGATTAATTACGTGACGGAGAGGTTTATGTGTTAGATCTGCTCCGTATGTGTTTGTGTGAGAGATTGAGAGAGATTCTCTAAAGAGGATTATTTCAGCTGTGCTGGTTTTCATACAGCTCGAGAATGAAGCTGCACGACATGCATATTAAACATTACAAAAATGAATCAAGTGAGATTTCTGAGAGCGTATGAAATATTCTGTGATCTATAGGATGTGTTGGGTCTTTAATAACTGTAAAACACAGGAACTTGATGACACTTGAAGGATTTATGCTCTATGGTACTAATCAGATGTGAGTGAGTGTCAGTGATCGTGTGACTACAGAAGTTTAAGATGCTCTTTCAGATTCTGCTGGAGATCATGCTTATCAGGTTTAGTTCATGTCGCTTCACCTGTCGCACAAAGTAGTTTTCTGCTGTTTGTCGGGGAAATAAAGCGTGGTGTGACGCGTGTGAAGGCTTTGATCAGGATACGAGGTGAGCAAGCATCATCTCATGAACACAGAGAGAGCTCGTGGTAGTTTGATGTGTTTGTTTGTGGTTATTTTCTGAAGGAATCCTCTTGTGTTTTTCTCCTCTCTGTTCCAGTGGAACTTCTGTTTTAATGTGGAATGGTGTTGATTTCTGTCTGTCTGTCTGTCTGTCTGTTTCAGAGGAGAAGTGTCGCAGTTTCATGGCTCTCACGCCTGCATCAGAAAAAGGCAATGGCACACACACAGAAATGCAATGACTCTGAATCTCTGTTGAAGTGCTTGTGTGTGTGAATCTGTGTGTGTGTGTGTGTGAGTGTGTGTGTGTGTGTGAGAGAGTGTCTGTGTCTGTGTTTTTGTGAGCATGTTAGTAACTGGAAGAGAAAATGCCTAACAGTTCACATAATATACACTTTTGGTTACAGCCGTAATACATAGCCACATTTATGACTGAGATGAGCTGTGAATAATCTGTGTTTTCAAATTCAAAAACACCATGATGCCATGGGAGGTAGTATGCTATTTTTATTATGAAATCTGTAAAGTTTGGCTAATTAATTACAGCGTTAGACATCTGGAGAGACTAATACAGGAGACTGAAATTATGATATTCAAATCATATACACTATTCAAAAGTTTGAGGTTGGTAAGATGTTTTGAAGATGTTTTTGAAAGAAGTCTCTTATGCTCACCAAAAAGGCTACATTTGAAAAATACAGTAAAAGCAGTAATATTGTGAAATATTATTACAATATGAAACCGTTTTCTGTTGTCTATTTCAGAATATTTTTAAAATGCAAATTTTTCCTGTGATGGTAAATCTACATTTTCAGCATCATTGCTCCAGTCTTCAGTGTCACGTGATCCTTCAGAAATCATTCTAATATGCTGATTTGATGCTCAAGAAATATTTCTTTTTATTATCAATACTAAAAAGAGTCGTGCTGCCTAATATTTCTATGGAAAACATCTTAAAGTTCAAAAGAACAGCATTTATTTGAATAAAACAATTGTAACATTTTAAATGTCTTTTACTTTTGATAAATATAATGCATCCTTGGTGAATACAAGTATTAATTTCTTAAAATGCAATAATAGAGTAAATCACAATGACATGAAGATAAAAACTGGGTAATTATATCTAACATAGAAAGTCTCTATTGGGAAATGATTCCCTGACAACCACAGATGTTTCTAAAAATGAATGTCAGTTTGAATTTGTGGCTCTAAAAAAAATATTTATCTGAAATCTTTCTCTATGCACTCCTCAGTTACATCTAAAGTGAGGTCCTGGGAATGTTGTTTTATGATCCACCCCTCTGGTTTCTCATGCCCACGGCAGTGTTACCCAGCACATCAAAAGCATCATTATCTCTGAGTGGAATGTGTGAAGCAGCAGACTTTAGCCAAAGGCATTCACTTACCCGAGTTATGGTCAGCGGCTGGTTAAAATCTTTGCCTCCTGAAAGCCGAAATCCCCAAGGGGCTGACCCGTCCAGCACCACGTTCTGTGGCATATCTGTCTTGTTTTCTTTAGCCTCCTCTTTCTCAAAGTTGAACTTGCTTCCTCA
>NW_015549554.1:119935-123254 GCF_001515605.1 Sinocyclocheilus anshuiensis | reverse complement strand
GTGTGAGTGTGTGTGTGTGTGTGAGTGTGTGTGTGAGAGAGTGTCTGTGTCTGTGTCTGCGTGAGTGTGAGTGTGTGTGTGAGAGAGTGTTTGTGTCTGTGTGAGTGTGAGTGTGAGTGTGTGTGTCTGTGTGAGTGTGTGTGTGAGAGAGTGACTGTGTCTGTGTGAGTGTGTGTGTGAGAGAGTGTCTGTGTCTGTGTGAGTGTGAGTGTGTGTGTGAGAGAGTGTCTGTGTCTGTGTGAGTGTGTGTGTCTGTGTGAGTGTGTGTGTCTGTGTGAGTGTGTGTGTGAGAGAGTGACTGTGTCTGTGTGAGTGTGTGTGTGAGAGAGTGTCTGTGTCTGTGTGAGTGTGAGTGTGTGTGTGAGAGAGTGTCTGTGTCTGTGTGAGTGTGTGTGTCTGTGTGAGTGTGTGTGTCTGTGTGAGTGTGTGTGTGAGAGAGTGACTGTGTCTGTGTGAGTGTGTGTGTGAGAGAGTGTCTGTGTCTGTGTGAGTGTGAGTGTGTGTGTGAGAGAGTGTCTGTGTCTGTGTGAGTGTGTGTGTCTGTGTGAGTGTGTGTGTCTGTGTGAGTGTGTGTGTGAGAGAGTGACTGTGTCTGTGTGAGTGTGTGTGTGAGAGAGTGTCTGTGTCTGTGTGAGTGTGAGTGTGTGTGTGAGAGAGTGTCTGTGTCTGTGTGAGTGTGTGTGTCTGTGTGAGTGTGTGTGTCTGTGTGAGTGTGTGTGTGAGAGAGTGACTGTGTCTGTGTGAGTGTGTGTGTGAGAGAGTGTCTGTGTCTGTGTGAGTGTGAGTGTGTGTGTGAGAGAGTGTCTGTGTCTGTGTGATCCCCATGCCCCGCCCCTCACACGTACAGCCACACCCATCTCTCACCATGCCCCACTCCTCACCAGCACAGCCACGCCCCTCTCTCACAATGCCCCGCCCCTCACACACACAGCCACGCCCCTCTCTCGCCCTCGCTCTCTCTCCTCGAGCCGGCCTCGTCTCCTCCCGTCGCTCTGGTTCTGTCCCCGCTGAGCTTTGTGTCTCAGTGTTCAGACGAGGAGTTCAGCCCGCTCTGATCCATGTTTGTTTTTATGCATTAAAGCACATATGGTTTCAGTTCAGATGTCCAAACTCAACATTTGTATTGGAATTTGAATGCCAGCTCTTCATGAAAGTATAAATGTATTGCAGTATTTTTTCTTGTGATGTTACGACTGCTTTGCCCTTTGAAATGTTCATGCTGTCGTTAAGAATTTTATTAATACATTTTGTGTATTTTGTACCAGAACAGTAAACTGTGTGGTTTATTGCTATTTTCCTGTTAATATGTTAATTACTACTAGACTCTTTAGTTGCTTTCGTCATAAAACATCAACGTTAATACATTTTTCTTTATTCATTATTATTATTAATACATTACTGTCTGACTCTACATGATGATCACTTTAGATTTATTCAAGCTTTAAACCTTAACTGTAATAACTTATTCTACATTTTCAGTCTTGAGTTTAAATTGTAAAAGTTAATTAAACATGCTAAAATCATCATGATGATTCTTCTTTTTTTTATACATATGTTGTAGTTTTTAAATAGATTTTTACTTCAGAAACACATGTTATTGTCTGGAAGCTGTTTAAACACCAGTTTCATACTGAGATGTGTCAGATATCACACCGCATGACCTAATCTGGCACGCCCTCCGGTCACACAACGTGCCCGAGGCCTGCATCCAGTGGATCCAAGCGCTTTACCGCAACATCACCAGCTTGGTTCGAACCCCGGTCGGAACATCACAGTCGGAGTCCATCAAGGTTCAGCCCTCTCGCCGCTCCTATTTATCCTATGCATGGACACGGTGATGGCCGACATCCAAACCGCCCACCCGTGGTCGCTCCTCTTCGCTGACGACGTATTCTTGGCAAGCGAAGACCGTCAATAGCTGCAAGACCTAACGCAGCAATGGAAGACCCGACTGGACAAGTACAGAATGCGGCTAAACATCAAGAAGACCGAGTATATGGAATGCGGGCCTCAGACGAACGGAGCCATCAGCATTGACGGCAAAGATCTGAAGAAGGCGACCGATTTCAAGTATCTCGGATCTGTCATCAGCAGCGACGGCGACACCTTCCCAGACGCCCGAACCAGAGTCCATGCCGCCTGGATGAAATGGCGGCAAGTCACCGGCATTCTGTGCGATTGACGAATGCCCATTCGAATGAAAGCCAATATTTACAAGATCGTGGTACGTCCCATAGCCCTCTATGGATCGGAGTGTTGGCTGACAACATCCAAGCACGAGCAGGCCCTTCACGCAATGGAAATGCGAATGCTGCGATGGTGTCTTGGTCTGACCCGATGGGACCACGTGACAAACGAAGACATCAGATAGCGGATGGGCATCGCCCCAATCATGGAGAAGATGCGAGAAGGACGACTCCGGTAGCATGGCCACGTCGTAAGAAGCGACGAAGGATCGGTGACGAGAACAGCACTCCGACTAAGCCCGCACGGCAAGTGACCACGCGGAAGGCCCAAGAAGCGATGGCTCGACCGTTTGAAGGACGATATGCGGCACGCCAGCATCGCCCCGGAGGATGCTCTGGACCGAGCCATATGGAGACGGGCGTGCAGAACAGCAGACCCTGCACCCAAGCGGGAAAATCGCTAGGACAAAGAAGATGTGTCAGACATCACACACAGTATTGCACTGATTATCATTAATCTGCTTTCTTTCAAATAAAATCAAAACGTTCAACATAAGTCTTGTTTATTTATTTATTTATTTTTAAAATCTTTTGTCTTTCAAAATTTCTTAAATTAGGAACAGACTTGAACACTAAAACAAAGGATCATTACCAACTCAGCGCACATCTTTGGTGAAAATGTCTCTAAATTTTGGGTCTTATGTATTGAGAAGTGATTTAATTTTAAAAAGTAACATCATAATAATCAAATTATTTCATGTTGTGATGGTAATGATATTTTGCAGTGACCAACATTTGAATGGTTAAATTGGCAAAATCCCCCCTTGAGTGGGTCAGATGGTTAGTACAGGACACATGATAAACATTTTAACACAGAAACAAACAGTCAGGTAGTCCAATAATAATATTCACCCATAACTACTGTTAAACTATTGTGAAAACACTACATTTACAACACAACAATGACAGATTTAGACATTGAGATTACATTCAGCTATATAATGGATAAGATATGTGATCTACAGATGCTTTGAGACATTCGAGCCCGACCTGAGCAGTCCTGAGATCAGAGGATCATCTGACGAGATGGTGGATGTATGTAGTCTTTGTGTGTGTGTGTGTGTGTGTGTGTG
>NW_015549554.1:116519-119778 GCF_001515605.1 Sinocyclocheilus anshuiensis | reverse complement strand
TGAAGCAGACGGAGATCCAGGCCAGGATGAAGGAGGTTCCGTACCAGCCCGGATCCTTGTCTTTATGGAAGATGTCCGTGTAGATGGATGCCGCGATCATGATGCACAACCCTGAGGAGCACAAACACACTTCAGAGGGTGTGTGAGTGTGTGTGTGCGTGTGTGTGTGTGTGTGTGTGTGTGTGTGTGTTTGTGTGTGAGTGAGTGAGTGAGTGAGTGAGTGTGTGTGTGTGTGTATGTGAGTGTGTGTTACACGTACAGGCCAGCAGCTGGAAGACTCCGGCGAGCACAGAACTGGCCTGGACCGCCTGCAGATACTCTGAAACACAACACGACAGACTGCTGTAGAAACATTGCAAATAAATGCATACAAATACACAAGTGATGGTACAAAAGCTAACAGTAACAGTAATAAATGATGTGAGTGAAAGAAGCATTAAAGAAAACTTGTTCATGCAAAATTTGAGAAATAGTACTTATTACCAAATGCTTTATCAGCGATTTCAGATCTGTGAGATTCACAAAACTCACTCAATGTGTTTGCGTGACAGATTAACGCTGAACTGATTAATGTATGTGTGTTCAGACCTTTAGGATAGTGAGCAGGAATCTCAGTGTAGTTCCAGTTTCCTCCAGTCAGAGTCCAGCGAGCCCAAATATCAGTGGACATGGAGTCGGTCATCCACCAGGCCTGCACACACACACACACACACACACACACACACACACGTCAGCATGAATGAGAAACATGCACTTCACCAGACGTCATCCACTGGACTGTCTAAACGGTTCTGCTAAAGTCTCAGCTCTACATGAACTTCTGGTGTCATATTCTTCCATAGCAAACTTTTCTGTCATATTACTAATAACTATCGATCATAAGTAATTTTATTACATTATAATATAGTATATTATGTATATTATGAACTATAATAAATGTAACATATTAATACATTAAACCATAATATTTTAGCAATGAGTTCCAGAAGCTTTGAATATCTTTTAGTGTGAAGGTCAGTCATATAAATATTTAGTCCTGCTGTGTAACACTTGCTCAAGATTTGATTTTGTGGTTAATTTTCTCAGTTTCCAAACCCTGCACTAAATGTGGACGTGATCTCCATTCCTGCCACGGACGCATGTTCCTAATCTGCTGCGATAAAGTGTTTGCGAGAGGATCCCTGCCCTGAAGTTGAGGTAAGAGACTGTTTGATTTGGAGTTAATTAATAATTCATGAGCGGGTGAGTGAAGCCCCAGCATTGCACAGAAATGCCACTCCCTGAAGCAAGCGTCCCTCCTCTCACTGTCTGTCCCTCTCAGCCCCCTTCAGACACACTCATTCCTCCATGTTTCTCAGGATTTATCATATTTATACAGAACAACAGCAAAGCGTCTCGCTGACCAAACGCCATCATCTCACTGCCTGACACACACTCTCAACTCAACACATACTCACACAAACCTTCTCAACTAACACAAGACAGAGTGGAGAGACATGTGAGGAGTCTCAGATCTTACCTGCGGAGTAACAGAAGGCTGGATGAGAGCAGCTTCACACTTCCAGATGTGATATGTGTGTGACTGTAGATCTTTACACTGAACTATGAGTGCAGCTGCTCTCCGCTGGCTCCGCCCCCAGCCCCGCCCCTCACTCTCATTCCTGCAGTGTCTCTCTCTTGTCTGTAAAAGGGTGTGGCGTTTGGGAAGGTCCTGACAAGCCCTTTTCCCGCCGGCTTTATGAAAACTCTGTGAAAGAACTTTACTGATCGCTGGCTTACACACACAGACACACACTCACACACACACACACACACACACACACTCACTCACACTCACACACACACACACACTTGTACACACACACAGCCACCAGGGCCGCATTAACCATTGGGCTAGGGGCCCGAGCAAGGAGGGGGCCCGTGGTTGACTGTGGAGTAGATTGACGGACATCAGTAGCCCCACCACGCCCCTCACTTATTAGCGCTATTATTTAGTGGAGTTTTCCGTAAATTCCATGCATTACCATTAGAGATTAAAACGTCACATTTGAATTTGGTTTACCAATCAAATGCATTTATTATATATTTTACTTTTAAACGAACTGTGCACGCATGCAGCCTATCTATCAGGTGATCGCTGCGCCTAATGTCTGCATTCGGCTCTCTTCACTTCGTTCTGGTGTAATCTAGAAACGGTCATGCAAAGAGCAATCTTCGATAAGTAAAAATGTCAACTATTCTAAAAAAAAATTAAAAAAAATAGTGAGAGCAAAAAATGAGGAGAGAGGGGAAAACATGAGTGAGTCACTAAAATCCACAGCTAGTTTATTTGACTAAAGCTGATGATGGAGAGGGAGTTGTGGAACCGCAAATGGACCGGACTCATGAGCAGATAAACACAGCGTCACCATCCCCACAGATTTGAGGCTAGTTTGATTATTACCTTGATAGATGTAGCTATAGTGCTTTTTGTGTTTGAACAAACTCTATAGGCCTAGTATATTCGCTTATGGGTTGAGAAATTCATTTTGCGTGTCATGATGTAAGCTTGTCATTTAAACGCATTTTAAGCGTTGTGGTTTTAAAACAGTAACTAATTGAACTGTTCAGGGACATTAAGCAGTGGCAGAATTCATTTTGGCAAATGCGCGCGATACTTGCTCGTACAACGCCTGACTAAACTAGAGTTATTCTTTGCGCCTTGTGTTTAAACGTTCGAATACACATAGTTATGTGTCCAAATGCATGTCTCCTCGTCAACACAGTCATTTGTGTCTTAAATTGACGTTAATAGTTAAACATAAAGCATGTGCACTAGCTGGCTATTATGATATCCTGGCATTATATGATGAGATTTTAAAGGGATATTCACCCAAAAATTAAAATACTGTCATCATTTACTCAGTTTCAAGTTGTTCTGAACCTGTATGAATTTCTTTGTTCTCCTCAACATAAAAGAAGATATTTTGAAGAATATTCGTAACCACCAGAAAGTTTCTGAACCTGTTGACTCCAATAGTGTTCTTTCTTCATACTATGGAAGTCATGGGTGCACAGACACAGGCTATTATTCCAAATATATACGTTTACATTCAACAGCAGAATGAAACTCATTCAGGTTTAGAACAACAACAACACAACTTAAATTTTTGGGTGAACTATTCCTCCAAAGCAGCCTAATATAGCTGCTGTTGCTGTTTGTGTCAATAATGTAAATTAAACATTAGAAAGAAAATCACTCACTGTCCTTGACCGAATC
>NW_015549554.1:98041-116337 GCF_001515605.1 Sinocyclocheilus anshuiensis | reverse complement strand
AGCATTTAAAGCTACAGACACAGAAATGGCACGTCCTAAGGAAAGCTCATTGTGGGACTGGCTCGTAGTGGCTGAAATTCTGCACCAAGGCTGAATTTCGGGAAAGAGACTTCAGATACAGTACTAGGGACCACTTAGGCCTATATAAAAGCATCCAAAAAGCAGCATGTCATGGGACCTTTAAATTAAAAGTTGTTATATATTTCAGAGCCTATTAAATGTTAAAAATAATGGCTTTCGATTATACTGTAATGTTGAATGGCTATAATTAATAGGTAAAATTGAGGGTAAATGCACCAGCAGGACAAATTAAAAACATTGTGAATATGTTTAGTTATTGTAGTAGTAATAACTGCCTGTTTTTGCAAAAACAGTTTCATGGCTGGTAAAAAAAATTTTTAGCCGGTAAATTTTATCATGGCAAAAAGTTAGTTTTAGGCCCTGTGTGCACGTATCTATCATCGCTACCCAGTAGCCTATGTCTGCATTCACCTCCACTCTTCACTTTGTTCTGGAGTAATCTGGAAATGGTACATGCAAAGAACAATATTCGAAAGTAAAAATGTCAGCAATTCTGAGAGAGAGGGGCTAAAAAAATGAAAAACTTCAAATGCAAACAACAGAAGAAAAAAGTTAGTAAATTCCTCAGCTATCAGGTTATTTTACTAAAGCTGATGATGGAGAGGAAGTTGTTGGAACAGCAAGTGAACCGGGCACATGGAGCAGAAAAAACCCCACAGCCTCATCGTCTACACAGATTTTAGGCTAGTTTGATTATGAACTGGATGCAGCCTATATTGTTTTGTGTTTGAACAAACTCTATATATTCATTTAAGGATTGGGAGATAATCCAGTAGAAACATATCAATCGTTTTGCGCGTCAAGATGTAGGCTAAACTTATAATTTAAACGCATTTTAAGCAGGTTTTGAAACAAATGGTTTAAACTGTTAATGAACATTAAGCAGTGGGGCAGAATTCATTCTGGTAAGTGTGTGCATTAAGACGGTTTCAGCCTGATTCATGCAGCACGCACCTGCTCGTATTGCGACTGACTAAACTTTTCGCTCCTTGTGCTTAAACGTTCAAATGCACAGTTATGTGTCAAAATGTCTCCTCGTCAACACAGTCATTTGTGTCTTAAATGATCGTTAATAGTTAAATATAAAGCATGTGTAGTAGTAGGCTATATGAGATCCTAATATGATGAGATTTTAAAGGGATAGTTCACCAAAAAATTTAAACGTCGTCATTTAATCAGCCCCAAGTTGTTCTAAACTTGTATGAATTTCTTTGTTCTCCTCAACATAAAAGAAGATATTTTGAAGAATATTCGTAACCACCAGAAAGTTTCTGAACCTGTAATAGTGTTTAGTGTTCTTTCTTCATACTATGGAAGTCATGGGTGCACAGACACAGGCTATTATTCCAACGTTTACATTAATACAATATTTCTTATTCAGTGCTTTAAGTGTTTGTAGGTCAATTTATTTGTTCTATTGTGATTCATGACTGTTTACTTGTCTTCAGTAAGTTTGTTTTTACATAGGCTAATATTTATTTATTTTAATTTTTTTTTTATTTTGAGACATTGGAATTGGTAACAATTGGTAACATAAGGAACATCAGACACCATTTTGAAATGTATTTTGATTGTTGAGTGTTTGTGTTGAAATCCAGATGGGAATGTTTTGGACACTCCCATATTTCAGTGCTTTTGCTCACATGTTCACGCGTGCGTGCACGCACACACACACACACACACACACACACACATGGTTCAAACGCTGCTGTCTGTTTCTCACACTCGAGGGCTAAACTATCACTGTTTCTGTTGCTCATTCTACCAGTCAAGAGGAAAAACGTTTCTCGGCTCTGAAGCAGTTTTTAAACAAGTTTTCTTCTTTTGCTGTAAGGCTATAGTTCAGCCGGAAATCACAGTTCTGTCATCATTTAGTCTCCCTCATATCATTACAAACCTGTATGACTTTCTTTCTTCTGTGGAGCATAAAAGTAGATATTTTGAAGAATGTGGAGATCCAAACAACATTGAACCCCATTGATTTGAATTATATGAGTAAAAACGCATTTCTCCAAATAACTTTTTGATTAACTGATAATCTATTTATATTTGCTTTACCTATTTTTTCCCCTTTGTTTTGTTTGTAAAGGAATCTCAGCAACTAGTACAAAACTGTATATTGTTTATTCATATTTTTGATCATGTTATTTTATGCATGACTCAGGATGTTAAAGTATACTGATTATTATTTATTCATATTTTGTTCGGTGTAGCAGGAAGAACAGCCACATGTCTCTCTCTCTCTCTGTGTGTGAGTGTGTGTGTGTGTGTTCTCAATGACATCCAGACGTTCACATTTGGCTCCAGAGGTCATAAGAACACAACAGCTGTTGCTAGGAAACCCAACATACCTGAGTCACCAGCGCCGTGCCCTCCGCACTTCAACACAAACACACAGGAACACGCCGCTGCGTCACTTCCTGCTTTTCCTATTATTATTATTAGTTACTCAGTTTTTAGTAATTAACTGAAACAAATACATTCATAACATTTATTTTAAAAGTGAATGAAAGTTAAGTAGTCCTGCTCGTGTTTGTCCAAATAAGTGTTTTCAGTGTGTTCGGAAGGCACTGTAGGGGTTATACAGTATTAAAGTGTTATCCTTCGCTGCTTATGATGTCCCAAAATCCTGTGCGTGTGGTTTGGTGTCTGAAGGAGAAGTTGGAATTTTTTATTTTTTTGGCCCACCCAACTCACCCAGATAAATAGTTCAGTGATTAAATGTTTGCTTGCTCATGTCTGAATCTTACTTTGGTTTATTTTCCATCATTTGACAGCGGATCACTCTGAACGCTCCAGTGACGTCACTGACTGACCGAGAGCTAATAATGCTAGCAGCCAGATGCATGTACTGCACAGACTCACACATAGGGGATCGCAGTTGAGTTATATTTGAATGTATATATTATTACATGTTTTATGTCTCATTTTAAAAGTCTATTTATATCTTCGGCCTGCTTCCTTACTTGGTTCTCTTGTATTTCACAATATTATTTTTGTGATCAGACTTATACCCATTGTATTCAGTTCACCTATATTGCTTATTATGGCGGCGCGCATAGACGCAGTGGTTTCACGCTCTCCCGTTCAGTCCTTTTCGTTTGTGGTTTTGTTTGTTTCTCTACTCGTAACATCAGTCTGGCGAATCACAGTTACAGTCGATTAGATATCTTAAACATAGGTTTTCGATGTAATCAAGAAGTTACAAGCGAATTTCTGGAGTTACACAATATACCGGAGGAGATAGCCAGGACACCGGGCTCTCCATGGACTATTATCGGCCTTAGCAGGCGACGAAGGCGGAGGAGACACAGGAAGCAAAAGCGTGGATGCTGGTCGGGCCTACTAGTTCGGCTATGAAAATCGCTACAAACAGACATCATTAAGGACTGCTGCATTATTCTGATAACAGAGACGTGGCTGAACCCACGCATACCTGATGCCGCTATGGAGTTAGCTGGACGGACAGCATTTCGCTGGGACAGAAACAAAGATTACAGTAAGACCAAGGGCGGTGGGCTCTGCATCTACATAAACGACGACTGGTGCACCAATGCCAACATCATAGGTAGTCACTGTTCTCCCGATTTGGAGTACTTAACTGTTAAATGCAGGCCCTTCTATCTGCCTCGTGAGTTTACCATTGTTATAGTTACAGCTGTTTACATTCCACCGGATGTTAATGCCAACACAGCTCAAAGCTACTTGCTGCACACCATAAACTACAATCAGACTGTCCATCCTGATGCAGTTCACATCATAGCAGGGGATTTTAACCATGCTGATTTAAAACTGGTTCTTCCCAAATTTCATCAACACATCAAATGTGCTACAAGGGGGAAAAACACCTTGGACAAGGCCTACTCAAATGTCAAGAAAGGCTATAGATCAATTCCACTACCTCATTTAGGACAGTCAGACCACCTTTCTGTGTTCTTAATCCCGGCATATACCCCCTTAAGAAGGAAAGCTCCCACCACTACAAAGATTGTGAAAAAATGGCCAGAAGGAGCCTCTTCTCAGCTCCAAGACTGCTTTGAAAGAACCAATTGGGAGGTCTTCGAGAACCAGGATCTGGAGGTGTATACAACAACGGTACTCTGCTATACAAAGAACTGTGTCGATAACGTTACTGTCGACAAATGCATCCGGGTCTACCCCAACCAGAAGCCTTGGATGACTAGAGACGTCAGGGCCCTCCTAAAAGAACGTAATGCTGCCTTCAAGTCTGGAGACAAAGCCCTCTATAGCACAGCCAGAGCCAACCTGAAAAGTGCCATCAAGGATGCGAAAGCACAGTACAAAAGAGAGATTGAGGAACACTTCACCCACAATGATCCACGACGACACTGGCAGGGGATCCAGCACCTCACTAACTACAAAAGCACTACCCAGAGAAACTCTGACTTCAGCGCCTCGCTGGCAGAGGAACTTAATTGTTTCTTTGCCCACTTTGAAGTGAGAGAGACAGAGATGCTCACACTATCCACACCCACCCTCAACGGACATGCACCTTCATTCACAATACAGGAACACAGGGTAAGGAGTGTGCTCAGGGCTATTAACCCAAGAAAGGCGACAGGAACCGTGGGTGACTGTGAGGTCATTGGAACCCATATCACTTCATTGATCATGTCCACGTGAGCCCTGAGGCGAATCAGAATGTCCGCTCCGATGTAGACATCATGCGGTGCGTCTGGAAGGACCAGGAAGTAATGGGTTAGACTCCTGTCATTCCACCTCACGTTCAGGGCACAGGTGCCCTTGGCAGTCACCATAGCTGATGGGCAGGGATTCAAAGGGAATTGTGTGCGCTTGTTAGCAAAAGGAATGTTCGTTGTGTGCTGTTTGAGAGCATTGAACAGTGAGAGGCTGATGGCTGAATTGTCTGCCCACAGTGCTAGTATGGGGTCTGTTGTTGTGGCATCATTCAGTTGTAAGCCCCCCTTAACCTGGGGGCCGTATGTGTCAGAGTCTTTGGCTAGCTGGAAAGTACAGAGCAAAGACCTTGAACCTCGCTCTTGGGCCGAGACGTTCCCGCGGCTGGCGGCGAGATTTTCCGCGACCTTTGTGACCTGGCAGTCTGTCTGGGGTGGTCTTGGTGACTGAGGAGGCAGAGGTTCTTGCACTTGAGCCCAGATTTTTAGTTGTTTAAAATCTAACAATGGCTCAAAGCGGTCTAGCAGGTCTTTGCCAATGAGGAGAGGATATGTGTCCAATGGAGAAATGTACACAGGGTGCACAAAGTTCATAGGGCCGATGGTCAGGTGAATTGGAGCTACCTGTTCAAGTTGGACCTCATTTTGGCTGTAGGATTGCACATTCAGCGCACACCTCTGATACTTAAGAGTTCGATTCTGTCTCTTGGCTTCACTTTGAAGTCTGTCAAAAAGTTGGCTATGTACGTGGAGGGCTGCTCTTTAAATGGTTAGTTCACCAAAAAATGAAAATGGTCATAATTTATTCTGCCCCGTGTTGTTCCAAACCCATACAAACTCTGCTAATTTTTGGAACACAAATAAATATATTTAATATTCTCTTAATTTTTGTCCTCCATTACAAGTCTGGGAGACCAATATTTTCTTCTGAACAGACATGTTCGCTATGATATAATTTAAGATTTATTCATATATAAATATTGGCATGGATTACTTCTACAATAACTCTGTATTTTTGAAGCTTGAAAATACTGATTATCTAGACTTTCAATGGATTAACAAAAAATTATGAGAGAAAATTAAAAATATCTTCATTTGTGTTCTAAACAGTCAACAGTCACCATCCCTACCTGTCTGAAGTCAGCAACAATTATCCCACTACCGAAGAAAACCGCCATTAGGGGCCTTAACGACTACCGCCCAGTTGCACTTACCCCAGTTATTATGAAGTGCTTTGAGAGGCTGGTGCAGCAGTACATCAAAGCCAGCCTCCCAGACACCTTTGACCCTCATCAATTCGCATACAGATGTAATAGATCTACGGAAGACGCAATCAATACTGCCTTGCACACAGCTTTGCTTCATTTGGAGCGCCAAGGAAACTATGTGAGGATGCTTTTCATTGACTATAGTTCAGCGTTCAATATAGTTATTCCCGACAGGCTGGTAGCCAAATTGCTGGATTTAGGTCTCTCCTCTTCTATTTGCCACTGGATTAAGGACTTCCTGACCAGCCATCCACAGACGGTTAGGCCCCTATTCCTCCTCCACTTTAACACTCAGCACAGGTGTCCCACAAGGCTGCGTGCTGAGTCCACTTCTCTACGCCCTTTACACTCATGACTGCATCCCAATCCATTCCACTAACACTATCATCAAATTTGCAGATGACACGACCGTTGTTGGACTCATCTCAGGAGGAGACGAGACGGCTTACAGAGATGAAATTCAGAGACTGGCAGAATGGTGTGGGGCAAATAACCTGGCCTTGAGTGCTTCTAAAACCAAAGAGCTCATAATGGATTTCCGAAAGCACAACTTGATTCACACACCACTGCACATCAACGGGGTCTGCGTGGAGAGGGTTCCAGCCTTCAGATTCCTGGGCACGATCATTGCTAAAGATCTCTCCTGGAGCACAAACACCTCAGCAGCTGTCAAAAAAGCACAGCAGCGACTCTATTTCTTGAGGATTCTCAGGAAGAACCACCTGCCAAAGCAGCTGCTAGTGTCTTTCTATCGCTGTTCCATCGAGAGTGTGATAACTTACTGCATCTCCACATGGATTGCTAGCAGCTCAGCAGCAGATAAGAAAGCTCTCCAGGGGGTGATTAACTGAGCACAGAAAATCATTGGTTGCTCTCTGGCTTCCTTAAAATAACTTTACACTTCACGCTGCCTTAGAAGGGCAGAAAACATTTTAAAGGATCCTTCCCATCCCGGACATCAACTGTTAGAACTGCTGCCCTCTGGTAAGCGTCTTAGGTCCATTAAAGCGCGGACCAATAGATTCAAGAACAGCTTTTACCCCAGCATCATAAGGGAGCTGAACATTGCCGGCATACACAAAAACAGATAACTGAGAAATGCACAAATCTGATGGAGCTATTTATAGCTCAACCTACACAGCTTAATACCCCCTGTATACCTCAGTGTGCTCTAACTCTGTAAATGTTCACACTTTATATTATTCAGTTCTGTTTACATTCCGTTGCTCTTACCTCTTCATAGTGTGCAATATTATGTCTGTTGTGCAACATTCCTGTGCAATATTTGTCCACTCACTGGAGCCTTTAGAATGCAAACAATGCAACATATACATAATTTCTATTATGTGCCAACTGTGCAATAATGTGTGCAATACGATATTTAATAAGGCTTAAATTTGCACTATCGGCTTGTTTGTACTGTCCTTGTATTGTATTGTTAAACAGTATACCGTTTATCGCTGACTGTATTGCAGATAAAGCATAACTTTGCACTATCGCCTTGTTTGCATTGGCTTGTGTATTGTTTGTCTTGTATTGTGTAGTAATAACATACTTTATTATTATTATTACTTTTTTTTGTATTAATGTTTAAGTTACATGTGACTGCACTGTTAGGATTGCTCAAATTTCACTATACTTGTATAGTGACAATAAAGAAATCTTGAATCTTATTTAATTTTGTTATTCCTTATTTAAATTTGATCTCTGGCATCATCAGATCACACTGGGTCAGTGACTGGATTGGACGCCGTGAGTGTTTTTGTTTTATTCGGCCTTTGGTGTTGTGCTGCTGGTTTGATTCAGTCCTGTGTTGTGTTATTTACTCCTGCTTTTTCTTCCATTCACACACACATCATATATATTTAACTAAGTGTTTAAACCATACGTGTTTTTAAATTTGAAAACTGCACTTTTTAAAATACTTATTCAGTTAAATGTGGTACAGTTTTTTGTGCTGAATGACGAGGTATCATATCATTCGCTAGTAGGAGTACCACAAGGCTCAGTACTAGGACCATTGCTTTTCACACTTTACATGTTACCCTTGGGAGATATCATCAAGAAACACGGTGTTAGCTTTCACTGTTATGCTGATGATACTCAGCTCTATATTTCTTCGTGTCCCGATGAAACATACTAATTCCACCGTAGCCACCAGATCCAGTCTGTATCCAGATCAGATGGTCACTGCAGTCACCCAGATCCAGTACGTATGATCTTCTCAGAGCATCACATGAAGATGTGTTTCATGTGTCTAATGTCCGTCAATCACAGATGATTAGCAGTGAATGTTTGATCACTCCTCCTGACCTCTGACCTCTTACTGTCCAGCTCTGATGAAACACAGTGGACCGTGACGGGTTTGTGGAAGTGTCTTTAATGTATTACAATAAAAAACAAATGTGAAACATTTAGTTTTTAATCATACAGCAAGACAATGAAATATTCAGGATGAGATCGTAACAGATAGTGAGTTACAGCGTAACAAAGTTCCACAGAATTTAGAACTGAAGAAATTACTTTATGTTGATTCACCACGATCCGTAACATTAATGTGGTCAAATCAAAGGTCTAAACGGCCCATTTATGAGTGATTCATGCTGACTTAAATGAAGCATTACAAACTACAGTAGATCAGTTTCGAATTCTGTGAAATTCATTCCACTTTCATTTGACTTCAGTTAGAATTCTGTATCCTGTTTGGAGCCTCAGTTTAGATTGAAGAACGGAGTTGGAAATTAAAGCCATTCAGTTCAGTTCTAGATGATGCACAACTCACAAACTCAGAGACACACTCTCTCACACACACACACACACACACTCACTCACTCACTCACACACACACGTGATTCCCTTGACCTTTGCCCAATGAAAGCATTCATCCATCCATCAGAAAGATGAGTGGAGGCTGAGACTTAGTAGATGAGAGGAGACGAGTAGTGAGACGTCTTCAGACTCTTACAGAGAACAGAGCTGCACACCAGAGCCACCAGCTGCCAGACAGAGAGAGAGAGAGAGACAGAGAGAGACACAGACGGTTATATCTGCTGCGCAGCTGGAGGAGGAAAGATGACTGATGGTGAGGAGGTGAGGAGCACGTATGAAGGAGGAGATGCGTGAGATGGTGAGATGTGTCTTCTGAGGACAAAGCTGCACACCAGCGCCAGCGTCTGAGGATGAACACACGCAGAGGGTCAGAAGACACGCGTGCAGCGCTGGAGTCCAGCATGTTTGGGTGTGAGCACGTGTGTGTGTTCAGATGGACTCACCATGATTCCTGCTGTCCCCAGAAACCCTCCCAACACCAGCGGAGCGTGCGAGTTGAAGACGTCCTTGATCACGCCGGGACAGCTCTACACACACACACACACACACGGATGAGCACCTGCACTCCTCAAACATCACACAGGCAGAAATAAGAGCAAGCCAAACAGGAAATGACTCACAGAATATGAGATCTGCTTCAGGAAGTTGCCGTCTGGACAGGTGTCTCTCACAAACACCTCAATCGGTCCACCGACACCGCAGCAGTCGAACTGTGACACAAACACACACTTGTTAGACCACATGTGTGTGAGTGAGTGAGTGAGTGAGTGTGTGTGTGTGTGTGTGTGTGTGTGAGAGAGTGTGTCTCTGAGTTTGTGAGTTGTGCATCATCTAGAACTGAACTGTGTGAGAGTGTGTGTGTGAGAGAGTGTGAGTGTGTGTGAGAGTGTGTGTGTGTGAGTGTGTGAGAGTGAGAGTGTGTGTGAGTGAGTTTGTATCTTACAGCGTTGTGGAATAATCTGAGGGTAACTGCTTGACCAGGGCTCCTGGTGTTGAGATACTGAGCGTAGATGGTGGTGTAGAACTTCACCAACTCATCTGCCACCTACAACACAACAAACACATGACTGCCTTAAAACCAGCACTATTAGACAAACACCTGTGTGTGTGTGTGTGTGTGAGTGTGTGTGTTACCCGTCCGCTCCACATGAAGGCCATAACACCAGCTGCGATTTCAATGATGATCAGAACGGAGAGCAGGCCAGAAAACTGAACATCAGAAAAACAAAATGTTTTAAAAATATGTCTACAAATGAGAGTTTTGTCCTCCTGTGCTCTGAATCCTGAAGGAGTTTAACAGCTTTGTAATGCTTCTGCTCTGTGAGTGAGTGTGAGGTGTTAGTGGTGCTGCTCTTTCTCACCACACTAAGAGCTGGTTTGCTGTGGTTACACGCGCCACAATCACCGATGATGGCCACCAGCAGCATCAGGACCCCGGTGACCACCAGCACCATCACTCCTGCGGACACACACACGGACACGGAGAGTCACGCTTCAGCACCACGCATGTCAACATCAGTCAGTGAGAAACATCACAGAACAGACCGATGTTGAACTGTGTGGTGTTCAGATCGATGTCGAAGAATCCTCGGGTCTCTGCGCCGAAGCGGAGCCACATTCCCAGAGCCACCAGACCGAACCCCAGCAGCTGCAAGACACAGCACAGCTGTCAGAAACCCCAGAGGCCTTACTGCGCCTCACACAAATACACTACAGTCAACACTAGCACTTCATTTACATATTCACATGCCTTTAGTTTCGTTTCATTTGAAGTTTGACAAGACAGGATATTGCAACACAAAACCCTGAAACATGCACATACTGCAACACAATCAAGTACCTAGTATAAAACAAGTTCATATACAGGCAGAATATATATATATATATATATATATATATATATATATATATATATGCACAGAAAAGAAAAAAAAAACATGTATAGCATGCTTTTATCAAAGGAGACGGTGTTTAACCGGTAGAAGAGTAAATCTGAATATAATCTCAGACATACTCACAGCGAACAGAATGTTAAACAGGATCAGGAAACATTTACACATCTGTGCGCACCCGTCCATCACGAGCAGATTTATTTCACTGCAAAAGAACACTAGAATCAACCCAGTGCAATGACCAGCTCTTCATGGACTAAATGAAACTTCATCTAAACTCTTCATAAAAATAATGCCGAAACTTTGATGATGTTTACATCTCTCCTGTGTAAAGCAAAACACTGAATTCCCATTGTTTATGAAGTATGAACATAAACTTGCCTTGTGCAGTAATAGAGAGCGGAGCTGTGTGCGTGCTCGCGTGACTTCAGCGGAGCGAACGCTTTCTGTGCTGCAGAAACGAAACTATTACTGACCGTTTCCTCTGAAAAGTAGAGCCAACACCCGGAGCACAAACGTTTCCCCCAAAATACTTCCGTGCTGGCACCATTTTACAGTCATCTAGATTTCTGTAGGGCCATGTTTTCAGTTAGATCAGAGTATACAGTTATTTAGCTGTCACGTGAGCGTATCACTACCTGCATTACTGTGAAGGAAAAGCATTGGAAGCGCACTTGTACAATTCATGTAGAAAGGAAAACTAAACTCTGCGAGGATCGGGATTAATGTTGCCCGTGAAGAAAGCAGAGAAATGAGTCACGCATGCGCTTAAGAACGGAAAGACACACGCCAAACAAAAACAGACTTACATTCTGTTTGTGATTTTATGATGCTTTTATTGACAAAGTCCGGGAGGAGCTCGTTCAGATAATCAACTTAATCAGCATTTTAAATATTTTTCCGGTGTTCCAGTGAATTCAGTTTCTCTGTCCCCCCCCCGCCCCCCCCAGTAAGTAACTGCGACCTCGTGGATCCATAGTCGTGTTGGTAACCAGTTCCTCATTTTAATTATTTAATCAATATGAGCGACGTCGCTAATTTAACTTGTCCTCATTTTCCCAAAACTAGTTAAGAGACCTTTTCAACGACATATGAAAGACTCGAATTTGATTAATTCAGTTCGTTTATTATAGATACAGAGAAAGCACAAATAGCAAAAACATTAAACAGGGTTATAAACAACAAAGGTTTTCTTCAGAAGCCTGAACATTCTTCACATCTACTCCTCCCTCCACGTGTCCCTAAAACAAGAAAAATGAAAGAAAGAACAGGTGAGTGTCTTCCCATTTTAACATTAAAATACACAAAGCAATTAGCACTGAAAGAAGCAGCAATATGAATCCGTGTATCATTCAATCATTCGTTTTTTGATTTAATATTGAAAGTAGAAAAATTAGAAAATGGCTCCTTAAAAACGATAATTCAGCTTAAGTTTTCGTTTTTCGTTCATGGGTGGAAAAATGAATAAACAGCTTGAATATTGGATTTCTACATGTGGGCGGGAATTAAACGCCCCTTTCTGCTGATTGGTCAGCCGAAGATCAACCCGTGCCGTCATCAGTTCTTCTGCAGTATCATGCAGCAGAATAATAGTCCTCCACTGCTGCAGTTGTATGGATTCTTAAGCATTTATTGCAACTACATTTCATCTTTCTTCATCAAACAAACAGGCTAATGAATAGCTGGACACAACTCATACCGGGGCAGAGTCTAGACAGGGCTTTCTTCTGTGTAGATATAAATCTATTCTTTGCATCAGCTGGGCATGGCAGGGTATGATATGACAGCTGCTCACCCAGTACGTCTGTTTGTTTAATTAATTAATTAATTAATTCGTTTCAAAATAAATATTTTAAACACTAAGACAAAAAGGAAAAAATAATAAATTGGCTTGGGTATATACAGGCCTATAATGTTCACGCAAGAACTGTCATTCTGACTGACAACCGGAGAACAACAGATATTAAATAGCCTACTGTTAGAGTTATATAATGTAGCTTTAATGTTATACTGCTTCTGTTTGGCTTTTAATTACAGAACATTCTCTGCTTTTCATACCTCAGCACTTTTATTTATGTGCGCCGGCGCATGTTCAAGAGTCTCTGCAATTAAGCTTTCTATGTCCTTCTCCCCAAGACCAGCTTTCCATCTCACCACCGCTTCTGGAACTAAACAGAAGTCACTCACAGCGTTACAGTATGCGAGTACCATAACTGTTCATGCTTGTGTTATCAGTGTGTTTATTCATATGTTCAGTTGTGTATAAATTAGATATAAATGTCAAGTGTATAATTTAAATACAATGTATACACTTATAATTTAATTAATCATACTATTTTGTCATACTATAAAAATCATACTAATTAAAGTATCTTTACAGAAAGTATTCCAATGTCAAAAACTTAATATTTAATTTTGTTAAAAAAATAAAATAAAAAGTTGTGCTAGAAAACGCAGAAAGGACTTGTATAAAGTCAAGACAATCTGATGTAATGGCAGCTTTACTATTTCAGTGTCAAATTTGTTACACATTTGTCTCTGTTGTTCTTAAACTAATCATTGTTACTCACATGTGGTAACTTTGCACATTGTTGTTTTAATTTGGCTTCCCATGCAGGCTGCAGTGGCTCCATACGTTGGTGGCTACTGCCCGCATTACCCTCCGTACACGCTCTCCTGGATGAGGCTGAGATGGTGTGTCTGCAAGAAAATGCCATTTGTTGGCATGCAGGTAACCAAAGGTAATAGTATACTCATTATGCTGTAACATGTTATACCAGTTTCATTATATGAAACCTATTTGGCCATTTGCAAAATTATGGAAAAGGGATACCAAAAATTTACTCTCCCTCAACTTTCGTGAAGTTCTTTCTTCTGGTGAACATAAAGGAAGATATTTTGAAGAATGTTGGTAATGAAACCGTTGCTGTTCTGTGTTGACTTCCATAGTAGAACAAAAAAATACTATGGAAGCCAGGAACGGTTTGGTTACCAACATTCTTAAAAATATCGTCTTTTGTGTTCAGCACAAGAAAGAAACTCATACAGGTTCTGAACAAGTTAAGGGTGAGTCAATGATAGCATTTTCATGTTGGGGTGAACTAACACTTAAGAGGTAGATGTAAAATAAATGTATTTCATACTAGTTTGCCTAATCCTAAAAAATGATACTGGTATTGATATCAAATCTGCAAAGAGAAGGTATAATAATGTTGGATTTGTAAGGTCAAAAATGATCAAAGACTTCTGCTTTCCTCTCCCAATCCCATCTTCAGTAACAAAAGGGTCATTTGGCGTTCCTGAAGGCACAGAAGTGCTGATATCGATCAAGGCCTGCAGGCCAACATGTGTATACATCGGGGGTCTGCTAATTGTCACACCTTTTGCCCAGTGGGTGAAGTTGTAATCTGCTGATTGGTCAGTTTGAATGTCTCACATTTGGTTTTTAGTCACATGTTCAAGAAAGGGATAAAAGAGGAATGTAACTGTTGCTCTGTCTCTTTCCTTTGCTACCTCTCTGGTGAAGTTGTAATCTGCTGATTGGTCAGTTTGAATGTCTCACATTTGGTTTTTAGTCACATGGTCAAGGAAGGGATAAAAGAGGATTGCAACTGTTGCTCTTTCTCTTTCCTTTGCTACCTCTCTTTCTTTGCTGGGACTCTCTTCTTGGGGCTCTGCCCTCTCTCCCTCGCTCCCTCTCTCTCCCTCTCCCTCTCCCTCAGGTAATATTTTACATACATGCTGGGTACAATTAATTGTCCTTCATCTATTTTGTAACCAATTCAAGTGTAACCATAAGAAAATATTTTCTTATTTCCGTCGTTGGTATAAGTGGCAGTGGGTAGTCATTCGGCATTTCTACAGCCTGAACCACTGTAGGGAAACCATCCTTACAGATTTTTGATCACATTTAAACACATTTGGTATCTTGTTGTATCTTTGAGGTCTTTTGGCACTGAACAGTCTCTGGGAGGCCTTGACCATGGTTGTCGCTCACAATTCTGTTAGACAATTATGCAGACATTCCGTTTTTTCTTTTTAAGTTAAGTTTTTGTTTTTTTGTTTTGTTTTCCTTTCCAATAGTGACTGTGTAATTGAGATCCATCCCTTAACAGTGAATGAATAATGGCAAAATGAGAATGAGATTTAAACAAATGAGATTTAAAGGGATAGTTCACCTAAAATGAGAACCTCTTACACCTCTTTAGCCATCCTCAATACTCAGAAGAAACAGCACATTTAAAAGAATACAGAATACATTTGTCCCACTCCTAGACTACAAAAAAACTAAATGGATTTGAGTTTAAAAAATGAACAACATATTATAAAAAATAAATAAATACAATGTCCTTTGTCCTGATAGCTATCCCATCACTAAAAACACGGTGACCAAATGTAAATATCCCATGAAAGTCCACGTTGACTTTATAAATATAAAAAATAATAAACAAACATTACTGAGAGCACCTTAAAGTGAAGATAAAGAATATTACTTACCCTGAACTAAAATGTGGCAAGTCAAAATTGTGGAGGAGACCGTGGAGGATGATGCAAAATCTAATAAATAATAATAATATACAGGATTACTCATAAACATTAAAGTACACAACATTACAATGCTGCAAATTATGCTAACATGAATGTCAAAGATAAATCTAGAGTATAGCTCTAAGTGTCTAGCAGTTACAAAGCATCTTATTGCAAAGGATGCCAGTGATACAATCTCAGACGTTTTATGGCGGATGAAGAAGAAATGACTGAACATTTCACTATTAAATAATACATGGGTCTGTATTGATGAACAGAATAGTCAAAGAAAAATATTAGTGTGTTACTATAAAAACTGGCAAATCAGAGATGCAGGATGCTAGTTTTTTTGTTACTTTTTTTTAATGAACTACCCCTTTAACGTCTTCATTAAGACATAACATGCTGCATGATGTTTCTTTAATTGATCTAAACTCAAATACTGAGAGGATCTGACAGTCAGTCAAAACATATACTTAAAAGAGCCTGTGGGGAGTGTGTAGCTGCTGTAGACACAAGCAGAAGAGACACAAAGAAGAAAGAGCAGTGAGATATCTGTACAAATGAAAATGTTTTCAGTGTCATCAGTGATTATTAATGAATTAGTAACTGGCAATTCAGAGAATTTGTATTTTCACTTACAACAATCAGACGGCAATTGACACTGAAAAAAAGAGAGAAGAGAATACTTATTTTCATGGTATAGATTCCCAAAGTTTATAAAGGCTGTGATGAATGTGTAATATCATCTGATAATGCAAGATGAGAAGAATGCAGAGCCATGTATTTGATGAGACCTTAGAGCCCACTCACACATAAGCCACAGAAAGATGCATTTTTATTCTTGAGAATAACCTTATTATTAATAATAATAATAATATGTTCTATTATAAGTGTTGTTGTTGTTACTAAATGAGGGATGACCGATTGCATACAGGTGTAAAGGCTTATGAGTCTCACGCGCTCGCAGTCAAACCTGTGACAATTAACGCTCTACTTTCTGTACAAATATGAATAATGAAGATATGAAGAATAAGTGGTCTGTTTTTAAGTACTGTTAACATGACAGATAACTCTGAAACGAAAGAGCGTCTCTGAAACTGAGCGGATCGGCTCCATTGGCAGTGACGTCACAGCGATGTAACGGCATTTAACGGTGTTTAGCGGCGCTGATGACGGAAAGTCGTTGCCTGCGTGTCTTTCCCGGTAAATGTACCACACATTTACCAGAAAAGACAGTCCAATTTTTATTACAATTTAATGGGTTTCACGAATGAAAGCGGCCGCTATTTATTTTAGTTGTTATTTCCTTATGAAAAACTAACTATTCCCTCAGACTGTTATTATAATAACTTATTATAATTAAATTGTATTACTTTCTTTCTTTATAGTTTTAAATGTAATTTATTTTATTGTCGGCCCGCACTGCTGATGATGGCTGTGTGCGCGGTGGCGCAGACCCCGGCTTATACACGCACGCGGCCCGGTCTCGCCGGCTTGGCATGCGAGTAAGAATTTAAGCATTGAGAGATTATATAATGACACTTTGCGTTAACTTAGCATTAAATGTAAAAAAAGATGGGGTTTTCATATAATGCGGTGTTTGTGTTTTACTATACTATATTCAAAGCAATGGTGTTATCAAAATATAACAGGCATTTCATTTCTTTATTACTTTTTTCTTTTCTCCCATTTTGAGAGTCCCTCTTTGTTAAGTATGATTGAGCAGGCCTATAGGTGGCGATGTACGCACGCGAGTCGCCAATAAGCCAATGTATGAAGCAGAGCCAGTCACTCACGCTGAACGTCATACAAAGCACAGTATGATAGGTGGAAATGTAGGGTTTTATGATAGGATGTTTTTCATTGGTGGGATTGTTGTAACATTTTTAAAAGTGAACTAATTGTGATCAGTTTTACCCGACCTTATGTTGTAGCTCCGCGTTTTGCAACCAACCGCAGTGCATGTAGGTTACATTAGAGATAACATTTGATCCCAAAACCAACTCAGATATATGCAAATGCATATCACAATTCCTACTTTAAAGAATACATATGCAGAATATGCGATTTTTTGTTTTATAATAATCTCTCTCTCTCTCTCCCTCTCTCTCTGTCTCTCTCTCTCCCTCTCTCAAATCTGAAATTTAGAAATGTACATGTATGCAATTCTACAAATCCATTCAATTACAAACCCATGTGACCTAAAGACATCAAAGCATGTGCAAATTATTCATAAAGTTATTCCCTAAGCCTTGTGCAATATATAGAATATTATTCAGAATAATATGTATTGCATTTTAATATGAATATTTCACTATTAGTGTGCGATAATGTCATAATTTTTTTTCTTTGGTTTAATTTTGTAATGTTTGTTTCCAGTGCACTTTATTCTGCTTCCAATATGTATTGCATTTTAATATGAATATTTCACTATTAGTGTGCGATAATGTCATAATTTTTTTTCTTTGGTTTATAGGGATTAAATGAATAATTTTGTAATGTTTGTTTCCAGTGCACTTTATTCTGCTTCCCGGACTGGTGCAGAACGCTGTCCTGATGTTTGGCTGTGGTCCCTCCATCATCCAGACACTGATCTAGTTGTGTCTTCTCTCACAAACCCCACTCTCAGGTGTGCTCTTTGCTTATTCTTCTGGTACAAGGTACTGAACGGTCACATCTCACAGCTGATGTTGTGATGTCCTGCCATACAGTTGCCCAGATGAACATCACCAGTATTACTTCTCTGTCATGTATATGTTGAGTGTTTTCATGTGCCATGCGTTTCATCGTGGTTTTGATTTTAGGATCTCCTGCAAGCTGGTGGCTATATTGGTGAATGAGAATAGAGGGGATTTGCGTACCGCCATTGAGACGTTTCCCTTCCTTCGTGAGCATAAAAAGCTATAACAGCATCTGTACTAGCGGTGTAACGGTTTGAATTATGGTTTGGTTTATATCATGTTTTTAGGGTCGCAATTTCAGTATAGTTTGGTATGTGCTATTCTCAGGGAAAAAAAGGACTAATGTCAAATAAAAAT